>NC_091983.1:8240137-8542994 GCF_044704955.1 Pristiophorus japonicus
TTATTTAAAAAAGGAAATGGCAGACTTTCTAAATCATTACTTTGTATCGGTCTTCAAAGCAGGGGAGGAGGATAAAGTGTCAGAGATACATAGAATATACAGTACAGCAACAGGCCATTCAGCCCATCCAGTCCATGCCGGCATTTATGCTCCACTCGAGCCAATACAAGGAAAAATAAAATTAAAATAAACCAAGGGGAGAAACTTATTCGATTTAATCTAAGTAAAATCTGGTAAAAGGGAGTATCTATGGATGTTAGTTATATGAACTTACAGAAAGCACTCGACAAGGTTCCACACAACAGGATGTTAGGAAAATTGGGAGCACATGGAATTGGAGGCAATCTTTTGACAAAAGTAGGGAATTGGTTAGGAGGTAGGAGACAAATTGGTAGGATCTGACTCGTGGTGTTCCCCAGGGATCTGTATTGGAGTCTCAGCTTTTCACAATATTTATAAATGAATTGGATGAAGGAATTGAGAGCATATATTCAAGTTTGCTGACAACAATAATTAAGTGGCACAGTATTACATAGAATTATATAGAATATGCAGTACAGAAACAGGCCACTTGACCCAACCAGCCCATGCTGGCGTTTACATAATAAGAACATAACAAATAGGAGCAGGAGTAGGTCATCCGGCCCCTCGAGCCTGCTCCACCATTCAATAATATCATGTCTGATCTGATCTTGGTCTCAACTCCACTTCCCTGCCTGCTCCCCATAACCCTTGACTCCATTATCCTTCAAAAATCTGTCTATCTCCACTTTAAATATATTCAATGACCCAGCCTCCACAGGTCTCTGGGGTAGAGAATTCTAAAGATTCACAACTTTCGGAGAGAAGAAAGTCTTCCTCATTTCCATTTTAAATGGAAATTTTGAGACTATGCCCCATAGTTCTGGATTCCCCCACGAGAGGAAACATTCTCTCTGTAGCTACCCTGTCAAGCCCCCTTCGAATCTTATACGTTTCAATAAGATCACCTCTCAGTCTTCTAAACTGCAATGAGTATAAGCCCAACCTGCTCAACCTTTCTTCATATGACAACCCCTTCATCTCAGGAATCAACCTTGTGAGCCTTCTCTGAACTGGCTCCAATACAAGTATATCCCACCTTAAATAAGGAGACCAATACTGTACGCAGTACTCCTTTTGTGGTCTCACCAACGCCCTGCAAAGTTGTAGCAGGACATCCCTGCTTTTATACTCTATCCCCCTTGCAATAAAGACCAACATTCCATTTGCTTTCCTAATTACTTGCTGTACCTGCATGCTAACTTTTTGAGTTTTATGTACAAGAACCTCCAGATCCCTCTGCACCGCAGCATTTTGTAATCTCTCCCCATTTAAATAATAATTTGCTTTTTTATTTTTCCTACCAAAGTGGATAACCTCACATTTTCCCACATTATACGCCATCTGCCAAATTTTTGCCCACTCACTTAGCCTATCTATATCCCATTGCAGATTTTTTATGTCCTCCTCACAATTTGCTTTCTCACCTATCTTTTATCATCAGCAAATTTGGCTACATTACACTCGGTCCCTTCATCCAAGTCATGAATATAGATTGTAAATAGTTGAGGCCCCAGCACTGATCCCTGTGGCACCCCACTAGTTACAGTTTGCCAACCTGAAAATGACCCATTTATCCCAACTCTCTGTTTTTGGTTAGTTAGCCAATCCTCTATCCATGCTATCACCCACTACCCCGTGAGCTCTTATCTTGTGCAGTAACCTTTTATGTGGCACCTTATCGAATGCCTTCTGGAAATCCAAATACACCACATCCACTGATTCCCCCTTATCCACCCTGCTTGTTACATCCTAAAAGAACTCCAGCAAATTTGTCAAACATGATTTCCCTTTCATAAAACCATGCTGAATTTGCTTGGCTGCATTATGATTTTCTAAATGTCCTGCTATTACTTCCTTAATAACAGACTCCAGCATTTTCCCAGTTCTGTCTCTATAGGGATGTTACATTTGCGGTTTTTCAGTACGCTGGGACCTCTCCAGAATCCAGGAAATTTTGGTAGATTACTATCATTGCATCCAGGATCTCTGCAGCCACTTCTTTTAAGACCCTGGGATCAGGCCATCAGGTCCAGGGGACTTGTCCACCTTTAGTCCCATTAGTTTGCCTAGTAATTTATCTCTAGTGATAGTGATTGTTTTTAAGTTCCCCCACCGCCACCCCCCTGCCCCATAGCCTTTGATTATCAATTTTTAGGATGCTCTTAGTATCTTCCACCGTGAAGACCGATACAAAATATTTGTTCAAAGTCTCTGCCATTTCCCTGTTCCTCATTATTTTCCATACGAGCCTCATCCGGTCTAACTTAATCAGCATAACCCTCTATTTCCTTCTCCCTCATATACTTATCGAGCTTTCCCTTAAATGCATCTATATTATTCGCTTCAACCACTCCCTGTGGTAGTGAGCTCCATATTCTCACCACTCTTTAGGTAAAGAAGCTTCTTCTGAATTCCCTATTGGATTTCTTGGTGACTGTCTTATATTGATGGCCTCTAGTTATGCTCTTCCCCACAAGTGGAAGCACTCTCACTGAGCCTACCCTATCAAAACTTTTCATAATTTTAAAGACCTCGATTAGGTCATTCCTGAGAGGTGATGAAGCGGTGATCTAATTGAGGTGTTTAAGGTGATTAAAGGATTTGATAGGGTAGATAGAGAGAAACTGTTTCCTCTGGTGGGGCAATCCAGAACAAGGGGGCATGACATCAAAATTAATGCCAGGCTGTCCAGGGGTGATGTCAGGAAGCACTTCTTCACATAAAGAGTTGTGGAAATCTGGAACTCCCTCCCCCAAAAGCTGGGGCGAATTGAAAATTTCAAAATTGAGATTGATAGATGTAATGTATTGGCTTCATGGGTTCTTGTTTAAGAACTATTAAGAACTATTGGCAAAGGTTTCACAATCACACTAAACATTACCAGTTCATCCACTAGGCTCACAATTGCATACCTCATCGTGGATGACCTAGACCCAACTGACTGGGGTTTTATTGAGTCTTGTGAACATCACGTGACTGGCTAAGCCACTCACAATGCAACAGCTCTACAAACCTGTGAGCATACTCACAGTTGCATACATTACAATAGAGTTTTGTTAGGCAAAAGTATTGAGGGTTATGGAACCAACGCAGGTAAATAGAGTTAAGATCGAGATCAGCCATGATCTAAGTCATTGGTGTAAAAGGCTTGAAGGGTTTAATAGCCTATTCCTGTTACTATGTTCCTACGTAACTGGGTAAGCGAAGCTTCTATTCCAATAGTATAACTGAATTCTCTGAACAGTGCAACTGTTCTGCTTTTTATTCTTTGAGCAGAAAAAAACACAATGAAATATGTCCTCTATGAAGGATTTAAAGGTACAGGATTAAAGCTATGAGTCCAAAGTAAAAGGAGCTTAAAATATATGTGACCTTGGCCACAATTTTTTCTCCTACTAACTTATGTTGGAGTGCTGCGCCACAGACATTAGCCGACTATTCAAACTGTAAGCCCAAACAGTAAATGTTGGGAGGCTAGACTGTGGGTAACACAGACGTACTCAATCCTGTCCCCACCTGATAGTCAGACGCGCACAGATTCCAACAAGATAGCAATCCAAGCCCGGCTAATCTTATTCCCTCTCTATCCCCGAGTTACTGAGACCAATTGCAATGTCCCTACTGTCATCTTGATTGTGATCAACTAACTTAGTGTAAACTGTGGAATTATCCTGGCATCGTCCTGGTCTGTATGGTCTTGTACCTTAGAGTGGTACATTTATCTACTGTGGCATTAGGGGTTAAATAATATGACTGCCTGACTGCAAGGTACAGGTGTACTCTTCACACAAATTTCCATTATAAACATTAAATCAACAAAATCCAACTTCAAACATAATTTCACTTTTGTCGAAGTTCGATGCTATACTGGCAACACTTCAATGGATTCCTCCCTTTGCACATGATAGACCAGTTAGGGAGAGACAGACTAGATATGCAAGCACATGGTTAGAGAGATGGTGTAGAAGGGTGGATTTCAGATTCTAGGGACATTGGGGCAAGAGAAAGTTGTTCTGATGGGATGGGCTTCACTTCACTCAGGCTGGTACAGGTATGTGCAAAAAGGTAAATAGTGCATTGGGGTGTGTGGGGTGTGGGGGGGTGGGGGGGTGGGGTGCAACTAGCAAGGTGGAGGAGGGGTGAACAAAACTGACTAAAATGTACTGACAACAATAGCAGAAAGATCAATTCAGGAATGATAAGCTTGTTCATTTATATAAACACAAAGAGTAACAGGAATATGGTAATAGGGTTAAGGAAGGTGCAACTATGAGAATATTAAGATTATTGGTATCTCAGAAACATGAATGCTATTAAAGGGTGGCCATAAGCTGGAGTTGAGAGGGTCAGAAATATTTCACAATACCCTACAAAAAATGGTGGAGGATAAGGAATGACATAACAGCAATAGAAAGAGTAAATATAGAGACAGAAGGGAACAAGGAATGATATAGTAGTGACAGAAAGGGAGGGGATAGCAGCAAAAGAAAGCATTTGCATTACATAGCACCTTTCACAACTTCAGGACATGCCAAAGCACTTTACAGCCAATGAAGTACTTTGAAATGTAGTCACTTTGGAATGTAGGAAATGCGCCAGCCAATTTGTGCACAGCAAGGTTCCACAAACAGCAATGTCATAATGACCAGATAATCTGTTTCAGTGATGTTGATTGAGGGATAATTATTGGCCTGCTCCCCTGCTCGTCTTTGAAATAGTGCAATGGGATCTTTTACATCCACCTGAGAGGGGAGACCGGGGCCTCGGAGTTTAACATCTCATCTGAAAGACGGCACTTTCGACAGTGGAGTGTCAGACTGGAATTTGTGCTCAAGTCGCTGGATTGGGACTTGAACCCACAAACGTTTGACTCAGAGGCAAGAGTTCTAACCACTGAGTCGCTGGTGACACAGTGAAAGAACAACATAGCAATGATAGAAAGGGTGGATATAGCGACAGAAGGGGATAAGATTGAAACAACGTGGATAGAACTGAGTAATGATAATGTGACAAATTATTCATTGATAACTGTTACAGATATTGTGCACAAGGTGAGCAGGTGGATGAGGAGTTGTTTGGGCAAATAAGTATTGTCTGACATGGTAATGTATTCATAGAATCATAGAAATTTAGAGCACGGAAGGAGGCCATTTCGGCCCATCCTGTCTGCACCGGCCGACAAAGAGCTATCCAGCCTAATCCCACTTTCCAGCTCTTGGTCTGTAGCCCAGTAGGTTACGGCACTTCAAATGCACATCCAAGTACTTTTTAAATGTGGTAAGGGTTTCTGCCTCTACCACCTTTTCAGGCAGTGAGTTCCAGACCCCCACCACCCTCTGGGTGAAATTAATCATGGGCCATTTCAACATCCTGGGTACTGAATGGACAGATTAGGACAAAGGGAAGAACAAATAGATGGTTCCTCTCACAACATGTGATGCAGGTACCTAAAAAGAGACTGTGTTAGACTTGGTGTTCAACAAAGTATCAGAGCTGGATTGTAACATAGAGGTGGTGAGGCCAGAGATCTAACGATCCTGGCATTGTTAAATTTGAATGATCAATGTCAGCAATGTGGTGGTACAAGACTTTGGGAGACTACATTTTGAACGAATGGGACACCGTACTTAAAAATAGAACAGCAGGCGAAAAATGGAAGGGATTTTAGGATGCACTGGAGAGCAATAGATGATGTCTGGGTTCCTGACAGGTAGACAAGTGTTTACATTGGCTCCTGCCTGCTTGGATCGCTAATAGTCCTGCTCAGGATGGGGCTGGGCACTTGCACTGACATATTATACATAGGAGGTGGGTGGGGGGGCCTGACCCATCCACCTCCACGGCACGAACCTGGTATTGCAGTACTTTCAGGAACGGTGCTTGGGCTCTAGGCCTTTTGGCTAAGAGCATTGGCGCAGGATGATCCTTGATGTGTGCAAGGTGACCTCTGGCGTTTGTGATCTGACAAAGAATTGGAAAGATTGGCAACGAATTACAAAAAAAAAAATTATACATGCAGAGCTTCCTTTGAAAAGTTCGAAATGTAAATGTTTAGATCGTGCGGAGAAGAGAGTTGCAGGCAGTCTCACTCCACTGCCCTCCACACACAGTTGCTCCAGATTTACACTGCAAGTTTAGTGTTAGTGTGACTTGGAAAACTAGAAATTGCTGTTGCTCATATCAGCAGGCACATGCTTTATGTATCTGTCTACTATTTTTTTAACACAGGTGTCTTTAAAATTCATACAAAAGCACAGAAGGAGGAGAAATACTGAATTATATCACAGAGATTCAAAGAAAATTTTGCAAGTTGAAAGAATAGGTGAGCACATTAAAGGATAAGTTGGGTAAAATTATTTCAGATGATCAGGATTTGGCAGATATACTGAATGGATTCTTTGCATCAGTTTTCAAAAAGACTAGAAACCCAGAATATAGGTGCAGGACTAGTCCTAGTAAATGAGGCTGAGTGATCTACAGCACATGTTGAAGTTAGAATAAATATGTAGTGCAGAAATTGGAAACATTGTAACTATTCACCAGGTTCTTGAGCCAGATGGAATACATCCCAGATCCTCAAAGAATTAAAGGAGGAAATTAGTGATACTTCAGTTAACATTTTTCTGAGCTCCATAAATAACTGGAAAAGCACCCAAGGGCTACAGCAGGGCAAATGTAGCTCCAATATTCAAACACGGAATAAGGCACGACCCTAGTAATTACTGGCTGGTTAGCTTAACATCCATAGTGCGATAAATGCCTGAAGGCATTTTACAGGGTGCTATAAATAAAGATTTAAAGAGAACAAGTATGGCAAGGAATGGTCAAGCACGGTTTTCGAAGTAATAGGTCATGCCTTATAAAGGGACTGGAATTTTCTGAGGTGGGTAACTAAGCTCGGGGCTGAAGGTCATCCAGTAACTATAGCTCACTTGAATTTACTAACAGCATTCAGCAAAGCTCCTCATGTGAGACAATTGGAGAATGTTAAGGCTCACAGAATAGTTGCCAAATTGTCTAGGTGGATTGAGAGTTGGCCTAGCAACAGAAATCCGAGGGTGGTGATAAAATAGAAAATGTTCTGCCTGGGAAAACAAACTGATCAGGGATGTTCCAAAGGGACCCCCACTGTTCACAATGTTGGCCAATGATGTGGATCATCGCGCCTGAAGTATTATTACATTTGCTGATGACACAACGCTCTGTGCCTAGGTAATGAGTAGAAAAGGAGAGTAATTGTCCTTAGAAACATTTGTACACGAGCTAAAATATGATAGATATAATAGGAATATATTTGAGTGTGACGAACCTGTACCTAAAGATGCAAAACCTGTACTCAGTTTTTGGTTTGAATTCTTTAAGGCTACACTCAACCTGGCAGGAGTTAACAGCCCACAGGCACACAAAGTATGGCAGAAAAGCCATCAGACAAGCTGGCTTAATGCTACGAAGAAAATAGCACAATGGGATGTCTGAGGTGTTACTATTTTAATTGGCCAGAAGTCATTGCATTTAATCACAAATATCCTTGCCTTTGTCAAACGAGAAATTCAGCATTTTGTGCATGGTTGTTGATCTAATGTAATTATGGCAGATGCAGTTGTCCATTATTCCATGTAATTTCTGTGGTGTTTGGATCATATTTCTGTGGCTGAGCAAGTCTTCAGTGGTGGTCCCAAGCCACGTTGGCATAAACCAATGAATCAGGCCCAATCTGGAATAATGGGTTTGACTGATAATTGTGTCTGAGACCTTTGAAAAGTAGGCAGGGTCTCTTGGACAGATCAGTGGCCAGGAACCTCTTGCTACTGGATTATATTGGGCTTCACATGTGTCTAGTTCAAGAGTCAGACTTCAGCTTTCCAGTTTTGTGCCAATCAGCAGAAAAGCTGCATCACTTCTGAGATTGTGCTATGCTCCACAGCGCAACAGGTGTGTTTTATATTTTAAAGTCACATTTTTTAAAAAAAAGTGAGTTCTGAGAAAGTCTTCACACTGAGGACATCCTCCATCATGTTGTGTGGCACTACCACCGTGCTAAATGGGATAGATTCAGAACAGTTCTAGCAGCTGAAAACTGGGCATCCATGAGGCGCTGTGGGCCATCAGCAGCAGAATTGTTTGTCACCAACAATCTGTAACCTCATGGCCCGGCATATCCCTCACTCTACCATTACCATCACGTCAAGGGACCAACCCCGGTTCAATGAAGAGTGTAGAAGAGCATGCCAGGAGCAGCACCAGGCAAACCTAAAAATGAGGTGCCAACCTGGGGAAGCTGCAACACAGGACTACATGCATACTAAAAGACGGAAGCAGAGCTAAACGATCCCACAACCAATGGATCAGAATAAAGCTCTGTAGTCCTGCCACATCCAGTTGTGAATGATGGTGGACCATTAAACAACTAACAGGACATGGAGGCTCGATGAATATCCGCATCCTCAATGATTGCGGAGCCCAGCACGAGTGCAGAAGGCAAGGTTGAAGTGTTTACAACCATCTTCAGCCAGAAGTGCCGAGTGGACGATCCATATTGGCCTCCTCCTGCAGTCCCCACCATCACAGGAGTCACTCTTCAGCGAATTCGATTCACTCCACGTGATATCAAAAAATGACTGAGCGCACTGGATACAGCAAAGGCTATGGGCCCTCACAACATTCCGGCTATTATGCTGAAGACTTGTGCTCCAGAACTAGCCGCGCCTCTAGCCAAGCTGTTCCAGTACAACTACAACACTGGTACCTACTCAACAATGTGGAAAACTGCCCAGGTATGTCCTGTTCACAAAAAACAGGATACATCCAATCCCGCCAATTACCGCCCCATCAGTCTACTCTCAATCATCAGCAAAGTGATGGAAGGTGTTGACAACAGTGCTAAAAGGTGGTACTTACTCACCAATAACCTGCTCACCGATGGCCAGTTTGGGTTCTGTCAGGGCCACTCAGCTCTAGACCTCATTACAGCCTTGGTCCAAACATGGATAAAAGAGCTGAATTCCAGAGTGAGGTGAGAGTGACTGCCCTTGACATCAAGGCAGCATTTGACCGAGTGTGGTACCGAGGTGCCCTGGTAAAGCTGAAGTCAGTGGGAATCAGGGGGAAAACTCTCCACTGGTTGGGTCGTACCTAGCGCAAAGGAAGATGGTTGTGGTTGTTGGAGGCCAATCATCACAGCCCCAGGACATCACTGCAGGAGTTCCTCAGGGCAGTGTTCCAGGCCCAACCATCTTCAGCTGTTTCATCAATGACCTTCTCTCCATCATAAGGTCAGAAGTGGGGATGTTCGCTGATGATTGCACAATGTTCAGTGCCATTCACAACTCCTCAGATATTGGAACAGTCCATGCCCACATGCAGCAAGATCTGCATGACAGTCACGCTTGGGCTGATAAGTAGCAAGTAACATCTGCGCCATACAAGTGCCAGGCAATGACCAACTCCAACAAGCGAGAGTCTAACCACTGTCCCTTGACATTCAATGGCATTACCATCGTCGAATCCCCCACCATCAACATCCTAGGGGTCACCATTGACCAGAAACTTAACTGGACCAGCCACATAAATACTGTGGCTACAAGAGCAGGTCAGAGGCTGGGTATTCTGTGGCGAGTGTCTCATCTCCTGACTCCCCAAAGCTTTCCACCATCTACAAGGCACAAGTCAGGAGTGTGATGGAATACCCTGCACTTACCTGGATGAGTGCAGCTCCAACAACACTCAAGAAGCTCGACACCATCCAGGACAGAGCAACCCATTTGATTGGCACCTCATCCACCACCTTAAATATTCACTCATTCAATCACCAACGTACCGTGGCTGCAGTGTGTACCATCTACAAAATGCACTGCAGCAACTGGCCAAGGCTTCTTCGGCAGCACCTCCCAAACCTGCAACCTCTACAGCTTAGAAGGACAAGGACAGCAGGCACATTGGAACACCACTCCTCCAAGTTTCCCTCCAAGTCACACACCATCCTGATTTGGAAGTTTATTGCTATTTGTTCATCGTCGCTGGGTCAACATCCTGGAACTCCCTCCCTAACAGCACTGTGGGAGTACCTTCAACACACGGACTGCAGCGTTCAAGAAGGCAGCTCACCACCACCTTCTCAAGGGCAATTAGGGATGGGCAATAAATACTGGCCTTGCCAACGAATCCTACATCCCATGAACAAATTTTTAAAAAGACAACTGTACGATTCTGTTTATACTGTTTACTCTTCATTCACTTGTCTTCTATAAATAAAGCCATGTGGAGGGATAGTGGCATAGTGGTTGTGTTACTGGACTAGTAATCCAGAGGCCTGGATGAATAATCCAGAGATATGAGTTCAAATCCCACCATTGTAGCTGGGGAATTTAAATTCCGCTAATTAAATAAATCTGGAATAAAAAGCTTGTATCATTAATAGTGACAATGAAACGACCAGATTATTGTAAAAACCCATCTGGTTCACTAATGTCCTTCAGGGAAGGAAATCTGCTGTCCTTATCTGGTCTGGCCTGTATGTGACTCCAGACCCACAGCAACATGGTTGACTCCAACAGCCTTTGAAATGGCCAAGCAAGTTGTACCAAACGGCCAGAAAAAACTCAGCACTGTGGGAGTGCCTGCAGCCATTCAAGAAGGCGGCTCACCACCACCTTTTTGAGGCAATTACAGATGGGCAATAAATGCTGGCCTTTCCAGCAAAACCCGCATCTCGTGAATGAGTTAAAGAAACCTGAGTTTTTCTTTAAGGGTCCCATATTACCATTAGCCACGTCTTATAATATATTTGTAAAAGCCTTGAGTATTGTCCTTGACTCTATGGGACCGTAATTGCCTCCCGCCCGAAATGGGGTGCACGACACCGTTTGAATGGTTTTTACTGCAGCTGTGGTCGCCTCTTGAGTGAAATTCTGCTTTTTTTTTAACTTGGATCCGAAAGTCGCTCTCAGTGGGGGCGGGGCAACACTTGAGGGGCGGATTCAGGGCGGTGGCAAAACCTGAGGGGTGGAAGTTGGGGGCGGTGCGGAGTGACTGCCGCGATTATGTCATCACCACGTCGGGTCACTGCGGCTCTCCCCTTCACTTAAAGGGGAGAGTCTCCGCGATTTAAAAACTTCGGCCCACTGGGCCAGCAGGGAGGGGGCATAATTGTCGGGCCGACACGGCAGTCAGCCGACAAAAAAAAAAAACATGGCGGCAGTGGCAGTGCGACCTCCCCTTTAAGGGAAGCCGCAGTGACGCTGCAGAAGGCCACAACCTGAGGGGACGACTGGGAGAAAGCAGGTGTTGGCACTGCCGGGCGAGCCGAAGAGTCTCAGAGGGGAATAGCGCCGTCGGGGGGGGTAATCGGCGGTGCGTATGGTGATGACACGCTTACCACGGATCGGCAGCAGCGAAGCGGTGGTGGGTGGGGGGGGGGGGGTGGGCGGGGACGGATCGGGGCACCGCCGGGTGACCTCGGGAGGGCAATTGGGCTATCAGCGTCCATTCCACAAAAACTCGGCAGTCACTCCACTCCGCAGCATGGCCGCCGATTTGCGGAGGTAACAGGTCTTAAGTAGAGGGTCAATTTCGGCCCCTATATCTTAACTTGTATACCAAATCTATTAACTTGTAGCTGACATGTGACTCCAGACCCACAGCAATGTGGTTACATAAGAACATAAGAGCATAAGAATTAGGAACAGGAGTAGGCCATCTAGCCCCTCGAGCCTGCAGCGCCATTCAATAAGATCATGGCTGATCTTGTCGTGGACTCAGCTCCACTTACCCGCCCTCTCCCCGTAACCCTTAATTCCATTATTGGTTAAAAATCTATCTATCTGTGACTTGAATACATTCAATGAGCTAGCCTCAACTGCTTCCTTGGGCAGAGTTGATTCTTAACTGCCCTCTGACATGGGAAGCCACTCAGTTAAGGGCACTTAGGGACAGGCAATAAATGCTGGCCTTGCCAGCGACATCAAACATCCCTTAAATTAATTTTTAAAAACCTGTTGTGTCAGAGCTCGAGTCTTGGGGTCATTTTCATTCTGATCACTGGGACAGTAAACCAGTTGGCCCATTGTCTGCCCTTATACAAGCCGCCGGACTTTCATTCCATCGATTCCAATAGAAATGGAAACTGAGTGGTTTTCTGTAACGGGCAGGCAATCCACCTTGCTATTTACCATCCAAATATTGAAGACAAATTCTCTGCCCTTTGTCCAATTGAATGTACATTCAGTCTACTTTCCGAAGAAAGGAGAACCACATCATGGCATATGGTAGATTTCAGTAGCTGGTGTACTGAGTAAAGGTTCTCTGTTATGATCCCTGGGTCTCAATACAAACAGGGTTAACATTTCAGGTCGACGACTGTCAGTTCTGATGAAAGGTCATCGACCTGAAACGCTAACCCTGTTTCTCTCTCCACAGATACTGCCTGACCTGCTGAGTATTTCCAGCATTTTCTGTTTTTAATGAGCAAGGGGGATTCCTCATAAGCTTATGGAGGCTCCATTTATGAACGGAATCCCCGTAAGATTATGAGAATTCCCCAAATAAATAAATAGCCCAACTCTGTGCCAGCGAAAGCGTTTTTGGGGCGCATGCGGAGAATCTGTCAAGCAGAAACTTGACAAGTTCGGGGTTTTCGTGCGTGTGGAACTTGCGGGGCCATTCAGAGGGCTTACAATGGTGTACGCTGTGTGTAGGCAATCATCGGCTCCGCAAAATCCGGGCCTATATTGTACTGACATCGTTCCTATGCCGAGGATAGTACTGATACATGGCATGGAAGTTCAGTCATTCTACATAAAAAAGGAGATAAATGTATTAACAAGGGCTCAGCCTAGAGTGACCAGGATGCTTCCAGGCCTTAAGGGACTGTTATAAAGCAAGAGTTTAATGACGAAACTTATGTTTATTGGAGAAAACAAAAGACTAGGAGGATACAAGTCTTCTGAATGAAATTTATTGATAAAGTTGATGTAACTTATTTAACTTTGAACAATGAACATAGACACAAATACAAAATTCACAGATCGAAAGAAGCTTTATTTGCCCCACAAGCTCACGTATGGAACTCACTCACAGAGAAGGCAGTTGCTTTTAGAAGACACCACCTTTCATACCAGTGCTTCCGACGTGTCTTCCTTTTTCCTCAACTGAGGATTCCCCTCCAACATGGTTGACGGGGGCCTCGACCATGTCTATTCCATTCCCTGCACCTGCTCTCACCCCTTCTCCTCCCTCCCAGAACCACGATATGGTTCCCCTTGTCCTCACCTTCCACCCGACCAACCTCCACATTCAATGGATCATCCTCCACCATTTCTGCCACCTCCAAGCACATCTTCCCCTCCCCTCGCCTCCCCTTTCAGAATTCCAAGGGGACTGCTCCCTGTGCGACACCCTGGTCCACTCCTCTATCAGCCCCCCACACCCACTCCCCTTCCCACTGCATCTTCCTTTGCAAGTGCAGGAGATGCAACACCTGCCCTTTTACCTCCTCCATTCCCACCGTCCAGGGCCCCCAAACCTTCCAGGTAAAACAGTGATTTACTTGTACTTCTTGCAATTTAGTACACTGTATTCGCTGCTCACGATGTGGTCTCCTCTACATTGGGAAGACCAAACGTAGATTGGGTGACCGCTTTGCCGAACACCTGCATTCAGTCCGTAAGCGTAACCCCGAGCTTCTGGTTGTCTGTCACTTTAATTCTCCACTCTACTCCCACTCTGACCTCAGCCTCCTACACTGTTCCAATGAAGCTCGAGGAACAACACCTCATCTTTCGACTCGGCACTTTACAGCCTTCTGGACTCAACATCCAGTTCAACAATTTCAGACCATAACCTCTGCCCCCATTTCTTTGGACAGCAGTTGTTGCTGTTGATTCTGATATTCCCATTGACGCCTCCGCTAGACTCATCTTGTTTCCTTATTTCTCCCATTACCATCTCATTTTGCCTTGCACCTTCGTCGCTTTCGTCATTTAATCTTTCCTGCCTTCCACCCTATCACAGACCTTCCCATTCGTTCTTTCCTCCCCTCCCCCTTTCCCTGACCCTGCACTTGCTTAAAACCTGTTACATCTCTACCCTTTTCCAGTTCTGCTGAAGGGTCATCGCCCTGAAACGTTAACTCTGTTTCTCTCCCCACAAATGCTCCCTGACCTGCTGAGCACCTCCAGCATTTTCTGTTTTTATTTCAGATTTCCAGCATCTGCAGTATCTTGCTAGTTGTGAAAGCAGTTACTTCTGGGTCAACTAACAACTTTAAAGAGGAATCTGATTCAATATTTGTCTGAACTACTGTATATGGACTCTGGATCGGGCTGCCTTTCCACGTACTGGTGCCACCTGTTGCAGCTAGAACCAGAGCCCAAAACCAGAACATGCACTGCACTACCTGTGGAGAAATACCACCAGCGATGTCTCCGCACGATCCTGCAAATCCCCTGGGAGGATAGATGCACCAATGTTAGCGTCCTTGACCAGGCCAACATCCCCAGCATCGAAGCACTGACCACACTTGACCAGCTCCGCTGGGCGGGCCACATTGTTTGCATGCCTGACACAAGACTCCCAAAGCAAGTGCTCTACTCGAAACTCCTACATGGCAAGCGAGCCCCAGGGAAAGGTTTCAAGGACACTCTCAAAGCCTCCCTGATAAAATGCAACATCCCCACCGACACCTGGGAGTCCCTGGCCAAAGACCGCCCTAAGTGGAGGAAGTGCATCCGGGAGAGCGCTGAGCACCTCGAGTCTCATCGCCGAGAGCATGCAGAAACCAAGAGCAGGCAGCGGAAGGAGCGTGCGGCAAACCAGATGCCCCACCCACCCTTTCCTTCAATGATCGTCTGTCCCACCTGTGACAGAGACTGTAATTCCTGTATTGGACTGAACAGCCACCTGAGAACTCACTTTTAGAGTGGAAGCAAGTCTTCCTCGATTTCGAGGGACTGCCTATGATGATGATGATGATGATGGCAGTGAAGGCCACCGTGACTCTAAATCTTCATGCCTCTGGCTCCTGTCAAACTGGTCTGGGGAACATCAGCAACATCAGTCGGTTTTACGAGGCGTCAACAGTTCATTAGCTTCCCCACTGAGGCCGACAAGCAATTAGAAAGAACACGGGGATGTTCCGGCATTGCTGGATTCCGCAGGTACAGGGCATCATCAGCTGCACGCACGTAACCCTGCGTGCTCCCCATCATCGAACAGTTCTGTTTCTGATCAGGAAGGGTTTGCACTCGCTCAGTGCACAATGTTTAATTCCCACTGACTGAACTGAACGTTGGGAAAACACACATTTATCCAAAATATCTATACAACAGAAACTCACTTCACAGGCAAAACAAAAACAACTTGTATTTAAATAGCGCCTTTAACATAGAAAAACATCCCAAGACACTTCACAGGGAGTGTTATAAGACATACATTTGACACTGATCCAAATAAGAAGAAATTACGGCAGATGAGGTAGGTTTTAAGGAGTGTCTTGACGGAGGATAGAGAGGCGGAAAGGTTCTGCCAAAGAATCCCAGAGCTTGGGGCTTAGGCAACAAAAGGCATGGCCACAAATGGTTGAGCGATTATAATCAGTGATGCTCAAGAGGGCAGAATTTGAGGAGTGCAGACATCTCCGGGGAGGGGGGCGCGGGGGGCAGGGCGGGAGGCTGAGGAGGTTACAGAAATAGGGAAGGGCGAGGCCATGGAGGGATTTGTAAACAAGGAAGAGAATTTTGAAATTGAGGCATTGTTTAACCGGGAGCCAATGTAAGTCAGCGAGCGCAGGGGTGATGGGTGATTGGGACTTGGTGCAAGTTAGGACACGGACTGCCGAGTTTTGGATGACCTCAAGTTTACGTCGGGTCGAATGTGGAAGGCCAGCCAAGAGTGTATTGGAATAGTCAGGTCTCGAGGTATCAAAGGCAGGGATGAGGGTTTCAGCAGCAGATGGGCGGAGGCAGGGACGGAGACGGGCGATGTTACGGAGGTGGAAATAGACGCGGATATATGGCCGGAAGTTCATTTCATGATCAAATATGACACCTAGGTTGTGAACAGTCTGGTTCAGTCTCAGACAGATGCTGCTAGGGAGCATAAAAGCTAAAAGTTAATATAAAGAAAATAATATAAAAGTACCCTTTCCTTACAGCTCCCCCTTGTTGGTTTGAAACGATTTAAGGCCAACACTAAATCACACAGATTTCTATCCATTTGTTGTAAACAAGATTCAAAACCATCATTGCCTGGACTTAAAATATCCTACAGTTCTCTTTTACTGTTATCCATGTGGATAATTTTAATTTGGGGGATTCAGCCTGAATTGGAATTTTCAATTTTCTAACTTTCTCTTTTGGATCTCCTCCTTGCACTGACACCTTTCCAACGAAGGTGGCTCGCTAACTCTGTGGAGCTACTTTCATGTCAAAGAAATACTCTCGGTAATCCTGCGCCATAACCACTGACACAGTCCTGAAAACATGGTCACCTCTTTCAACAAAACCTAGAAAATCCACCATAGCTGGTACTGAGAGCACCGGATGAGCTCATTGCACAGCGTGCAATTATACTTGGAAGAGAAATCGCACTGCTTGCGAAAGAGAGGCGGAGCCAGCATCAGCTTGCAGACTCCCACGGGTTTCAAGTAATATTTGAAGCTGAGGCTCCGGGGAAAAAGAAAGAGAAAGGAAGACTTGGAGTTATATAGCGCCTTTCACAGGAATACTCATTAAATGGTAGGACACTGAGAAGTGTAGAGGAACAAAGGGACCTTGGAGTGCATGTCCACAGATCCCTGAAGATAGCAGGACAGGTAGATAAGGTGGTTAAGAAGACATACGGAATACTTGCCTTTATTAGCCGAGGCACAGAATACAAGAGCAGGGAGGTTATGCTTGAACGGAATAAAACACTAGTTGGACCACAGCTAGAGTACTGCGTGCAGTTCTGGTCACCACGTTACAGGAAAGATGTATTGCACTAGAGAGGGTACATAGGAGATTTACGAGGATGTTGCCTGGACTGGAGAATTTTAGCTATGAGGAAAGGTTTTCTTTGGAACAGAGAAGGCTGAGGGGAGACCTTATTGAAGTGTATAAAATTATGAGTGGCCTAGATAGTAGATAGGAAGTACCTATTTCCCTTAGCAGAGGGGTCAACAACCAGGGGACATAGAGGGTTGTGGGGGACTGGAACTCACTGCCTGAAAGGTGGTAGAGGCAGAAACCCTCACCATATTTAAAAAATACTTGGATGAGCACTTGAAGTACCGTAACCTATAGGGCTACGGACCAAGAGCTGGAAAGTGGGATTAGGCTGGATAGCTCTTTGTCGGCCAGCACATGCACGATGGGCCTAAATGGCCTCCTTCCGTGCTGTAAACTTATATAGGCTAAACGTTTCCATCATTTTCGGCGGGTACTCGGCGATTTTCTCGGCGGTACAGCTCTTTCTCCGCTCGGCGAAAGTTTCCCTGTTATTTTTTTAATGTTATTACCCAAATCTGAAAACGCCCGCCGGGGCCAAACCACCGACGTGCACCGCCGAGAAAATCGCCAGGGCGTAAGTTTGGCCTCAACGGAAGCCCGTCCAGATCACCGAAGGAACCGCCCTGTGAAAGCTGCTTAAACAGTGTGGTAGGCAAGAAAGGTAAGTTAAAGGTTATTTATTTATTTATTTATTTTTAATTTTTAAATGCCGATTAGGCGTAAAAGTGTCTTGGGAATGCTTTGTATGTTTTTATATTTTTTTTGTGAAATTTAAAAAAAGTTTCCCCCCTTCCCTAGGCCCAGCCACAGCCTCGGACTAAATTTTTTAAAAGCCGCCTGTTTTACTTAGTTTCCCCTTAACCGCCGAGAATAAAGGTGCAAGGCCCATTTTCTCGCCGGGCGATTAGTTTTAATTAGTTTTAACGTAAGTGTAAATTTTCACCAGCGTTACTTACCAAACGTTCGCGGTTTTTCTGAGCGGGCAATCGGGTGTTGAGGGGCTCTCGGGAAAGTCTAGCCCATAGATTCGATGATATAATCACCGGACGTCTCAAAGCGCTTTACAGCCAATGAAGTACTTTTGGAGTGTAGTCATTGTTGTAATGTGGGAAACGCAGCAGCCAATTTGCACACCGCACGCTCCCACAAACAGCAATGACCAGATAATCTGTTTATTAGTGATGTTGATTGAAGGATAAATATTGGCCAGGACACTGAGAATAACTCCCCTGCTCTTCTTTGAAATAGTGCCACGGGATCTTTTATGTCCACCTGAGAGAGTAGATGGGGCCTCGGTTTAATGTCTCATCCAAAAGATGGCACCTCCGATAGTTCAGCACTCCCTTGGCATTGCACTGGAGTGTCAGCTTAGGTTTTTTATGTGCTCAAATTCCTGAAGTGGGATTTGAACCCACAACCTTATGACCCAACAGCGAGAGTGCTGCCCACTGAGCCACAGCATTATTTCAGAGACAACTTGGTAACAAAACACTTTCTAACTGTACAAACTCACACAGCCACTCACAGCCCAAGAAAGCTCCAGCCCAATCAACAAAGACACAGAGAATCCACTTTTGAGGTATACAGAATCTTTATTTCCACGTGTCCATCAAAAGTAAAGCACAGTGAATAAAGCCTGGCAGGGAGCCTCTGGAAAGAAACGATGATTAGGTTCCATTTGTGAACCTCAACCTGTAACAAAGTAAAATGGCAAATTAAAATGAGCAGTACATCCCCGCCCATCTGCACAGGTGGAACTCCAGAATCACAGCACAGAGGCTGTGGAGAGGAATACTTCATATTTTTCATTGTGCCCAAAGTTCCACCCGACAGACAAAAGATGCTGCATAACATCTGTAAAATCACCAAGGCTCCCTCATGGCCCTACCAACATCCTGGGCCTTTGAATAGACACCCCTCCGCCTCATCCTAATGCAGTCATCACTCTCTTGGTTTATTCCAAATTGAAGCCAGTCAGTTCAACCACACTCAGTTGGTGACAGCAAATATGGATTGGCACACTGTGGCGAATAGCCCAGTCTGAGAAAATCAGGTGCTCGGTAAGACTGAATTAGGTGAAATTATTCTCAGTCCTGTCCCCATTCCTGGCCTACTGCCAGCGACTGGGTGGCAGGTCAACAGCAGCCTCAACAAAGAGAAGACTTGCATTTATACAGCGCCTTTCACAACCTCAGGACATCCTAACTGTGCAAATTCACACAGCCACTCACAGCCCGAGAAAGCTCCAGCCCAATCAACAAGGACACAGAGAATCCACTTTTGAGCTTTCCAGCAGCATAGAATGGCATTCGTGAGTTTGGTAAGTGGGTGAGTTTTAAGGGTTATTCTCTTTAAACCATTTGGAGGCCGGAGTAAATTGTTAGTGGCAATTGCCAGTAGCTTCTAAGTAAGTAGCAGTTTAATTTAAAGGGGAAAAGTTAAATAGTTGAGAATCTTTCAGGTTTAGGCAGAGAAAAACAAAGTAACTCTCCAGTAGGAGGCAATTAGCAGCTAGTTAAAACCAGTTCTGTAAACAACTGACCAGTAGTGAGTCATCTGACCTAGATACAGTTTAAAAAGAGGCAGCTCGTGCAGAAGCAGCAAAGAATGGCATTCGTGAGTTTGGAAGTGGGTGAGTTCGGGCAAGTGGGGATGGCAGGTGCTGTTTTGTCTTGTTTTTCCTACCAGTGCTGACACTAGAGCAGCTGATAAGGAGTGCGAGAGTAGGAAACGGAGGCCTAGAGACCAGCCCAACCAGCTGCAGACAAAGATAGAGGGGTGCGAAATCGAGAGATGACGTCACAGCCAAGCTGGTAAGTGGTTGGCTGTTCGACGGTAAGTATAACTCTCTTTTAGACTGACTTTTAGATTGGTTTAATTGGCAGCGAACTACTAAGTAGCTGTTTGGTGTTTAAGTAAATTTTAAAAGTAAATTAATTTAAAGGTTAAGTCATGGCAGGAGAGCTCGGACCTGTGTCATGCTCCTCCTGTGCTATGTGGGAAATCAGGACACTTCCAGTGTCCCTGACTACTATGTGTGCAGGAAGTATGTCCAGCTACAGCTCCTAACAGACCGTATGACGGCACTGGAGCTGCGGATGGACTCACTCTGGAGCATGCGTGATGCTGACAATGTTGTTGATAGCACATTTAGTGAGTTGGTCACACTGCAGGTAAGGGTTAGGACAGATAGTAAATGGGTGACCAAGAGACAAGGCAAGAGCAGGAAGGTAGTGCAGGAGTCCCCTGCGGTCATCTCCCTCCAAAACAGATATACTGTTTTAACAGATACACTGGGTGGTTCTGCTGCACAGAAAGGTGGGAAAAAGAGTTGGAGAGCTATAGTGTTGGGGGACTCGATTGTAAGGGGAATAGATAGGAGTTTCTGCAGCCGCAACCGAGACTCCAGGATGGTATGTTGCCTCCCTGGTGCAAGGGTCAAGGATGTCTCGGAGCGGCTGCAGAGCATTCTGGAGAGGGAGGGTGAACAGCCAGTTGTCGTGGTACATGCAGGTACCAACGATATAGGCAAGAAGTGGGAAGAGGTCCTCCAGGCTGAATTTAGGGAGCAAGGAGTTAAATTTAAAAAGTAGGACCTCAAAGGTAGTAATCTCTGGATTGCTACCAGTGCCACGTGCTAATCAGAGTAGAGGGAGCAGGATAGTTAGAATAAATGCGTGGCTTGAGCAGTGGTGCAAAAGGGAGGGATTCAAATTCCTGGGACATTGGAACCAGTTCTGGGGGAAGTGGGACCTGTACAAAAGGGACAGTCTGCACTTGGGCAGGACTGGAACTGATGTCCTGGGGTAACATTTGCTAATGCAGTTCGGGAGTGTTTAAACTAATATGGCAGGGGGATGGGAACCTATGCAGCGAGACAGGGCAAAGTAATATGGAGTCAGAAACAGATAGTAGAAAGATAAAAAGCAATAGTAGAAGGCTGAGTAAACAAAGGCAAGAAACAAAAAGGGCCACACTAATCATAATTCTAAAAGGACAAAGGATGTTAAAAAAACAAGCCTGAAGGCTTTGTGTCTTAATGCAAGGAGTATCCGTAATAAGGTGGATGAATTAACTGTGCAAATATATGTTAACGGATATGATGTGATTGGGATTACAGAGACATGGTTCCAGGATGATCAGGGCTGGGAACTCAACATCCATGGGTATTCAACATTCAGGAAGGATCGAATAAAAGGAAAAGGAGGTGGGGTAGCATTGCTGGTTAAAGAGGAGATTAATGCAATAGTTAGGAAGGACATTAGCTTGGATGATGTGGAATCTATATGGGTAGAACTACAGAACACCAAAGGGCAAAAAACGTCAGTGGGAGTTGTGTACAGACCTCCAAACAGTAGCAGTGATGTTGGGGAGGGCATCAAACAGGAAATTAGGGGTGCATGCAATAAAGGTGCAGCAGTTATCATGGGTGACTTTAATACGCATATAGATTGGGCTAACCAAACTGAAAGCAATACGGTGGAGGACGATTTCCTGGAGTGCATAAGGGATGGTTTTCTAGACCAGTATGTCGAGGAACCAACTAGGGGGGAGGCCATCTTAGACTGGGTGTTGTGTAATGAGAGAGGATTAATTAGCAATCTCGTTGTGCGAGGCCCCTTGGGGAAGAGTGACCATAATATGGTGAATTCTACATTAGGATGGAGAATGAACCAGTTAATTCAGAGATCATGGTCCAGAACTTAAAGAAGGGTAACTTTGAAGATATGAGGCATGAATTGGCTAGGATAGATTGGCGAATGATACTTAAGGGGTTGACTGTGGATGGGCAATGGCAGACATTTACAGACCGCATGGATGAACTACAACAATTGAACATCCCTGTCTGGTGTAAAAATAAAAAAGGGAAGGTGGCTCAACCGTGGGAAATCAGGGATAGTATTAAAGCCAAGGAAGTGGCATACAAATTGGCCAGAAATAGCAGTGAACCTGGGGACTGGGAGAAATTTAGAACTCAGCAGAGGAGGACAAAGGGTTTGATTAGGGCAGGGAAAAGAGAGTACGAGAGGAAGCTTGCAGGGAACATTAAGACGGACTGCAAAAGTTTCTATAGGTATGTAAAGAGAAAAAGGTTAGTAAAGACAAACGTAGGTCCCCTGCAGTCAGAATCAGGGGAAGTCATAACGGGGAACAAAGAAATGGCAGACCAATTGAACAAGTACTTTGGTTCAGTATTCACTAAGGAGGACACAAACAACCTTCCGGATATAAAAGGGGTCAGAGGGTCTAGTAAGAAGGAGGAACTCAGGGAAATCCTTATTAGTCGGGAAATTGTGTTGGGGAAATTGATGGGATTGAAGGCCGAAAAATCCCCAGGGCCTGATGGACTGCATCCCAGAGTACTTAAGGAGGTGGCTTTGGAAATAGAAACATATAAACTAGGTGCAGGAGTAGACCATTTGGCCCTTCGAGCCTGCACCACCATTCAATAAGATCATGGCTGATCATTCCTTCAGTACCCCTTTCCCACCTTCTCTCCATACCTCTTGATCCCCTTAACCATAAGGGCCATATCTAACTCCCTCTTGAATATATCCAACGAACTGGCATCAACAACTCTCTGCGGCAGGGAATTCCACAGGTTAACAACTCTCTTGAGTGAAAAAGTTTCTCTTCATCTCAGTCCTAAATGGCCTACCCCTTATCCTAAGACTATGTCTCCTGGTTCTGGACTTCCCCAACATCAGGAACATTCTTCCCGCATCTAACTTGTCCAACCCCGTCAGAATCTTATATGTTTCTATGAGATCCCCTCTCATCCTTCTAAACTCCAGTGAATAAAAGCCCAGTTGATCCAGTCGCTCCTCATATGGCATGCTTTACAGATACATGTCGTGTATGTAACATACAAATCACTGACTCCACATGGTCTGGTGTTGATCTAACTGCTGTGACCTTAGTCCTTTATTGAACAGCTGCAGAGTGCTCCACAGGTGTGGTGGGCAGTCTTTTATACTGCCTCGTGCAGGAACTTTCAGGTCTCCCACCACAGTGCCCTCTGGTGCACAATTGTACTTATCATACATTTAATGTACCAGAGCAATACACAACATCACTGACCCTCCAAGTCAAAAAGTTGTTGCTTGAATCCCCTAAATCAAAAAACGCATAAGCCCATTGGTAAGGTTGGTCACGGATCCACTTCCCTGAATTTAAACACTGTGACCATTCAGCATTGAAATATTAACTCGTGTCGTAATTCGGGTCCATTATTTTAAACACAGTGACCACCCAGCATTAAAATATTATTTCTTGTCATAAATCCATCATCCTACATTCACATAGCACACTTAGACTCGCTCTAGCCTTACAAAAGTCCAAAAGTCTTTATGTGGGGACCGCAGTGGTGTGAGGCCCTTTTAAGACTCCCGGGAGCATTTCCCTTTTAAGACGCGGATGTATTGACAATCATTTTCCAACATTCCATAGACTCTGGATCAGTTCCTATCAAGTGGAGGGTAGCCAATGTAACCCCACTTTTTAAAAAAGGAGGGAGAGAGAAAACAGGTAATTATAGACCAGTCAGCCTGACATCGGTAGTGGGTAAAATGATGGAATCAATTATTAAGGATGTCATAGCAGCACATTTGGAAAGAGGTGACATGATAGGTCCAAGTCAGCATGAATTTGTGAAAGGGAAATCATGCTTGACAAATCTTCTAGAATTTTTTGAGGATGTTTCCAGTAGAGTGGACAAGGGAGAACCAGTTGATGTGGTGTATTTGGACTTTCAGAAGGCTTTCGACAAGGTCCCACACAAGAGATTAATATGCAAAGTTAAAGCACATGGGATTGGGGGTAGTGTGCTGACGTGGATTGAGAACTGGTTGGCAGACAGGAAGCAAAGAGTAGGAGTAAATGGGTACTTTTCAGAATGGCAGGCAGTGACTAGTGGGGTACCACAAGGTTCTGTGCTGGGGCCCCAACTGTTTACATTGTACATTAATGATTTAGACGAGGGGATTAAATGTAGTATCACCAAATTTGCGGATGACACTAAGTTGGGTGGCAGTGTGAGCTGCGAGGAGGATGCTATGAGGCTGCAGAGTGACTTGGATAGGTTAGGTGAGTGGGCAAATGCATGGCAGATGAAGTATAATGTGGATAAATGTGAGGTTATCCACTTTGGTGGTAAAAACAGAGAGACAGACTATTATCTGAATGGTGACAGATTAGGAAAAGGGGAGGCGCAACGAGACCTAGGTGTCATGGTACATCAGTCATTGAAGGTTGGCATGCAGGTACAGCAGGCAGTTAAGAAAGCAAATGGCATTTTGGCCTTCATAGCGAGGGGATTTGAGTACAGGGGCAGGAAGGTGTTACTACAGTTGTACAGGCCCTTGGTGAGGCCACACCTGGAGTATTGTGTACAGTTTTGGTCTCCTAACTTGAGGAAGGACATTCTTGCTATTGAGGGAGTGCAGCGAAGTTTCACCAGACTGATTCCCGGGACTGACATATCAAGAAAGACTGGATCAACTGGGCTTATATTCACTGGAGTTCAGAAGAATGAGAGGGGATCTCATAGAAACGTTTAAAATTCTGACGGGTTTAGACAGGTTAGATGCAAGAAGAATGTTCCCAATGTTGGGGGAGTCCAGGACCAGGGGTCACAGTCTAAGGATAAGGAGTAAGCCATTTAGGACCGAGATGAGGAGAAACTTCTTCACCCAGAGAGTGGTGAACCTGTGGAATTCTCTACCACAGAAAGTTGTTGAGGCCAATTCACTAAATATATTCAAAAAGGAGTTAGATGTAGTCCTTACTACTAGGGGGATCAAGGGGTATGGCGAGAAAGCAGGAATGGGGTACTGAAGTTGCATGTTCAGCCATGAACTCATTGAATGGCAGTGCAAGCTCGAAGGGCCGAATGGCCTACTCCTGCACCTATTTTCTATGTTTCTACGTTTCTAAAGTGCTTTACAGCCAATTAAGTACTTTTGAAGTACTGTTCTAATCTAGGAAATGTGGCAGCCACTTTGCATAGGATTACATCGGATATACAGCACAGAAACAGGCCATTCGGCCCAAACAGTCCATGTCGGTGCTTATGCTCCACTCGAGCGTCCTCCAGTCTTTCCTCATCTAAATCTATCAGCATACCCCTTTATTCCCTTCTTCCTCATATGCTTGTCTAGCCTCCCCTTATATACACAACTATAATATTTGCTTCAACCACTCCCTGTGGTAGCGAGTTTCACATTCTCACCACTCTTTGGGTAAAGAAGTTTCTTCTGAATTCCCTATTGGATTTCTTGGTGACTATCTTATATTGATGGTCTCTAGTTATGCTCTTCTCCACAAGTGGAAACATTTTCTCTGTATCCACTCCATCAAAACTTTCATCATTTTAAAGATCTCTATTAGGTCACCCCTCAGCCATCATTTTTCAAGAGAAAAGAGACCCAGCCTGTTCATCCTTTCCTGATATGTATAACCTCGCATTTCTGGTATCATTCTTGTAAATCTTCTCTGCACCCTTTCCAGTGCCTCTATATCCTTTTTATAATATGGCGACCAGAACTGTACGTAGTACTGTAAGTGTGGTCTAACCAAGGGTCGTTACAGGTTTAGCATAATTTTCCTACTTTTCAATTTACACCTCTAGAAATAAACCCTAGTTCTTGGTTTGCTTTTTTTATGGCCTTGCTAACCTGTGTCGCAACTTTTAGTGATTGTGTATTTGTACTCCAAGATCCCTTTGTTCCTCTATCCCAGCTAGACCTGCACCCTCCAAGTAATAAGTGACCTCTCTATTTTTCCCATCAAAATGTAATACCTCAAATTTATCTTGTTGAAATTAATTTGCCAATTAAATGCCCATTCTGCAAGTTTATTAATGTCCTCCTGTAATTTGTTGCAGTCCTCCTATCGCCCCAATTTGGTGTCAATTTGCGCACAGCAAGCTCCCGCAAGCAGCAATGCGATAATGACCAGATCATTTGCTTTAGTGATGTTGAGGGATAAATATTGGCCAGAACAGGGAGAAGTTTCTTGCTCCTCTTCAAAATAGTGCATGGAATCTTTTACGTCCACCCGAGAGAGCAGACAGGGCCTCGGTTTAATGTTTCATCCGAAAGGCGGCACCTCCAACAGGCAGCACACCTTCAGAACTGCATTGGAGTGTCAGCTAGATTTTGTGCTCAAGTTCCGAGAGTGGGACTTGAACCCACAACCTTCTGAGTCAGAGGGGAGAGTGCTACCCACTGAGTCACAACTGACACCAGTCAATACAAAAGAACTTTGATATGGGGGGGTAAAATGCAAAATTCCACTCGTGCTCTAGTGTAATGAAAAAGAAAATGCTGGCAATACTTGGCAGGTCAGGAGAGAGAAACAGAGTTAACATTTTAGGTGGATATGATAGGATGGAAGGCAGGAGAGATGAAATGACAAAAGAGATGATGGTGCAAGGCAAAAGAGATGGGAATGGAACAAATAAGGAAGCAAAAGATGGGTCTAGAGGAGGTGTAAATGGCGAAAGCAGAAACTACCAACAGCTGCTGTCCGAAAAAATGGGAGCAGTGGTTGTGGTCTGAAATTGTTGACCTTGATGTTGAGTCCAGAAAGCTGTAAAGTGATTAATCGAAAGATGAGGTGCTGTTCCTCGAACTTACGTTGAGCTTAATTGGAACATTGTCGGAGGCCGAAGACAGAGAGGTCAGAGTGGGGGTGGAGTTGAGAATTAAAGTGACAGGCGACCGGAAGCTCGGGGTCACCATTGCGGATTGAACTGAGGTGCTCCGCAAAGCGGTCACCCAATCTGCGTTTGGTCTCCCCAATGTAGAGGAGACCGCATCATGAGCAGCGAATACAGTATATTAAATTGCAAGAAGTACAAGTAAATCGCTGTTTCACCTGGAAGGAGTATTTGGGGCCCTGGACAGTGAGACGGGAGGAGGTAAACGGGCAGGTGTTGCATCTCCTGCGCTTGCACGGGAAGGTGCCGTGGGAAGGGGGGGGGACTGCTGGGGGTGACTGTGGAATAGACCAGGGTGTCACGGAGGGAGCAGTCCCTTCAGAATGCTGAAAGGAGGGGAATTTTGTGGTGTAGCGTAGTGCCATATCACATCTTTAGGATGTCCCAAAATATCTTTCCAGCTATTTAATTATTTTTGAAGTGTAGTCACTGTTGTTATGTCTGCAAAACACAGCTGCCAATTTGTGCACATCAAGATCCTACAAACAGCTCAAGAGAGTGTTAATCTGCTTTGCTGACTTTGGCTAAGGGATCAATGTGGCCGTGGACACTGAGAAGTCTCCCTGCTCCTTTTCAATGAGTGCAATGAAGTCTTTTACTTGAGCGGGCCATAGGTTTAATGCTTAATACTTAATGGCCTGGAAATCCCGGTCAGCTGCTTCCTGCGGGCGATCGGCTAAAAAAGGCAAAAAAGAAGCGCACTTAGCTGAAGCTGCTGTGCCCACGAGAGATCCCGGTCCTGAGGCCTCCACTGACTGCGCGTCGCAGCGCGTGCACGTCAGGACGTGCGCAGGGCTGGAGCTGCAGTCACATGGCTCTGGGCAGCCAATCCAGGTAAAGTGTTTTCTCATTCATAGTAATGGGAACTCCGTAAGTGGGAGTTCCCATAATTATGAATGAGAAACAGCCCCCAAACACCCAAAACACTAATAAAAATAGAAAAAAATACACCACATATTTAACATTAATTTAAATTAAAGTTATTTATGTCTATAGAAAAAAAATATTTTCCCGATTTTAAAAAAAGTTTAAATTATGGTTTAAAATAAACTTACCGTAATGGAGAGGATTTTTTAGCAATTAGATGTGTTTTTAAACATTTTATTTTATGTTTTTGCGTGTTTTAAAACTCTTACGCATGTAACAGTAGGCTATGCACCTGCTTTTATCAGGCACAAGAGTTTTCAGGACATTTGCTAAGCAAGATATAGGTAAATACCACAATCTTGCCCTTGTAAATGTCCTCACTCCCGAGATGCGTGCGATCTGTCAAGCTAGAAACTTGACAGATTGGAAAAGCCGGTTTTCAGCGCATGTGCATTGTGTGCTGAAAACTGGCTTTTGTGATGCCTTCCCGGGTCCGTACACACTCTGTACAGACCTGAGGAGGCCGGAATTTCTTGTTTAATGCTTCATCCAAAAGATGGCACCTCCGATAATGCAGCATTCCTTCAGTACTGTAATGAAGCATCAGCTTAGATGATGTGCTCAATTCGATAGTGGGACTTGAGCCCAGGACCTTCTGACTCAGCAAACGTTACCACTGAGAATCGAGTTGAAGTAGCCATTTTCTTTTGTCCAATATTTTATTGAGCTCCTGAAGATGCTGACTCGTGTTCCACAGACAACAGTTGCCTTGCACTGCCTCACTTAGGTGTCTGTTCCTGTGTGATCCTCGGCACTGAATGACAACAAGCTATTCGACTATGCAAGGGATCAAAGCTGAGTCTAATCCTGACATTCACACACAGCAAGGGGCAGAGGGAGATCACTGGATGGTGATCAGAAGAGAGAAGCCTGACTGATTTCCACTTGTCACTTGCTCAGGGTCATTGAGGCCAATTGTTGTGTCCTTATTGTTGCCTTGGCTACCATCAGATTGCTCAGCACAGATCAAGGATCACACCAGGCACCTTCCTACTCTGCAAGACTGAAAGGATTGACTGTAAGTGAGGATGAATTTCATCAATATCTCTTCCAGCGATATTTGATAAATGAGGATACTCATCGATGATCCGATAGAAAGAGAAGACTAGGAATAAATACCTGGGAGTCGCTTCTTCCTCTGTGCTGACTTTACTGGGGAATATCTGCAGTGCCAGACGTACGGACATCTCCCACCGCCACACCATAAAAGAGCACGTCACCCGTTGCTGCAGCCCACGGCATATTTTCAGAGGTGAACTTGGCTCCCCAGTCCCCAGCATTGTTAACGACGATTACTCCACCATGACTCTGTAATCTGGTCCACATGCTCTGAAGGCCAGTGTCAGCAGCCTCTGCTGGAGACATGCCTGTGGGAGGGGGGATTATAGATAAAAGACACAAAGGTTATATTTCACCCCAACTCACACGTACATTTTCTTTTTTTTTGGACAGAATACGAACAGTGCACATAAAATTTTAGCTCACATAAACAGCCCATTCGGCTCAACTGGTCCACGCCGGTGATTACACTCCACTTGAGCCTCCTCCCATCCCTCTTCATCTCACCCCATCAGCAAATCCTTCTATTTCTTTCTCTCTCATGTGTTTATCTAGCTTCCCCTTAAAGGCATCAATGGTATTCACCTCAACTACTCCTTGTGATAGCGAGTTCCACATTCTAAACACTCTCTGTGTAAAGAAGTTTCTCCTGAACTCATTATTGGATTTATTAGTGACTGTCTTATATTGATGGCATCTAGCTTTGGACCTCCCCGTCAGTGAAAACATCCTTTCTACCTCTACCCTATAAAATCCCATAAAATGTCTGTTAGTAAGTCCTTATGCTTCCTACTAAAATGCATCACCTCACACTTCTCTATATTGAAGTTCTTTTGACATTTACAGGCCTATACTGCAATGTCTTCTTGTATTTTGTCGCAGTCTTCTTCAGTGTTAACTGTACCCCGCAATTTGGTGTCATTTTGAAATTGTACTTGTGATTCCCAAGTACAAATTGTTTGTGAATTGTGAGCAACAGTGGTCTCAGCACTAAACCCTGTGGACCAGCACATTCCGCCAGTCTGAGTAACGACCTTTAACTCCATCTCTTTTTGTAGCTAGTTTGCTATCCAATCTGCTACTTGTTCCCCTGACTTAGTCTTGAGTCTGCGATCCAAGGCCTTTTGAAAGTACATATTGTAAAGTCCTGTCCCCTCAGTACAGATTCACACGAGGCATGTAATGAAGTCAAGGTCACTCTGGACCTGCACCTTTATTTCACAGCTCTGGAATGCTGCACTTGCCTGAGACCTGCCCTTATATACCTGACTCTTGCAAGTGCACCCTGGTGGTAAGGTATGCTGGTGGTTACAGGTCATATCTTATTACAGTCATGTATAGCATGTTAGGATACAGTTATATATAATAATGTAAGATACATGACACACATATACTACATCCACTGCATTACCCTTGTCTACTATCTCTTTTACTTCAAAGAATTTAATAAGGTTGGTCAAGCATGGCCTTCCCTTTTGAAATCCGTGTTGACTGTCCTTATTATATTTTCAGTTTCTAGATGTTTTTCTCTTTGAGTGAAGATTCCAATATATTTTCTACCATCGACGTAAAACTAACTGGTCGATAGTTCGCTGGTGTAGTAATAACATAGCAATAATTTAATAGTTCAGGATTAATATCACAGTAATATTATGTGCCCAAGTAACTTTATTACTATATTATTTTCAGTGTCACAGTTTGTGACTAAAAGCTCCCCTTGACCTGTTGGTAGTCTAAAGGTTAAAAAAAAACAAATGACCAAAACTTGCCATGGTTTTGGTGTGGGGGGACAGTTTTTTCATACATAAAACACAATCCCCTGGAATGTGAGTTAACTCAATGGTGTAATAATAATAAAACCAAACCCTTTCCTCTAATTAGTAGCAAGCAGCACATAAAAGAAAGATTGTTAAACACAGGCTCACCTGAGTAGGGCAAGACCTCATCATAAATGAAAGATGGCATAATAATTAACCACCCTGGAATGACATTGTACACAAACCATTCAAGTTGCACCAAACTGAAGAATGACTGCGCAGCTCGCATTTCCCAAATCAATGTTTCTTTTTTAAAAACACATTTTCTCACTACCCTGTCCCTCTGAAGGCTATCATTCCTCTGAGGGTTACTGGTTCTATGGGCCCTTGTCGCTCTCCATTTGCTGCCCAGGTGGCCATTCTTCACCTGAGACTTCAAGGGGTGGAAATTACGTTACAGATGTATGAAAATCACAGGCAGTCCCTCGAAGCGAGGATGACTTGCTTCCACGCCAAAAAGGGATGAGTTCACAGGTATTTCAATGAAGGACCTAATACTTGAGGTCCCGAACTACATCCTGAAGGGTGGAAGATACCTGTGCGTGGATTTTTTTATCGTGTGGTGGCCGTTGTACACCAGCCACCACATGGGCTCGACAGAGCTAGGTCCAGTGGCAAGGATTACCCAAGACGACTGGAGACCAGCTCTGCTGCACGGACCGAGCGCATATACATATCGCAGTGTGGGCTGGCCCATGCTGCCCCAGGGCCCTCGCCTCACGCCTGTCCTGGGTCCCCGATCACTTCCCTCTACAAACTCTTGCCGCTCCTACGCCCCGCCTGCTGTGCCTGGCTTCGCAGCCGTCGCTCTCCTGCAGTGGTATGCCGCCGCACACTGCTCCCTCCAATGGCCCCGGCCTGTTGATGGTCTTGCAGGCTTTGACTGCGCCGATTGCCGGGCCGGGCCACCGCACGCTGCTCCCTCCAATGGCCCCGGCCTGCTGATGTATAAAGCGCTGGTTAGACCTCAGCTGCAGTACTGTGTTCAGTTCTGGGGACCGCACCTCAGGAAGAACCTTGGAGGGGATTCAGCGCAGATTCACCAGGATGGTACCAGGGCTAAAAGGGTTAAATTATGAGGACAGGTTGCATAGACTAGGCTTGTGTACCTTTGAGTATGGAAGATTAAAGGGTGATCTGATCGAGGTGTTTAAGATGATTGAAGGAGTTGATGCAGTCGATGGAGAGAAACCATTTCCTCTGTTGGAGTCCAGAACAAATTGGCATAACTTTAAAACTAGGCCGCTCAGGGGTGATGTCAGGAAGCACTTCTTCACACAAAGGGTAGTGGAAATCTGAAACTCACTCCCCCAAAAAGCAGTTGAGGCTCAATCAATTGAAAATTTAAGATTTGAGATGACTCGATTTTTCTTCAGCAAGGGTATTTTGGGTTACGGAACCAAGGCGGGTAGATGGAGTTAAGACACAGATCAGTCATAATCTAACTGAATGGCGGAATAGGCACGAGGAGCTGAACGGCCTCCTCCTGTTCACATGTCAATAGATGGCCTCCAATTCCATGCACTCTCACTTTTGTTAACAGTCTCTTATGTGGAACCTTATTGAATGCCTTCTGGAATTCCATATAAATACCATCTATAGATGCTCCCTTATTCACCACGTTAGTTACCACCTCAAAAAGTTCAACTAGGTTAGTTCAACATGACTTACGCTTTACAAGTCCTCTCTCAGATCAGCTCACGTCTGTCCTAATGCTCAGTCACTCTGTCCCTCAGAAATGACCCCGAAGGCATGGGGTTGGGGGTGGATCTCTGTGAAATGCACATGTTCCATTTTGCCAGAGATACAACCAATGGCGCAACATCCAGGGCAGATTCTTGTGCCCATTCAGAAATATACATCTTGCCTAAGTATCAATGTAAAGTTGGGATAGCCTGAAAATGGGCTTTAAGCACTTCACTGAAAAAAAAACTGTAATGTCTCCTGGGAGATGGTTTGTTGATATGAGAGGAACAGGAAGCTTTGATAATTAGTCAAGCTAAACACTATCTTTTCAGGAAAAAGGGAGGAGGGGCTGAAATTCAGCGGGGATCAGCCACCAGAGTTCCGGAGAAATTTCAGCCCCAGGGTAGTTTAGATGCTCATTTTGTGATCAGCAACCCAGACAAGTGTTCTCGGCCTAGCAGGAGTGGGCGGCTCAACGTCTGTCAACTAATTGCTCCACACATTATGGCTGTTCATTCCCGTCATGACTTTGCAAAAGGTGATCCGCTGTAAAGTTAGCATCACTGTCTTGGAGCAAGATTACTGAAACCAGGAATAGGCATGAACCTCAACTGGAAAAACATGCTTTAGAACCGAGAACCTTTTTGCAGTTTTCTATTCATTGTGCTATTGCACGGGAGGGGGTTGGCTCGAGTTCTGTAAGCTGAGCTTGTGTACACACCACCAGAGTCTGGGAGTCAATGTAACTTTCGCCAATGACATGAAATGGGCGCTATCGGATCAGCCGACCATTATTCACCCAGTCTAATTTGCCATTTCATTCACTTCATTGTAAAGAAGAATCTGACGGGTTGTATAACGGGCAGTCAATCTGATATGGCTTGTTTTATGCCACTGTTGAAGTTAAAATTGGCCCCTGGTGTCTTTCCAAGAGGTTTCTGAGAGGAGCAAGAAAGACTACGGACTATTTTAAAACAGCCAATCCAGTTTGTAGGTACTGCGCATTTGATGATTGTGTTGTGCCTTTCGTTCCTACCTCCCATTTTACTTGTAAATCAATCCTTAAAGTGGCTTATCTGATACAAAGTGGTCTAGCGGGATGGCATTTTTCACCAACAAGGTGATCAGAGACGTAATGGCCTTCCTGGACATCCTCCAGCAACCAATGGGCTATACTCAGGGTTCATTGATAAAACCGGGCTTCACTAATCTAAATATGGCAGAGAATAAAGTCACAGGTTCCTGTCCATAGGAGACTCAATCTGCTTGGGGAAACCGGTCATCTAGCCCTTTGCATGATTAAAACTGTTTAAGAACAATGGGTATAGAGCCAAATATTAAAAGGAATGGTCTGCGTAGGAACAGTGCACGCTTTCTTAAAAATGGCTAAGAACTGAGCCAAAGATAAGAAGTTGATTAGACTTGAGAAAGACATTAAGAAACTCTTTGAAGAATTGAAATAAACAAGATTTTCATTGTGCCATTTTTTGAGGGCGGGGGGTGGGGAGATTGAAATTTAGTGAGCCATCCATTGCACTGCTGGAAAAATGAAGGATATGAGGGCAGGCAATATGAACGAATGTAGAATATAGCATGGAACTGTCTTACAATGGTGGATAGGGTTGTGCCAAGTGGAGATTATCACTGATAAGGAGCAGCACAGAAAAGGGAGCTTTGGGAGCCCATCAACCATGCACATAGAATGCGAAATTGAGCCATCACCAACAGCACAGGACACCAATAAAGCATCATGTTGTTGGAACATCATATTATTGTAGTTTGAATTGTACGGTGCCAGATTCTGTCAAAGGCTCTAAAGTTGCCCAAAGCAATGACAAGTGAATTGTCAATGTTCAAGAGGTTACAGGAGGTGCAAAACACAAGGCCTCACTATAATAAATGTCAGTGTCCAGCCAATTTGGTTCCCTCCAGGTGACATTAAGATGTGGCTGAGTGTGCTGGACACAGTGAAGAATATGAGCCCCGGCAACATCCTGGCTGTGCTGTTGAAGACCGATTCACCTGAACTAGCTGCCTCTTAGCAGAGACTGGGTACTTTGGGTGATGGGTGGTTCTCAAGCCCGAGTGCAAGTTGGCTGCTGCGTTTCCCACCTTACAACAATGACTACACTCCAAAAGTACTTCAATGGCTGTAAAGCACTTTGGGACGTCCGGTGGACGTGAAAGTCGCTATATAAAGGCAAGTCTTTCTTTCTAACGCTATCACCACACGGGCTGTAGCAGTTCAATGAGAAGGCCCATCAACACCTTCTCAGGGCAACTAGGGATGGGCAATAAATGTGGCTTTCTGCAGCATTGCTCACATCCCGGGAACAAATAGAGAAAATAAAAAGAGACCATGAGTGGAATGGCCATCCTGAAAACCACCCCGGCAGTCATGGATTTGCCCAGAATTGTCAAGGTTAATGGAAAACTTCAGAGCTGACAGCAACGTCCGTAGCTTTGCAGTGCACAGAAGTGAGAGCAAAAATAGCGGGACGTCTAAGAGGGACAGGATCAACATGAATAAAGTTCCAAGACGAAGGGAAGATGAACTGGGAGTCAGAAGTAACTGAAGAAACGACAGATTGGCGTTTTTGAAAATCTCAAATAAAACCAATGCAAGTCTCTGACTTTGTTTCATGAAAACAGAGTTCTTTCAAATAACCAACGACAGGATTAATATTTAACCAACAAACAAGAGCAACAATGATCGACATTGCCTGAAGGTCAAAGAACACTTTTCATTGTCGCTTCAAGTTGCCTTCACGTGGCTTTTAAAAAGATCATTTAATAAAGTGAGTCGGAGCGGAAACCAACTGCAGCAGCAATAAAAATCAAATTAAATGTGGAATCTTTTTGCCTGCGCCCCACGCTCTACATATGGAACACAGGTCAGAGCTGAGGTGCTGAGAAAATAGGCCCCATACTGACAATTTGACGTTGTGTTGATTAACCGGTTGTACCACAATACTTTTCGTTAGGAATTTAGTGAAATATTAGAATCCCTTCTTGCTCTTTTTCTCAAAAGCTTGGCATGGAAGTATTCCAAAAGATAAACAACATTATATCATTGTTATTTTTAACTTGCTGTAATTAAACCTCCCTTTGCTCAAAGTAGGAGAGGATGTTTACTGAACAGCGACAAGCATTTGGAGCGGCCTGGAATCTGAAAGAGATAAGTTAGATGTGGCTCCAAAATGGAAGGGAAAAGCTGCAGAATGTGAGTGACACCTACAAGGAGAATCCAGCAGGAAAACAGGGGAGTCGGCTCAGGTCCAAACGTTCAGAGATCAGTGCTTAGATGGGTGCCCCAAATAAAAGAGGAGATACTCGAGCCGATTTTACAAAATCAGGCAGACAGTGGGAGCCCCGCTCGCCAATGATATCATGCAGGTGATCGTTTGGAAAATTCCTAGCGACAGGCAGTGTTGTGGCACAACCGGTTAATCAGCTAACATCGAATGCTCAGTATGGGGTTTATTCTCATGGCACCTCAGCCTTGACTTGTGTTCCACATACAGAGTGTGAGGTGCAGGTCACACATTCCACATTTAATTTGATTTTTTTTTTTAAATCGCTGCCGCAGTTGGTTTCAGCACCGGCCAACTTATCAAATGATCGTTTTAAAAGCTGTTGTGCGTAACGGAAAATCGCAGCAGCACTCCGCAGTTTTCTGTCCTTAAAAAGTGTGGCAAAGCAAGATCCCCATTAGTGAAAGAGCACACGTGACTGCTCGTTCCTTCCACTGCAAAAGAGCTTTGACTGCCCTCTGCAGGAACTAAATGGAACAACTACAGAACTTCTGCCATCCTCATAGCATAGATTATAGGTCACCAATTCAGGAGTAAATTGTACAAATATATGGAGCCTCGCCTATGTCAAGGAATTGTGAGCACACTCAACACGATTTTCCATCCATTCAATTTTTTAAAAATCCATTTTTAGGGATATGGGCGTGCTTGCAAGATCAGCATTTATTGCCCTGGAGAAGATAGTAATGAGCCTTTTTCTTGAACTCACGCGTGGTCCGTGTGGTTAAGGTGCTCTCACAATGATGTTGGGGAGTTCCAGGATTTTGACCCAGCGACAATGCAGGAACGGCGATATGTGTCCAACTCAGGATGGTGCGTGACTTGGGGGGGGGTGGGGGGGCGGGGGGAACTTGCCGATGAATGTGTTCACCTGCACCTGCTGCTCTTGGCCTTCAAGGTGGTGGAGGTCGTGAGTTTGGGAGGTGCTGTCGAAGAAGCTTTGGCGAGTTGTGCATCATCTGGATGGTACACACTGCAAGCACGGTGTGTTGGTGGTGGAGGGAGTGGGTGTTTAAGGCACTACTTGAGCAGCCAATCAGGCAGACTGCATTGCCCTTGATGATGTTAAAGTTCTTGAGTGTTGTTGGAGCTGCACCCATCCAGGCAAGTGAAGGGTATTCCATCATACTCCTGACTTGTGCCTTGTAGATAGTGGAGAGGCTTTGGGGAGTCAGGAGGTGAGGCACTTGCTGCAGAATACCCTGCCTCTGACGTGCTCTTGTAGCCACGGTATTTATGTGGCTAGTTTAGTTGAGTTTCTGCTCAATGGTAACCCCCAGAATGTTGATATGTTTTTGAATGTCATGGGCAAGGTGATTTTCTGAGGAATTGAGAATGGAACTGAACACTGTGCAATCATCAGTGATCTTATGATGGCAGGAAGGTCATTGATGAAGCAACTGAAGGTGGTTGGGCCTAGGACACTGTCCTGAGGAACTCCTGCAGCGATGTCCTGGGGCCAAGATGATTGGCCTCCTACGACCATCTTCGTTTGTGCTAGGAATGACTCCAGCCACTGGGGTTTTCTCCCTGACTTGAGTTTCACTAGGTTTACTTGATGCCACACTCGGTCAAATGCTGCCTTGATGCCAAGGGCAGTCACTCTCACCTCACCTCTGGAATTCGGCTTTTTTTGCCCATGTTTGATTCAAGGTTGTAATGAAGTCTGGAGCCGAGTGCCCTGGCAGAACCCAAACTGAGCATCGGTGAGCAGGTAATGGGTAACCGCCACTTGATAGCACTCTTGACAACTCTGCCCATCACTTTGCAGTTGATTGAGAGTAGGCTTATAAACACGATAATTGGCCGAGTTGGACCTGTCCTGGTCTTTGTGGGCAGGACATACCCGGGCAATTTTCCACATTGTAGGGTAGATGCCAGTGTTGAAGTTGTACTGGAAGAACTTGGCCAGAGGTGCGGCTAGTTCTGGTGCACAAGCCTTCAGCATGACAGCCCGGAAGTTGTCGAAACCCACAGCCTTTGCTGCGCCAAGTACAATCAGCCGCTGGCTGAAGACGGACATCTGTAATGGTGGGGATGGCAAGAGGAGGCCGAGAAAGATCACCCACTCGGGACTTCTGGCTGTAGATGGTTGAGAATCCTTCAGCCTTGTCTTTTGCACTCACGAGCTGGGCTCCACCATCATTGAGGATGGGGATATTCATGGAGCCTCCTCCCCCACCGTTAGTTGTTTAATGGTCCATCACCACTCACGACTAGATGTGACAGGACTGCAGGGCTTTGATCTGATCCGTTGATTATGGGGTCGCTGAGCCCTGTCGCTAGCATGCATGTAGTCCTGTGTTGTAGCTTCCCCAGGTTGTCATCTCATTTTCAGGTACGCCTGGTGCTGCTTCTGGCTTGCTCTTCTGCACTCCTCATTCAACCAGGGTTGGTCCCCTGGCTTGATGGTGATGGCGGAGGGATATGGGGCCAAAATCAAGGTCAAGTCATGTTACTGAGTGTAATTTCCATGATTATTTAAATAAGCTAATGGGGGAGAACTTGGATACGACCTGAGAACGGGTGCAGGGATCGCGGTGCATGACTAACCCACGTCTGTTCACTACAATGCAGACAGTAGGTTAAATTTGTGCTGCCTGCTGTTTTAAATGATTGCGCCTGCAGCCAGCACTAACCACGCTGTTCATAAGAAGATAAGAAATAGGAGCAGGAGTAGGCCATATGACCCCTCAGCCTGTTCCGCCATTCAATACGATCATGGCTGATCTGATCATGGACTCAGGTCCACTTCCCTGCCCACTCCCCATAACCCCTTATTCCCTTATCGTTTAAGAAACTGTCTATTTCTGTCTTAAATGTATTCAATGTCCCAGCTTCCACAGTTCTCTGAGGCAGAGACTTCGACAGATTTACAGCCCCCTGAGAGAAAAAATTCCTCCTCATCTCAGTTTTAAATGGGCGGCTGCTTATTCTAAGATTATGCCCCCTAATTCTAGTCTCCCCCATCAGTGGAAACATCCTCGCTGCATCCACCTTGTCAAGCCCCCTCAAAATCTTATACATTTCGATAAGATCATCTCTCAACCTTCTGAATTACAATGAGTAGAGGCCCAACCGACTCAACCTTTCCTCATAGGTCAACTCCCTCATCCCTGGAATCAACCCAGTGAACCTTCTCTGAACTCCCTCCAAAGCAAGTATATCCTTTCGTAAATATGGAAACCAAAACTGCACACAGTATTCCAGGTGTGGCCTCACCAATACCTGGATAACTGTAGCAAGACTCCCCTGCTTTTATACTCCATCCCCTTTGCAATAAAGGCCAAGATTCCATTGGCTGATCACTTGCTGTACCTGTATACTAACCTTGTGTGTTTCATGCACCAGGACCCCCAGGTTCATCGGCTGCATACATCAGCACGGGGCACTGTAACGCAAGTGGTTTGTGTTACCTAAAGGCAGGTTGCACCTCTTAAAGGACAGGTGCATTCTGGCCGCAGGAAGTGGTAACAGACCTGTGTGAGCTGAATCTGTACTGCCAAAGATTGAAGAATGGCTAAATATGGTAGCGAGCATGTACTGAGGTTTTCTGATAATACGCTAGAGGCCGTGGTGGGAGAGGTGGAATGGAGAAGAGATGTCCACAGGGGACCAGGAGACCCTCCAGACACATGCTCAGAAGGCAGTGAGAAGGAATAGCGATGGATATCAATGCCAGGAGTGTTACTGCAAGTACATGGATGAGCATCCGGGAGGGCGCTGAGCACCTTGAGTCTCGTCGCCGAGAGCATGCAGAAACCAAGTGCAGGCAGCGGAAGGAGCATGCGGCAAACCAGACTCCCCACCCACCCTTTCCTTCAACCACTGTCTGCCCCAGCTGTGACAGAGACTGTAATTCCTGTATTGGACTGTTCAGTCACCTAAGAACTCACTTTTAGAGTGGAAGCAAGTCTTCCTCGATTTCGAGGGACTGCCTATGATGATGACATGGATGAAGTGCAGGAAGAAGTTTAATGACCTCACACGAGTTGTCAAGATCAGTGACTGCATCTTCAAATGCTATAATCCGACCAACTGCATCGATAGTCTCATCCACTGCTCAATTCACCACACCCCCATCAATCCCCTACCGACAATATCTATCAATCAGAACTCAACATTCATATGCTTTCACTCACACTCGCATACTTAGCAGCGTTGCAAGCCTCACACCCACAACATGTATACACTGGCAGCTAGTCAACCATGACAGCCACATCACCCAACGCCAATGACCGATATACCTCCCTCTTTCTTGCCAGAGAAGGTGGCAGGCAGCAGCAAAGAGCTGGAGGAGGACAAGCTCTGCGTGTTTTAACAGCTGTGGAGGAGATGGTGCTGGCCATCATGAGGAGGGGCATCTCCGAGACCACAGCCACTGGTGGCGCTGAAGAAATTGATCATGAGGGTATCTGTTAGCCCAATCCTCCTTCTCACATTTCACTTCTCCCTCATACCGCAATCTCTTCTGACTGAGAGGCTGCAGAGGGTGTAAGCATGCACTTCTTACTTCCCCCTCTCCCCTCACCACAGCCCAACCCTTGTCCTTTTTTCATTTCGGATACCCAAGAACTGGAACCTGTCCAGGCAAGCGAGGAAGAGAAAGAAGACAATGAAGATGAAGAAACATCGTCCCTCGATCTTACAGTCACAGCTACTAGCTCAGATACTGACCATTGCGCGTAAGTTAGAGGCTAGAATAGAGGAGGGACCTGCACGTGGTGAGACACCGAGCACAACTATGCAGGAGCCAGGACAGGTGAAAAGGGATAGGGCAGGTGCCAACTCACCGGAGGGTGAGGTCGCACACGAGTTCTGCTGCAGAGGACTCAGACGAGGATTTCGATGGACCAGGTATCAGAAGCTGATGGGTGTACACGGCCAAATGCCTGCCAGAAAGCCTGTGTTCATTATCAAGGTGTATGGAGGAGTCTGGCACCAACTTGGCACAAGCTTTGGGCAGAGCTTGGCGCCCATCCTCTCCAACATGGAATGGGCAGCCAACTCCATCAACACACATATGGCCCCAACCATGATGCAACATCTGTTAGCTGATGCCTTAGCTTCCATTGCAGCACAAGCAGCTTCCACCAAAGGTCTGACTTCTGCCATCATGGCTCTGGATACCTGTGTTCAAAGGGGCTTTCAGGGTCTTACAGCAGCCCATCGGTCTGTCCTCCAACAGATGACTAGGATTGCTGAGGCACCGCCCCGGGGGAGTGACAGTGGCTCCATGGAGCACGACCCTGCTGTCCTCTCTCAGAATGACAGCATTCATGCTCCCGCCCTTGCCACTCCGCCAGTGCCCTTGCTGTTGCCTGTCAGCCATCAGCACAGCCTGCTGCAGCCCAGGCTGCGATGGTGCAGTCTGAAGCCGGGCCTTCTCGGCCCAGAGCTGCTCGAGGTCGCCCTCCAAGGCCATCTGCCGTCTCCTCAATTGAAAGTCAGTCAGCCTTCCATCACCCATGCTGCAGCTACTGGGGAAAGCACCTCGTAGGAGCACAAGGAGAGACAAAGGCACACTAAGGGAATACACAAGGGTGATTTGTTTATTTTTGTATGGACAGTTCCTCTCTCCTCTTCTCCTGGAATTCAGCTCTTTTGCCCATGTTTGGACCAAGGCTGCAACAAGGTGTCGAGCCGAGTAGTCCTGGCAGAGCCCAAACTGAGCAATGGCGAGAAGGATATTGGGGAGTATGAACCGCTTGATACCACTGTCGATGACCCCTTCCATCACTTTGTTTTCCCTGGCTTGAGAGTCTAGAACGAGGGTCATAGTCTCAGGTTAAAGGGTCAGCTGTTTAGGACTGAGATGAGGAGAAATTTCTTCACTCAGAGGGTTGTGAATCTTTGGCATTCTCTGCCCCAGACGGCTGTCAGTGCTCAGTCATTGAGTATATTCAAGAATGATAGATAGATTTTTGGACACTAAGAGAATCAAAGGGTTGGGATAGGGCGGGTAAGTGGAGTTGAGGTAGTTTATTTATAATCATCATCGAAATAGAGGAGAGCATAGATAGTACGACAATTAAATTTGTGGATGATACCAAATTGCATGGTAAACACAGGACCTTAGAAGAGAGAAATAGATTACAACTGGATCTATAGAGATTCCAGAACTCAGCCCAGGGGCTTTCAGTAGATGTACAAGGGTGTAGTTAGGCATATAGGCGCAAAGAATTCAGGTAGACTACAGCTTGAGTGGGTGAGGGTTAAAGGTCGCAAGGAGGAAGACTAGGGAACACCCATTGACTAAAAATCCAAGCACACCGGCAGGAGGCTGCAGCTAAAGTTAGCAAGGTCTTGGGCTGCACTGTCTGGAGTATTCAGTACAAAACTAGAGCCAAGGTAATGGGACTGTATAAGGCTTTAATGAGACCTCATTTGGAGTCTTGTGTACAATTTTAGTGGGTCAACCTCAAGAATGACATTGTGGCTCTGGAGAACGCACAGAGAAGGGTAACAAGGATGATGCGGTAACCTCCCTGGGGTAGGCAGGGACCCAAGATGTCCCCTTAGTAGTGCAAGTCCCTCCCCCTGGCCCTCCCCCCACAGCTCCATACAGATGAGGTGACCTCCCACTGACCTGGCGTACTGTAAAGGGGTCAATGGGGGATAGGCACCAACCAGCGCGATGTTGAAGTTACTGTTGGCACTGCATCCTTGAGGATTTTCAAGAAACAGGGCTCAATTTTCCATGGTGATTTGGAGCAGGCTGCTCTTTTTGGCCCAAGTTGAAAAACCACAGTTTCCCCAATCAATTTGCACCAGTGTAACTCAGTTAGTTATGATTTTTTTTAGGTCAGTTTTTTTTTCAGCCAAAGGGGGCGTAACCAGCCACCTACTCCAATTAGGGAAGTTTGGCCAGCTGAGAGTTACTTCAGTTGTGCTGAGGCCAGTGTATGTGGCCTCTGCTGAAAAACCTTCTGGAGAGTTAAATAAATTGGCGCAGATAAGGAAATCGGCGCAGCAGATGCCCGGACACACTAAAAGAATTGAAAAACACATAGCAGAGAGAGAGAGGCTTTCTAGTTTCCTTCCCGTCACCTGGGACCGAGACCGGACCGGGAGAATGGGGACCGAGAATGGGACCGGACCGGGAGAATGGGGACCGAGAATGGGACCGGACCAGCAAGCTCTTTGGGCGGGATTGGAGGTAAGGTGGTGCTATGTGTTTTTCAATTCTTTTAATGTGTTGGGAGCTGGCTGTATGCTTCACTTTGCAGCCTCAGCTCGCATTGTGTCCTTGGTTACCATGGCAGCCTGATCTTTTTGGTGCAGATCAAGGTTCCACCCCCAAAACTAAAGGTCGGGTTAGACCACACCAAAATGAAGAAATCCAACGGGGAAACTTAGAATATTTTTTTTGCTGTACTTAGGCCCCCCAAAAAATCGGGCGTAACTCTTCAAGTACGCCAAAAAAATGCTTTGGGGAAAATTGAGCCCAATAGTCTTAAAATTAGGCCACGGTTCGATTCTCCAGTTTGTGCATCGCACTGACTCACTTACACACCACATACCATTCAATTGATCTGCAGTTAAATCTGGACTACCTTGTTCCATGTGAAACACGATCAATCTGGCCAGAGTCATCTTCATGATTGCCTCCCCAGTTCCTGTGGTAGAGACTGCACCGCTCTGGTTATCAGCGTAGCCTCCACCTCCTGCCCAAAGAAACACATGTAAACTCAAACCTGGCTCTACACGATATGAAATACTGCATTCAAAAGGCTTCCAGGGACCAATCACCATATGGAGAGTTGGGCGTATGTTATCTGACCATTGTGCATGACACAGACATGGCACACAGCAACACGTTCTGCAACTCATCCAGTTCTGAAGAGCTGGTGGTTTACCAAGGTGCACTGCATCACAAAGCAGAAGAATGCAGATTCTGCCCCCCAAATTGCTCTCCTCAGCTCAAGCTGCCAGGAAGATAACGTAAATTAATTCATACTGAGTTCATGCATCTCATAGGGCTAAGAATATATATAATATATATATATGTGTGTGTGTGAAGTGATGCATTAAGAAAGTCTTACATTTATATAGCGCCTTTCACGACCACCGGACGTCTCAAAGCGCTTTACAGCCAATTAAGTGTAGTGGAGTGTAGTCACTGTTGTAATATGGGAAATGCGGCAGCCAATTTGCGCACAGCAAGCTCCCACACACAGCAATGTGATAATGACTAGATAATCTGTTTTTTGTTATGTTGATTGAAGAATAAATATCAGCCAGGACACCGGGGATAATCCCCTGCTCTTCTTTGAAATAGTGTCATGGGATCTTTTACATCCACCTGAGAAGTAGACAAGGCCTCGATTTACGTTCATAACCTATCTTCCTTCTCTTTATCACTTTTGTTTTAGTCGTTCTTTGCTGTTTAATGTTTCATCCGAAAGGCGGCAGCTCCGACAGTGCAGCACTCCCTCAGCACTGCACTGAAGTGTCAGCCTAGATTTACGTGCTCAATACCCTGGAGAGGGACTTGAACCCACAACCTTCTGACTCAGAGACGAGTGTGCTACCCACTGAGCCACAGCTGACACTTTTGGTAGGAAGAATGAGGAGAGGCAATATAAACTAAACTGTGCAATTTTAAAAGGGGTGCAGGAAACGAGAGACCCTTTGAAGGAGGCAGGACAAGTTGAACAAACCTTTTTTAAAAAAAAGCAAACGGGATCCTTGGCTTTATAAACAGAGGCATAGAGCACAAAGCAAGGAAGTTGCCCAAAACCTTGATAAATCATAACTTGGGCCTTGCTGGAGTACTGTGTTCAATGTTGGGCAGCATAGTCTAAGAAGGATATCAAGGGCTTAAATAGGGTGCAGAGAAGATTTATTGGAATAGTACCAGGGATGGCGAGACTAGAAAAACTGGGATTGTTCTCCTTACAGCAGAGAAGCTTAAGAGGAGGTTTGATAGAGGTATTCAAAATCATGACTGGTTTTGATAAGAGTAAATAAGAAGGAACCAGAGGACACAAATTTAAGGTAGTTGGCAAAAGAACCAGAGACAAGATGAGGTTTGGTTTTGTTTCCCCCCTCCCTTGGGATTCCGCTCCCCTCTCGCCCGGGTTTCCCCCTCCCCCCACCCTCAGATTTCTCCCTCCCCCGGGTTTCCCCCCTCCCTCGGGATTCACCCCCTCCCCCCTCCCTCTGGTTTGCCCCTCTACCCCCCCCCCCTCGGGTTTCCCCCCTCCCGCCCTCGGGATTCCCCTTTCTCTCACCCTTCGTTTCCCCCCATTCCCCCGCCCTATTGAAAGTTCAGAGGGAGATGTATAGTTGCTGAGTTCTCTTGGGCATTTGTGGGTACATATATACAGCACTTGAACCCAGTCTAGAAACCAGATGCATTTTGTAATTTAGTAATAACATGCAATTCAGAGAATTGGGGAATTCAGAAGAAAATTCTTTATCCAGAGAGTGGTGAGAATGTGGAACTCGCTACCACAGGGAGTGGTTAAAGCGAATAGTATCAATACATTTAAGGGGAGGCTAGACAAGCATATGAGGGAGAAGGGAACAGAGGGTTATGCTGATAGATTTAGATGAGGAAAAATGGGAGGAGTCTTGAATGGAGCATAAACGCCGGCATGGACTGGTTGGGCCGAACGGCCTGTTTCTGTGCTGTATATCCTGTGTATAAGAACATAAGAATTAGAATCAGGAGTAGACCATGCGGCCCCTTGAGCCTGTTCCGCCATTCAATGAGCTCATGGCTGATCTTCTACCTCAACTCCACTTTCCTGCACTATCCCCATATCCCTTGATTCCCTTAATATCCAAAAATCTATCGATCTCTGTCTTGAATATGCTCAACAACGGAGCATCCACAGCCCTCTGGGGTAGAGAATTCCAAAGATTCACCACCCTCTGAGTGAAGAAGTTTCTCCTCATCTCAGTCCTTAAATGGCCAACCCTTTATTCTGGGACTGTGATCTGTGGTTCTAGACTCACCAACCAGAGGAAGCATCCTCCCTGCATTTACCGTGTCAAGCTCTGTAAGAAAGTTGTATGTTTCAATGAGACCACCTCTCATTCTTCTAAACTTTCGAGAATATAGGCCGAATCTACTCAATGTCTCCTCATAGGACAATCCCCCCATCCCAGGAATCAGTCTGGTGAACCTTCGTTGCACTCCCTCTCTGGCAAGTATATCCTTCCTGAGGTAAGGAGACCAAAACTGTACACAATAGTCCAGGTGCGGTATTACCAGGGCCCTGTATAATTGCAGTAAGACGTCACTACTCTTATAGTCAATGTGGGTATGTAATCCTATGTATGCAAGAAACAAGTGGAAATACTGTACCTATGCAGGGAGTATCACCGACCCGGCCCACCATCTTGTTGGTCAGTCCTCCAGTAGATGTGGCACAGGCCACGTTCCCATCAGAGTCGAGTGCAACAGCACCAATCGTCCCAAGCTCTCTGTGTTGGAGAAAGAATCAAAGGTCAAGGTTAAGAGATTATTTATCATATAAACTAAGAGACAGTATTGTGCTGTCATTATAACAAGTCAAGCAGAGAACTCGATTAAAATCACTTCATAGACTAGTCTGCGCTCTTGGCAGGAGAGGCTTTCCACTGGTAGCTCAGGGTTGGAAAGTTACCCCTTTGCCATCTAATTTACACTTTAGAAATTCCCAGACACCCTGCTTCCAAACCAGACTATCGGATGTAAAAATCATTAATCCAGTAACAACTGTAAGCACAGTGTGGAATTTTTAAAGATAAATGATATAGATTCTTTCTTGTTCAAGTCTTATTGTCCAGGACAAATTCTCCTGAAAAATCAAAGGTTGTCCCATCAATTCATGAAGGAAAAAAAACTTGCATTTCTACAGGAGCTTATTGTGTCGTCAGGATATCCCAAAGCACTTCACACCCAATCTTTTGAAGTGCTCTCACTATTGCTGTGTAAGCAAACATGGCAACCGATGTATACACAACAAGATCCCACAGACAGTAAGTAATAACTAATATTTTTGGTGGCTTTCGTTGAGGGAAGAATGTTGACCAGGACACTGGGAGAGCTCCCTGCTCTGGTCCCGTGGGACCTTCAATGAACAACTAAACAGGCAGGCAGTTTAATGTCTCCTCGAAAAGACAACACCTCTGATAGTGTGACGTTTCCCTCAGTATTGCACTGAAGTATCAGCCTACTTTATATGTTCAAGTCATGTGGTGAAACCAAGAGCTAAAATACCCAGCGCTTTATACAAGTACACTGAAGAACATAGAAACATAGAAAATAGGTGCAGGAGTAGGCCATTCAGCCTTTCGAGCCATTTGCAGACCTCCCGCAATCGGTCCTCGCGCGTTTAAATCTTCACGGACACCTCCAACCAGAGTTGGCAACTGTAATGTATGTACCTGTGAGTATGCTCACAGGTGTTGTAGAGCTGTTGGCCCCTCCCCTTTTATAGGGGGCACTTGTAAATTATGGATTTAGAGCCAAAAAAAAAACACAAAAAAAAAACTACAAAAAAAAGGGCCTTGGGAAATGTTTCGAGTGTCCCCCAGATCGGGGGCACTTGATCTAATGTTTATTTTGTTTACTCTAAAAGAGTTGTAGAGCTGTTGGCCCCTCCCCTTTTATAGGGGACACTTATAAAATATATATTAATGCCCCCAAAAAAATCACAAAAAAAACACACAAAAAAACAAAAAAATATGAAAAAAAGAGGGCAGTTAAAAGTGTCTGGAGTGTCCCCCAGATCGGGGGGGCACTTGATTTAATGTTTATTTTGTTCCCCCCCCCCAAAAAAAAAAAGAGTTGTAGAGCTGTTGGCCCTCCCCTTTTCTTGGGGGCACTTGTAAAATATATGGTTTTAATGCCCCAAAAAAAAATCACAAAAAAAACCACAAAAGAAACAAAAAACTTTTTTAAAAAGGGATAGTTAAGTGTCTGGAGTGTCCCCCAGATCGGGGGGGCACTTGATCGAACGTGTATTTTGTCCCCCCCGCAAAAAAAAAGAGTTGTAGAGCTGTTGGAGCCTGGAGCAGTGAGGGAAGGAGCTCCCTGTTTTAGCTCCTGCCTGAGGCCTGGAAAGCCCTGTACAACACCCCAGGAAGAGGAGGAAGGGGCCTGCTACTACATCATTTCATGCAGAGGGAGAGGAGGAGAGCAGAAAACTTCAACAACTTTACGACTGCTACAGAGAGTTGGAGAGAGGGGGAAAAGAATATCATACATCCAATGTGGAAGGAGGGAGAGACTTTACCATTCTACAGGTGGGTGTACTGGTGCATTCCCCAATCAGACTTTGTTTTATCGGTGGGGGAAGGAAAGAAGATTTGCTCGAGGGCCGGAACATCGCGGGAGGTGTGTGTGTGTGGAAGTGTATGTGGGGGTCTTGCCCACAACTAGGCCCCACACACGACTGAAGCACCCCTCCCTCATTGCCTAGCCTGGGATAGCTGGAGCTACCTGGGTGAAGACTTGTTAATCACCCCAATTAACATCGTTGGGAGTGCTATGCCTGGGTAGCTCCAGCTGCCCCAGGTGAAGACATCTTCTCCCCCCACCCGAAGACCATCCAAAAGACTTTGTTCTTTCACCATCTGGTGGGTGCACCCCAGCAACACCCACCCATCACTGTGAGGGGAGACCTCCCCTCACAGCTTCCCTCTTTCCCACCCCTCTCTCTCTCTCTCTCTCTCTCCCCTCTCGCTCTGAGAGCCCTTTCCTCCTAATTAAAAAAAATCAATTATAAGACAACTGAGCAGAGGGAGCAAGGCCCCTCCCCAATCATCAACTAGGGGAGAGGTGTGCCTCATTAAGAGCTCCCTCTGCTCAAACATCAACGAGGCCAATTAAGACCATTAGGGCCTGTGACTTTGGGGTGGGTGTAGCCCTTAAAGGGACCCCGTGATGGCGACTCCATCCACGCCGGTGGCAGGGCCAGCTAGGACGTACGCGCAGGCGACGTCTGCATCCACTGCGCCTCATGCTGCCCTGCCACCGTTCAGACTTATTACGAAAAAAAATGGGGTCAAGAGCTACACTCACCCCACTATGAGCATTGAGGAGTGCGTGCGGGCGATGGCTGGGGTAGTCGGCCCCTCGGCCATTGTCGCAGCCTCCAAGATGTCTGGGAAGGCTGTATTCTTCCTGGGGTCGGAGCGGGCGGTGTCCCTGGCCCTTGAAAAGAGGCTCACGATGGACGGGACGTTCCTGCTGGTGGACCCTCTCGAGGCCACCGCGCAGAGGGTCATTCTTTCGAATGTCCCGCCCTTTGTTCCCACTGAGCTCGTCCTCCCTCACCTACAGCAACTGGGGGAGGTAAGGTTCAGGGATCAACCCCATACCGCTTGGCCTCAGGGAGAACAGCCTGCGCCACATGTTCTCCTTCCGCCGCCAGCTCTTTGTCCGGCTGGCGCGGGAGGAGACGACGGAGGGCACCTTCAACGTGGTGCACGAGGGGACTGCCTACCACGTCTTCTGGACGTCGGACGGCGTGCGGTGCCATGCCTGTAGGGAGGTGGGGCACGTTCGTGAGAACTGCCCCGCCTCCAAGGCCGCCAAGCCACCGAAGGCGGCCAAGGCTGGCGCCGCCGACACCCCTCCCCCTAGTAGCGTCCACGCACCGGGAGCCGTAGGTGCGCGGGCATCGTCGGAGGCCTTTGTTTTCACGGCCTCCGGCGGGGGGGGAGGGAGAGCATCCGGGCGGAAGGAAGGCGCAGAGGAAGACTAGACACCTCGAGGCCAGTCCCCTCAGTGCGCCGGACAGTCCCATCACCGTGCTCAGCCCAACCCTGTCACCGGCGAGCGCGGGGTGTCCTGAGCCCGTGCCCGAGCCCTCGACCAATACTGTAGAGGGGCTCGGGCGCGGGCAAGCAAAACAAAAGGGGGGAGTGGAGCAGGAGGCCTCAGCAGACATGGAGTTCTCCCTGCCTCCGCGCCCCCCCAGGAAAAAAAGGAGGCGCTGCTCCAATGAGGTGGAGGGGGAACAACATCCCTCCGCGGAGGAGTCGGTGCCCGCCGCGTGTCCTGCGTCCCCCACCAGCGCCCCTAAACCGCGTCGTAGGCGGGGGGGAATCTGTCCCCGGAGAGGGTCAGACAGTCGAGGCTGCCCAGCCTCTGCCTCCCGGAGATGGCGAGAAAGATCTGCCTGTCGTGGGGGGGCGTGGGGCCGGCGGAGGAATGCGTCACTGCTGGGTCGAACGTCCCGGGGACTGAGGCGGGTTGGGGCCGAACAGGCCGAACCTGAGCCCGCCCAGCTATTAACCAACATCCCCCGGGAGTTGCTCGATCCGGCAGAAATAGAATTTTTTTTAAAATTTGACGGTGACGGCGGGGAGGGGGAAGAACACCGACCCTCGCCCCCAACTTTGGAGCTGGAGGACTTGGAGGACCTGGAGCATTTCTTCGACCAGGTCTCTCCATGTTCCCCGGTGCCTGGGGCGGAGGAGGAACCCCTTCCACTGCCGCTTCCTGACCCGGCAACACAATTAAAAGAGCCCAGTGGGGACTCCTCTGCCGACGATCCTGGGGGTGGGATCGGGGCAGAGCCAGGGCCGGATGGAGCAGCCGGGCCGTTTGCCGTACCTCGTGCGGTCGACGGACCGGCTGCTGGCGGCGACCTCCCGGAGGGGGACGGGGACTCAGTGGAGGACGCGGGAGAAGATCTGGAGTCCATCGCCAGTGAGGCGATGGATCTCATCGCGCCCACCGCTGAGTCACCCCTCATTCCTGTAAAGGAACTCCGGGACTTTATGGTCCAGAGCCAGGGTCGTCGCAACCGAGCCCATCTGGCCCTGGAAAAATGGTCCGAGCCGGTGTTGCTCATCAGGTCTGTCCGCGCCGCCGCTAAAACCATGGCCGCGGGCGGGCCCTTATCAAATGCGCAAAGCCTTGAGCTGCGCCGGCTCAAAAGGTTCATCGCTGGGCTGCTGAGGGAGTGGAGGTCAACAAACGACTCCACTCCCACCCCGACAATAGGTTAAGGTAGAGGTTGCACTATGCTTTTGCCATGAAGATAACCATAGCCAGCCTCAACATCAACGGTGGCAGAGGGGCACGCCGTAGATTTAACAATTTTTCGCTCCTGCGGGAGGGGAAATATGCGGTGTGCTTCCTGCAAGAAACCCACACCGTACTGGGAGACGAAGCCACGTGGCTCCTGGAATGGCAAGGAGAGGTCCGCATGAGCCACCTCACCGCCACTTCTTGTGGGGTGGCCATCTTGCTGGCCCCGCATTTTCAGCCGGAGATCTTGGGGGTCAAGGAGCCCGTGCCAGGCCACTTGCTGCACGTCACGGTTCGCCTGGGGGACGTGCCGCTCCATCTCGTGAATGTGTACGCCCCTCAGCCCGCAGCAAACGCGCTTCTTCGAAGAAGTGTCGGCTCTTCTTGGCTCCGTCGACGTCGGCGACTGCATTGTCCTCGGGGGGGGATTTTAACTGCACCCTCGAGGCGAGGGACCGCTCCGGTGCCCTGCAGAGCATGACGGCGATGGAGAAGTTGAGGGACCTGGTCGGGTCCTTCGACTTGGTGGACATTTGGCGAAATCTCCACCCCGACTCCAGCGCCTTTACTTGGGTGAGGCCTGGAGTAGGATGGTCCAGAATTGACCGCCTTTACGTGTCTCGGGCGTACGTTTCCTGCGTCCCGGCGGCCTCCATGCGGCCGGTGCCGTGTTCGGACCACCACCTGGTGTGGACGGAGCTCGCTTCGCTCCGCGCGAGGACGGGGTCCGCGTACTGGCACTTTAACAACCGGCTGCTGGAGGACGTGCGGTTCCAGGACTCGTTCCGTCGATTCTGGGCCGACTGGAGAAGGAAGCATGGGGGCTTCACCTCCTTGAGGCTATGGTGGGACGTGGGCAAGGCTCACGTCCGCGTCTTCTGTCAAGAGTATGCGAGGGGGTCGACCAAGGGGCGGGCGGCCAGGGTCGGGCGCCTAGAAAAAGAGGTGCTCGACCTGGAATCCCGTCTCGGTCAAGTCATCGGGGACCCGGCCCTGCGGACGGTGTACGAAGCGAAGAAGGCCGCGCTGAAGGACCTGCATTTCGTCGGGTCCCGAGGCGCGTTCATGAGGTCGCGGATCCGGTTCCTGCGGGATCTGGACCGCGGCTCCCCCTTCTTCTACTCGCTGGAAAAAAGACTCTTGATGCTGCTGGCAGACGACAGCTCTCTCGTCTCGGATCCGGAGGGCGTCAACAACAGGGCCCGAGAATATTACGGGGCTCTGTTCTCTCCGGAGCCGTCCAGCGAGGAAGCGCGTAGAGTTTTGTGGGAGGACCTGCCAAAGGTCAGCCCAGAGGGCGGCGAAAATCTGGAAGCTCCGCCAAGCCTGGTGGAGCTGACTGGCGCCCTCGACCGGCTCTCGAGGGGAAAAGCCCCGGGGCTGGACGGGCTGATCGTGGAGTTCCACAGGGCATTCTGGGACGTCCTGGGGGGCGACTAGGCGCGGGTCCTGGGGGAAAGTCTGGCGACCGGGGAGATGCCCCTCTCTTGGCGCAGGGCAGTCATCGTCCTGCTGCCTAAGAAGGGCGATCTCCGCCTCCTTAAGAACTGGCGCCCGGTCTCCCTCCTCAGCACGGACTACAAGATCTTCGCCAGGGCGATGTCTGCTCGCCTTGGCGCCGTGCTGGACCACATGATCCACCCCGACCAGTCCAACACGGTCCTGGGCCAGACAATCCACGATAACATCCATCTGGTCCGGGACCTCATCCATCATTCCCAGGAGGCTGGTCTGTCGGTCGCCTTCCTATCTCTTGACCAAGAGAAGGCGTTCGACAGGGTGGATCACGATTATCTGTTCGGAACTCTGCGCGCTTTCGGGTTCGGGACGCATTTCGTCGCCCGGATCCGTCTTTTGTATGCCGCCGCGGAGTGTCTGATTAAGGTAAACGGGTCCTTGACGGCGCCCCTTCGCTTTCGGAGAGGGGTGCGCCAGGGATGCCCCATGTCCGGCCAGTAATATGCCATTTGCGTGGAGCCTTTCCTGCGCCTTCTGCGGACGAGGTTGACAGGACTGGCTCTGCAAGGGCCGGGCGTGTAGGTCGTCCTCTCGGCTTATGCCGATGATGTGCTCCTCACGGTAGAGGATCCCACTGACCTGCGGAGGATGCGTGAGTGCCAGGAGATTTACTCGGCCGCATCCTCCGCCAGGATCAACTGGGAGAAATGTTCCGGACTCCTGGTGGGTCAGTGGTGGGTAGACTCCCTGCCGGAGGAGCTCAGGCCTTTTGCCTGGAGCACGACCCATCTCCTCTATCTGGGAGTCTACCTTAGCCCCGACGAGGAAGCCTGGCCGGCGAACTGGCAAGAGCTGGAGGCCAAGGTCGCCGCTCGCCGAGGGCGCTGGACAGGACTGCTCCGAGTGCTGTCCTACAGGGGTCGAGCGCTAGTCATAAACCAGTTGGTGATCACTATGCTGTGGTAGCGGCTGGTCACTTTGACCCCTCCCCCTGCGATGGTCGAAGCTGGTGGACTTCTTCTGGAACAACAGGAAGCACTGGGTCTCTGCCGCGGTCTTGAGTCTCCCACTTAGGGAGGGCGGTCAGTCGTTGGTGTGCGTCAGCACCCAGCTAGCGACTTTCCGTCTTCAGACCCTGCAGAGATACCTTTACGCTGAGCCCCCCAGGTGGCGTGCTCTGGCGACGTATTTCATCCGCCAGCAGCACAGCCTCAACTACGACACGCAGCTCCTGTTTGTGAGCTTGGGGGGACGTCAGGACCGCTGTCCAGGGGCTGCCTGTCTTTTACAAGGAACTCACCAGGGTTTGGAACAAAGTCTCCACCAAGCGCAGCTCTCCACCGACTGGAGTGGCGGCTGTCCTGCAGGAGCCGCTGCTCGGGAATCCGTACCTCCACGACCGAGGTTTCATGTGGCGGTCGGACGAGAGGGCTGTAGCTGGCGAGGTGACCAGGGTCAGGGACCTGCTCGACGGCGGAGGAGCGGGCTGGATGGCGCCAGACATGCTGGCACGGCGCCTAAATTCGGCCGACGTCCGCCACGCGGCCGATGCCATCGAGTCGCTAAAAACAGCACCGGGCCCTGATTCCGTTAGGTGCATCGAGGAGGCTCAAGCACGTGGGGAGATCCCGTCCGAACTGACCCCCATCCGGACGGAATTCCTCATCGGCGCCAAACCCCGGAACCTCCCTCGGAGGCCGGCGCCTCACAACTTGAGCCGCCTCGGGGAAATCCCCTCCGTGCCTTTCAGTTCCGCGCGGAGGGGTTTCCTGTACGGGCTGCTCCTGCACACTCTCAACCTCGCCGTCCGGACACGCCATGGCGTACCATCTTGCCGTCCGGAGGAGGCGGGGGTCCCCGATGGAGTGCACTCTACGCGACAGTCCTCCCATTATTTATCGGGGACTTGGCCTGGAGGGTGGTGCACGGAGCAGTCCCGTGCAATAAATTTTTAAGCCGGTTCACGGGTTCCCAGGCCGCCTGCAATTTCTGCGGTCTGGAGGAGTCCGTGTTCCATGTTTTTATTGAGTGCACAAGGTTGCAGCCCCTGTTTCATTATTTAAAGGGGCTGCTCCTCAAATTCTGGTTGCACTTCAGTCCCACACTCCTGATCTTTGGGCACCCTGTGCGGAGGGGAGCGGGTAGGTCCGAGGGCCTCCTCGTAGGACTGCTCCTGGGCACGGCCAAGGGGGCCGTCAGCCGGTCCAGGCAGCGGGCGGTCGAGGGGTCGTTCAACCTGACTGCCTGCCTCTCTTCCGCGCCTACATCCGCGCCAGGGTGTCCCTGGAGATGGAGCACGCGGTGTCCACCGGTTCACTCGCGGCCTTCCGCGAGAGGTGGGCGCCGGAGGGACTGGAGTGCACCATCAGGCCCGGCAACCAAATTTTAGTTTGATTTTAAATGTCTAAAGTTTAATTTGTTTATTGTGCTGGTTTTTAGTGACCCCCCCCCCCCTCCCCCTTTTAACCATGGGGCACTTGTATCATTTGTATGTTGGTGCCCTCAAAAAAAAAAACCAAAAAAGGGGCACTGGGAAAAAATACATTTAGGAGTTTAACCACCCTTGCAGAGGGCATTTGTTTAAAGTGCACAACTAAAATAGTTGAACTGGTAATGTGTAGTGTGATTGTTAAACCTTTGCTAATAAACCAACTAGTTCTTAATAGCAATGTGTTGCTTTTTATTCTTAAGCAAAGAACCCATGAAGCAAATATATTACAACAACTCTTCAAAAGTTGTTGATACTATCTGAGCGACAGAAAAGCCACACAACCGCATTCATAGTGGTATTAAGGGCATGAAAAGTAAATGTGCAGGATTCTGTCCGAGGAACAGGATGATAAACCCTGTCTGGCCAAGATTCGAATGAAATGCATTTACATCTGCGAATCCACTGGGGTGGAACCGGGTTGGAGGTTTCTACGCCATCGCTCGCTCGCCCGTTCTGTAACCAAAGACTCCATTGGTACCTCTGGGAAACCCATTGTTTTGGCGAATCGCGCTGCACCTCGGTCAGACAGCATCACATGTTTGGTCTGGAAAAGAAGCAGGTTCCAATCAGCAGTTATTAAACCACACTGCGATATGTGCGCACTAGGTCAGTGCAGCAGAGCTGGTCTCCAGACATTCTGATTAACCCTTGCCACTGGATAAAGGCCGAGCTCTGTCAAGCCCGTGTGGTGGCTGGTGTGCAACGGTCACCACACGTTAAAAAAATCCACGCACAGGCATCTTCCACACCCTGGAGTTCAGGACTGGAATATCGGGTCCTTCATTGAAACATCTGCGAACTCATTCCTTTTGGTGTGGAAGCAAGTCATCCTCGTTCGAGGGACCGCCTATGATGATGAAAACAAATCTGGACACATTAGATTCACTTTTGAGTAGGATTTAGGAGCACCTAATATTCAAGGCACGAACTCTCAAGCTACCACGTGGAGAAGGATAAGCCATTGGAAAGGGATGCCAATATATCAGTTCCACAAGATCAATATCACACAGCCTGAAGTCGGGCTGATTCTGGAACTTGGGTCCAGCCAACATCTAATACTGCAAGTGAACACACAGGCCCAGCTCTGGACCTGCACAACCAGACAGCATCTGGTGAGTGCACCCTGAACACCGGATTGGATTCAAATGATCTAACTGCCTCAATATTAACGTTTCTACCGCGACGGATATTGGGGCATTCAAGGAGTCCTGCCGTGGAGAGGCGAGACGTTTAATAACATTTTTAGATTGGGCTCCCACACAGCAATTGGAAGCCTAATTATTTCCAGCATTTTCAGTTTTTATTAAAAATTCACTGCTTGTGTACAAGTTTCCCAGGGGTTGGGAAACCCGGCAGTGAAAGGGAGGGGAGAGCTGCCGGTTCCACAAGGTAAGTGGCAGTTTCAGCACTCCTTGTAGGCCCGCAGGAGCAGGAGTCCTTCCCTCGAGCCCCGATTGTCAACCTCTCCCCCATCCCCCGCCCATCGCTGTCCTCTTCCCCGCCCCCCATCACGAGATCCCCCACTCTCCCCGCCCCCCCCCCAAATCGCTGTCCTCTTCACCCCCCTCTCCATCACGAGCCCATACTCCCCATCGCGAGACCCCCCCTCCCCATCGCAGACCTCTTCTTCCCCCCCCCCCCCCCACCCACTCTACCGATTGCCGGAGACGTCCCTAAGGGCACCCGGCATCCTGTCACTGGTGTTCCCTCCCACTTGCCGCCCAGACTGTTGATTTGGTGGGCTCCTGGGTGGGATACGGGCTTATGAAACGTTGATGAGGTCCTGCCATTAAGAGCGTCCCCGGGTTTATTGGCCATTCTCGGCCCCTCCCCTCCCTCCCATTAATATCAGGGTCTTCTACTCTCAGGGTGGCGCTCCTGCTCAACAGGATTTGTACTGGAAAGTGCGCACTGGGTGATGACAGGGTCAGGCACTGATGTAGAGTCCCTCAACCCTATGGTTCAATAACCTGCTGACTCACTGTCTCGGCTCAGAGGTACACTAACAGTTACATTAACAAATGGCAGCTGGTAGCGATGGAATCGGTCCCTGGTAGGAGAGATGGGAGAAAACACAGAAATATACATAAAAATACCCCGAATTATACACAATACTCAAAACCGGCAGGACAAAACTTGCTAAAAGAATGAACTGCTGGATTGAGTCTATTGAGATTACTCACTATAATCTGAAGGAGAGCAGCAGCAGGCCAACGGTTAATATAAAAGGGGAGCCACGATTTTATGGAATAGAGTGCACGATATAGAATAGACTCCGCTTGCCTGGATGAGTGCAGCACCAACAATGCTCAAGAAGCTCGATATAGATCGCCCACCGTTCCTTCATTGTCGCTGGGTCAAAATCCTGGAACTCTTTCCCTAACAGCACTGTGGGAGTGCCTTCACCACACGGACTGCAGCGGCTCAAGGCGGCGGCTCACCACCACCTTCTCAGGGCAATTAGGGATGGGCAATAAATGCTGGCCTTGCCAACGATGCCCACATCCCACGAATGAATTTTAAAAAGTACATGTGAACTTGGCTGAAGTCCTCAAAAAGAAACAAATTTGTTTCTGATTCAGTCAGTGCAATAGAGATATCACTGGCCTGAAAGCTCCACCCAAGAAAAGGATCCAAAAATTCAGCAAATCGAAGAGGTTGACCACCTTTGGTTATTTGCATTCTTTAGGCCCAACTTACCGAGCAACAGCCAGTAGGAAAATGAAGAGATGAGAGTTTACGTCCACAATCTCTCACGTCAGAGTTCCCAATTGCAGCCATGTAGCTGCAGTGGAACTCATGAAATCAGAGTGGTGGCAGGGTATGGGAGGACCAGCACAGCCCGCACTGGGCTATTTATGTACAATTCCTAAAAGGTGGTTCAGAGAGGCACTGCCAGAGACAGATTTGCTACATTTTGGACTGGAATTTTCTGCTTCACCACTCCTGGCACAAGCAGGAACATGTACCGAGAAATTTCTCACACCAATCTCGCGATATTCCAACCATGAAGATTAATGGTCGGAAAATAACCGGCAGAGAATGTGGAATTTCTAGACGGTCCAAGTATTCGCTTCATGGGTTCTTTGCTTCAGAATTCATAGCAACACATTGCTATTTAGAGCTAGTTGGTTTGTTAACAAAGGTTTCACACTCTCACTACCCATTACCAGTTCATCCACTAGGCTCACAACTGCATACCTCATCGTGGATGACCTGGACCCAACTGACTTGGTTTTTATTGAGTCTTGTGAACATCACATGGCCGGCTAAACCGCTCACAGTGTAACAGCTCCACAAACCTGTGCGTATGCTTAGAAGAACATACTTTACATGGACCATCCCAGTTTTGGAGGGTGTTGGGCTTTTTCCTATTCAAAAGTAGGCAGAGGCTGGAAAGGGGGTATTAAAGAAAATAGTGCACGTGTAAAACATGCACTGAGCATACCGATAGCAATTAAAGGGCAGCAATGAAAAAGCTGGGCTTCCACCGTCCAACGCTTGACGATTGAAGTCACTCCCCGAGGATCTGGTTCCAAACCAGATACAGGCACCCACGGTGCATGCTGTGGGACAGCATGGAAGGGGGAGATGCATTTCTCGAAAAAAAGGAGCGCTACTGAATACAAAAATCACTGGGGTAGAAATTCCGACATCCTCGGCCCGTCCGAAGTTTCTACGGACCCGGGATGGCATCGCAAAGCCGGTTTTCATGCGCTGAAAATTGGCTTTTCCGATCTGTCAAGCTGGAGCTCGACAGATTGTAGACATCTGCGGGATTTACCCATATCTTGCCTGGCAAATGTCCTCAAAAATCTTGTGCCTGAAACAACAGGCGCATAGCCTACTTTTACAGGCGTAAGAGTTTAAAAACCTGTAGAAAACATGATTAAAATAAAAATTTTAAAAACATATTTATGTTAAAACCCTGCCAACTCAGGTAATATTATTTTAAACCCTAACCCTAACTTTTTTTTAAATCGGCAAGTTTTGTTTCTTTAAAAAACATGTATAACGACTTGAATTTCTGAGTGTACTGTGCGAGGTGTTTTTTTTTAATGTTTTATGTAGTGTTTATGCCTTTTGGGCTTTTTCTCATTCATTGTAATAGGAGCTTCATAACTTACAAAACTCCTCTTACAATGAATGAGAAAATACTTAACTGTGATTGGGTGTCCAGGTCCACGTGATTCCTGCGCACGTGCCTCATGAGCACGCGCTGCGACGCGCAGGGAGAGGAGGCCTGTGGATCGGGATTTCGAGCGGGCACAGCAGCTTCAGGCAAGTGCGCATTTTATGTCTATTATTTAGTGCTTTGCCCGCGGGAAGTCCTCGAGAGGAATTTCTGCTCCACTATGTATTTGGAGCACATCAATTTTTTAGAGTTGTTGAATTATTTCTATCTCCACTCAGTTAATTGTGGCCCTGCAACAATGTGAGTGAGTTAGAGTGTCAATGCTGAGCTTGGTTTCTGGGTGAGAGGCCCTGACAGAGTTACCCATCTCCATTATCGGGTTCCCAAAGGAGCCCCTAATTTCAGCCTAAAAAAAAAACAAGACTGGATTTATACAGCGCCTTTCACGACCACCTGACGTCTCAAAGCGTTTAACAGCCAATGAAGAACATTTTGGAGTGTAGCCACTGTTGCAATGTGGGAAACGCAGCAGCCAATGTGCGCACAGCAAGCTACCACCAACAGCAATGTGATAATGACCAGATAATCTGTTTTTTTGGTATGTTATGTTGCTTGAGAGATAAATATTGGCCAGGACACGGGGATAACTCCCCTGCTCTTCGAAATAGTGGCCGTGGAATCTTTTACATCCACCTGAGAGAGCAGACGGGGCCTCGGGTTGAACACCTCATCCAAAAGACGGCATCTCCGACAGTGCAACACTCCCTCAGCGCTGCACTGTAGTATCAGCCTAGATTTTCTGTGCTCAAGTCCCTGGAGTGGGTCTTGAACCCACAACCTTCTGATTCAGAGGGGAGTGCACTAACCACTCTGCCACAGCTGTTGGGGATGAATGCAGAGAGAGAATAAAATAATGGAGGAAACAAGAGGAAGAATGTAACAGTTCTATCGTACCTCATGTCCTCGGTCATCCCAAGGTGTTTAAAACAGACCAATTGCTCCTGAAATGCAGCCACTTGTTATATTGTGAAATGCAACAGTCAAATTGCACACAGCAAGATCCCACACAAGTGACTGACTATTTAATCTGATTCGCTGGTGTTGGCTGAGAGCTGACTGTTGGCCAGGATACTCCCCTGTAAAGCTCCCGTTCATTTTTATTTTAGGTGCGCAGTCCCTTAAGATTTGATGTGAGGCCGCACACACAGGGTATCTTTTCCAGCGTGACAGCTAGTGAGCGGCCCGTGCGGGATCTCACGATCGCTCTGCAGCCGCGCACCTTAATGGGAGCGTTGCTCTTCAAATGGAGGTGTGGGATCTTATCTGTCTACGTGACCCGCCAGATGGGGCCTAACTTGACCAACAACACTTCTGAACAATGATGCACCCCCGCAGTACTGCACTGATGTTTCAGTCTAGCTAACGTGCCCAGGTCGGGGACATAAAAGAGCTGCAGCACGGGCCTGGAACATCGTGGCCCCCCAACCTGTGAGAGGACATCACCGCAGGTCGGGAGTATAAAGAGCGAGAGCATGCCACAACAACTTCCAGTGCGAGCTGCTCCAAGTGTGTGACCATTTCCAGGTGGGTGACTGGGCGACGTCATCAAAACCCTGGTCGCCGTTTGGAGCGCGGGCAGGAACATCGGCGGGGCCCAGGTGCAGCGGAGGAGCGGGAAGGATGAGCAGCGAGAGATCGTGGCGGAAGTGCGGCAAGTGATTGTGGCGGAGGTGCGGCGAATGAGGATACGGGGCCCAGAAGAGCCGAGGGCCCAGGGGCAGCGCGGGCCAGCCCACACTGCGATATGTGTGTGCACTCGGTCCTGGTTAACCCTTGCCACTGGATAAAGGCCTAGCTCTGTCAAGCCCATGTGGTGGCTGATGTGCAACGGTCACCAGACGTTAAAGAAATCCACGCACAGGCATCTTCCACCCCCTCAATTGGAGTTCAGGACTAGAACATCGGGTCCTTCATTGAAACATCTGTGAACTGTCGTGGAAGCAAGTCATCCTCGTTCGAGGGACCGCCTATGATGATGATGATGATAATAATGAATGTGCTCAAGTCTGGGCAGGAGGACGTTTTATTTGTGAAATAACAGGGGACAAGTCAACTCGTCTCTCAAGGCCCACAGTGCTGCTGCTGCCAGCACCCATGATTTCACCAACCTCACCGTAAAGTAAAGCAGCTGGTGCACTGCCTGTTCAGCGGTAGGACACGACTATAGAGCTTCGCCTATAATTTCCACAGGGTGGGGAGTCTCCCAATCTACTGTCGGAACTTCCTTTTATAGACTGGCAGAAACCCTGCAGGAACGGCAGGCAGAGCTAGCCATTGCTCCTGGTCACTGGAGGACTTACTGGCTGGCCTGCATGCAGAGTCGTTTGTCTGTTGTCGCTGTGGAAAGCACCATGTAATATAGAAACATAGAAATCTACAGCGCAGAAGGAGACCATTTCAGCCCATCATGTCCGTGCCGGCTGACAAAGAGCCACGCGGCCCTCGGTCAGCAGCCCTAAAGGTTACATATAAACCTATGAACAATGGCGGACAGGTAAAGAGCACCCAGCCCAACCAGTCCGCCCCACACAACTGCGACACCCGTTGCACCAAAACATTCTACACGCCACCCCAACAGGAGCCATGTGATCTCCTGGGAGAGGCAAAAAACCCAGGCCAATTGGGAGAAAAAAAAATCTGGTAAAATTCTTCTCCAATTCATCCAGGCGATCAAAACTCGTCCAGGAGATCACCTTGGCCATATTCGATTTCCTGCAGTACTTACCATTGTATCTGCCAGCCAACAAGAGGTTATCCAGTCTAACCCCACTTACCAGCTCTAGGTCCGTAACCCGCAGCCCATCCAAGCAACTTTAGAGATAAACTGGGTGGCTCTCCACTGCATCCATCGAGATAAACTGGGTGGATCCACACTGTCGGCAACCAAGACTATTACAGAACCGCTCCTTGAAATTGTGCCAAATTGTTGTCAAATGAAGAGAAGTACAAGTATCAAAGGTGGATCACATAATAGATGTGGGACTTTTGTTTAGCCACATGCAAGAGGGGAGAAAAAGTATCTACAAAAAGGGGGATTTGTTTATCAGGATGTAAGCATTGTTCTAAGTGTTTAATTTTGCAGATCTATAGGTGAATTGTGATGCTGCTTATAATTCAAGCTGGCCTGCCTGCAGTGGGCAGCTTCCTGCAGTAAAATAGTGATCCAGAGGTTCAGCAGATAGCTCCCGTTGATGAAGGAGCACCCATGACCATTCTTGCCTTCCACCAAGAAGATTATTACAGCCCTCTACAGGAACTAAGTGGAGTAACAACAGAATGGCTGATATCCTAATAGCACAGGTTGATGGTAAAGAAAGAACTTACATTCATAGAGCGCTTTTCACAACCCCAGGACGTCCCAAAGTGCTTCACAGCCAATGAATACTGTTGAAGCATAGTCACTGCTGTGATATCATGAAATGTAATGACCTAAAGAGGAAGTTTTACCAATGCAGGATCCCAACACAAAGCCTAGTTTTAGATTGCTCACCTTAGACTGAATGAAAGAAAGACTTGGATTTATATAGCGCCTTTCACAACCACCAGATGTCTCAAAGCACTTTACAGCCAACGAAGTACTTTTGGAATGTAGTCACTGTTGTAATGTGGGAAATGCAGCAGCTAATTTGTGCTCAGCATCTCCCACAAACAGCAGTGTGATAATGAGCAGATAATCTGCTTTTGTTATGTTGATTGAGGGATAAATATTGGCCAGGACACCGGGGTTAACTCCCCTGCTCTTCTTCAAAATAGTGCCATGGGATAGATTACATCCACTTGTGAGAGCAGACAGGGCCTCAGTTTACTGTCTCATCCGAAAGACAGCACCTCCGACAGTGTAGCACTCCCTCAGCATTGCACTGGAGTGTCAGCTTAGATTTATGTGCTCAGGTCCTTGGAGACTTGAACCCACAACCTTCAGAATCAGAGGTGAATTTGCCACTCACTGAGCCACAGCTGACTGAGTTCCAATATGGCCGGTAAAACATGGGGAGCCGATCTACGATCTCCACCAACAGACTCCAGGACTGTTATTTGTAAAATGTACTCATAGAGCAATAGCTGTAGAAGTTGCTCGACTCAGATTGTTTGGGATAGGTAGTTGTCGATAATGTCATGTATGCACTTGTGAGTATGCACACAGGTTTGTAGAGCTGTTACATCCGTACTTCCACGACCGCGGTTTTACGTGGCAGGCAGACGAGAGGGCTGTGGCTGGCGAGGTGACCAGGGTCAGGGACCTGCTCGATGGCGGAGGAGCAGGCTGGATGGCGCCAGACATGCTCGCACGGCACCTACACTGGGCCGAAGTCCAGCACACGGCCAATGCCATCGAGTCGCTAAAAACAGCACTGGGCCCTGACTCCGTTAGGTGTGTCGCGGAGGCTCAAGCACGTGGGGAGATCCCATCCGAACTGACCCCCGGGACCGCCGGAATCCTCATCGGCGCCAAGCCCCGAAACCTCCCTCGGGAGCCGGCGCCTCACAACTTGAGCCTCCTCTGGGAAATCCCCTCCATGCCTTTCAGTTCTTGCACACTCTTCATTTTGCCATCCTCGTCTGCCGTCTGGACACACCATGGGGCAGCATCTTGCCGTCCGGAGGAGGCGGAGGTCCCCAATCGAGTGCTCTCTACGCGGGAGTCCTCCCTCTATTTATTGGGGACTTTGCCTGAAGGATTGTGCACGGAGCAGTCCCGTGCAATCAGTTTTTAAGTCGGTTAACGGGCTCCCAGGCCACCTGCAATTTCTGCGGTCTAGAGGAGTCTGTGTTCCATGTATATTGGAAGGTTTGAGGTTGCAGCCCCTATTCCAATATTTGAAGGGGCTGCTCCTCAAATTTTGTTTGCACTTCAGTCCCACGCTCCTGATCTTTGGACACCCTGCGCAGAGGAGAGCGGGCAGGTCGTAAGGCCACCTTGTAGGGCTGCTCCTCGGCCTGGCCAAGGTGGACATTAACCGGTCCAGGCAGCGGGCAGTCGAGGGGGTCATTCAGCCCCACTGCCTGCCTCTCTTCCGCGGTTACATTCGCGCCAGAGTGTCCCTGGAGATGGCGCAGGCAGTGGCCACTGGTACGCTCGCAGCCTTCCGCGAGAGGTGGGCACCGGCGGGACTGGAGTGCATTATCACCCCCGGCAACCAAATTTTAATTTGATTTAGTTTCTGGTAAAGTTTAATTTGAAATTTGTGGGTTGTAGTGCCCTTGCCAAAAGAGGGTGGTTGATTTTATGTTTTACTGAAATATTTGTCGAGCTGTTGCACCCTTACCTCCACGAGCGCGGTTTTAGGTGGCAGGCGGAGGAGAGGGCTGGGTTTGTCAAGGTGACCAGAGTCAAGGACCTGCTCGATGGCGGAGGAGCAGGCTGGATGGCACCAGAGGAGCTGGCACGACGCCTATCCTGGGCCGACGTCCGGCACGCGGTCAATGCCATCGAGTCGCTAAAAACGGTACTGGGCCCTGACTCCGTTAGGTGCAGCGAGGAGGCTCAAGCACTAAGGATTTGGCAAAACTATCGACAGCAAAAGCATAAACTTTTGGACTTAAACTTTTAGACATTGCTTTTAACTTGGCTGTGACTGCAGAAAGGCAGACAGCATGTCGTGGGACAGGTCTCAACATGTTCCGCAGGAATACACCTCAGGTGGGCAGGAATACACCTCAGGTGGGCAGGAATAGCTGAAATGGCAGGAAGATGTTTGATGGGGGGCCCTTTGTCATGTAATGGGAACCCATCAGTGAGAGATCAAGAAGATTGGTCGGTGCTCAAACACACAAAGGAAGCTTTTCGACCATCCAGACCTGTTGAGCCTTATTCCCAGGAACAGGACAGTTGACAAAGACACTGTCCGAAGAGGTGTTTCATTTGCTCTTTCAGTTGTACTGTCTCAGGCGAAGGACTAACTTTTGGCATGAGAAGAAGCATTTTTGCAGGTATAAGAGGCAGTTTTGGCAGCCATCTCTCTCTCTCTCTCTCTCCTCTTCTACACTTGCTTGCTTCATTCAACGCACTCAAAGACCATGCACTCCATCTGGGCCGGAGAGAAGAAACATCATCTACGAGCAAAGAGTGTCTCGCTTATTGGGAGAAGCAGCGAGTAAGCCAGAGGGGTAATTAGTGAGCATTATCCCAGCCCACACATCTTTAAGAGCACCACATAGTGTGAAGGGGTGTCGTGTGTCCCAACCAAGCCTCAGGGGTTTAGTGGGGAGGTTTTCTGCACGGATCATAGGCGTACGCATGTTCTGTTGGACAGATTCGGTGGTGCCCTATTGAACCAAGCAGGGGTTTTTTAGTTGTGAGTATTTTGCGTTGGGGGGCTGTTCAGACGGGCCAGGGTTGTGCGTTGTACTGTGTTTGTTTGTTTTACGCCACCGAGGTGTATTTTACTGGGTGCAGGTGTGTGCTTTAACTTGAAGAAAAGCATTGCGACAGTTGAGACAGAAAGATCTGGCTATAACCATGTATTTCTTTTCACCACTATAATTCTGGTGTCTAGAATTATTACAAGGGGGGGGGGGGCTGATTCGAAACCACCAAGGGCAAAACCACTTATACACATGGAGCGATCCCGCCCGAACTGACCCCCGTCTGGACGGAATTCCTCATCAGCACCAAGCCCCAAAACCTCCTTCAGGAGCCGGCGCCTCGCAACTTGAGCCGCTTCCGGGAAATCCCTTCCGTGCCTTTCAGTTCTGCGCGGAGAGGATTCCTGTACGGTCTGCTCTTGCACACTCTCCACTTTGCCATCCTCGTCTGCTGTCAGGACAAGCCAAGACGCACCAACTTGCCATCCGGAGGAGGCGGGAGTCCCCAATGGAGGGCTCTCTATGGGGGAGTCCTCCCTTTTATGTATTGGGGACTTGGCCTGGAGGGTGGTGCACGGAGCAGCCCCGGGCAGTAAGTTTTTAAGTCAGTTCACGGGCTCCCAGGCCGCCTGTAATTTCTGCGGTCTGGAGGAGTCAGTGTTTTTATACTGTGTGAGGTTGTAGCTCCTCTTCCACTAATTAAAGGGGCTGCTCCTCGTTTTCTGGCTGCACTTCAGTCCCACGCTCCTGATCTTTGGGCATCCTGTGCGGAAGGGAGCGGGCAGGTCGGAAGGCCTTCTCGTGGGACTGCTCCTGGGTATGGCCATTAACAGGTCCAGACGGTCGAGGGGGTGGTTCAACCCGACTGCCTGCCTCGCTTCTGCGGCTACGTTCGAGCCAGGGTGTCCCTGGAGATGGAGCACACGGTACACTCGCGGCCTTCCGCGACAAGTGAGCATCGGAGGGACTGGAGTGCATCATCACTCCCGACAACCACATTATAATTTGATCGTTTAAGATTTACTTAAAGTTTTATTGTTAATGTGGGTGTTCTAGTGTCCCTTTATTAGATAACCAAAATAGTTGGAGAGCTGTTGCACTGTGAGTGGCTTAGCCAGTCACGTGATGTTCACAAGACTCAATAAAACCCCAGTCAATTGGGTCTCAGTCATCCACAATGAGGAATGCAGTTGTGAGCCTAGTGGATGAACTGGTAATGTGTCGTGTGATTAACAAAAGGTTTAACAATAAACTAACTAGTTCTTAATAGCAATGTGTTGCTATGAATTCTTAAGCAAAGAACCCATGAAGCAAATACATTACAGGTAACACAGCCTCTGAACACTGCCTGGGGTTCTGGGATGGAAAGAGCTCGAGAATGACGATATTTTAGGAGTAAATTCTACCTGTTCCATGACCAGACGCGCAAGCTTGGTTGGATTAGCTATGTTCCTGACAGCAGCCACAGCTCCTGTCCCAAGGCTTTTTCCATCCATGATGATGGCATCAAGCTCAGGTTCACCACATTCATTGAGCACAGATCCACAGCCTAAATCACACAGGAAAAAAATTCTCAGCTTCAGTCACAGTCACATTGTGCCATTTGAGATTCCTGCACTAGCTGGCTTTTCCATCAAAGGCCAGGTCTCCCAGATCCAGATTTTTTCACCATTAATACTCAACTTGTGTCACAGCTTAGTCACAGCTGTGGCTCTGGTTTGGTAGGAGAATTGGTAGAAGAATTCTAACAAAGCAGGGATGTTCTCCCCGTTTGAATAACCAGCCGACACAGTCCAGACTCATGTGAGGAATAAATGTGAGTGACGTGCTGGAGCAGCTGAATGGAGAAGAGTGCGGGAGGGGAAGTTGAATAGCTAACTATCACCATTTTAGTGCACACATAGAAAGAACTCAGCTGATTATTTGTGGGCGTGAAAGCTGAAGAGTCGTTGAAAATTAACCAGCATAAAAAGACTTACATTTCTACATAGCTAATCCAAGCAAGCTTGCTGGTCAGGGAACAGGTAGAATTTACACCTAAAATATAGTCATTCTGTAGCGTAGCACTCTCGCCTCTGGGTCAGAAGGTTGTGGGTTTAGATCCCATTCCCGGGACTTGAGTACATTAATCTGGGCTGACACTCTGGTGCAGTGCTGAAGGAGTGCTGCATTGTCGGAGGTGGCGTCTTTCGGATGAGACGTTAAACCGAGGCCCCGTTTGCTCTCTCAGGTGGATGTAAAAGAGCCCATGGCACTATTTCGAAGAAGAGCAGGGGAGTTATCCCCGGTGTCCTGGCCAATATTTATCCCTCAATCAACATCACTAAAAAAACAGATTATCTGGTCTTTATCACATTGCTGTTTGTGGGAGCTTGCTGTGCGCAAGTTGGCTGCCGTGTTTCCTACATTGCAACACTCCAAAAATCATTAATTGGCTGTAAAGCACTGAGACATCTGGTGGTCATGAAAGGCGCTATATAAATTTAAGTCTTTCTTTTTATGCTGGTTAATTTTCAACGACTCTCTACCTTTCACACCCACAAATAGTCAGCTGAGTTCTATGTGTGCACTAAAATGCTGATAGTTAGCTATTCAACTTCCCCTCCCCCACTCTTTTCCATTCAGCTCCTCCAGCCCTTCACTCAAATTCATTCTTCACATATGAGTCTGGACAGTGTCGGCTGGTTATTCAGCCGGGAACATTCCAGCTGCAGAAAATCGCACGGGCTTTGTTACAATTCTCCTGCAGAATCTATACACAGTGCCCACAATCCCTTACACCCAAGTGCAAGAGCAAAATCTGATCTCCCACATACTGTGACTGCATTTAAAGGGTCAGCCACCAAGCCAAATGGTGACCCCATTTGGGGATGGAGACCCCATCTCGCCCTCCCCTCCCTCCAACCACCTACCTGTTGGGCTGACCCCATCACGCACTCCCCTCCCCTCCCTCCAACCACCTACCTGCTGGGCTGACCCCATCATGCACTCCCCTCCCCTCCCTCCGACCACCTACCTGCTGGGGCTGACCCCATCTCGCCCTCCCCTCCCTCCGACCACCTACCTGCTGGGGCTGACCCCATCTCGCCCTCCCCTCCCTCCGACCACCTGCCTGCTGGGGCTGACCCCATCTCGCCCTCCCCTCCCTCCGACCACCTGCCTGCTGGGGCTGACCCCATCTCGCCCTCCCCTCCCTCCGACCACCTACCTGCTGGGGCTGACCCCATCACGCACTCCCCTCCCCTCCCTCCGATCACCTACCTGCTGGGGCTGACCCCATCTCACCCTCCCCTCCCTCCGACCATCTACCTGCTGGGGCTGACCCCATCTCGCCCTCCCCTCCCTCCGACCACCTGCCTGCTGGGGCTGACCCCATCTCGCCCTCCCCTCCCTCCGACCACCTGCCTGCTGGGGCTGACCCCATCTCGCCCTCCCCTCCCTCCGACCACCTACCTGCTGGGGCTGACCCCATCTCGCCCTCCCCTCCCTCCGACCACCTACCTGCTGGGGCTGACCCCATCTCGCCCTCCCCTCCCTCCGACCACCTGCCTGCTGGGGCTGACCCCATCTCGCCCTCCCCTCCCTCCGACCACCTACCTGCTGGGGCTGACCCCATCTCGCCCTCCCCTCCCTCCGACCACCTACCTGCTGGGGCTGACCCCATCTCGCCCTCCCCTCCCTCCGACCACCTACCTGCTGGGGCTGACCCCATCTCGCCCTCCCCTCCCTCCGACCACCTACCTGCTGGGGCTGACCCCATCTCGCCCTCCCCTCCCTCCGACCACCTGCCTGCTGGCCTATATACGAGTGACAACATTAATATTTAAATATTTATTTAAGTAATATGACTCCATCTACAAATATGATCAAGAACATAACTTAAACAAATACATTAAGTTATTGGTGCTTTAGTCACAAATCTATAGGTGGAGAAATTGGGGTAATTTGTGCCTCCTGTTAGTGCCCCTTGGGGCGGCTCGCGGGGCGCAAACGACTTTGAGATCGTGCGCGGCGCCGTAAACGACTATAGCGGCGGCGCTACGGTCTTGCGCCCCGATCTGCTGCACCCCGGAGATCGTTACGCCATCGCCCGGCGCAGCCCCCTGAAGCTGCTCCGGGCGATGACAGCGACAGTTTCAGGGGACGTGTACCGAGCGATCGGCCACTCGCGGGGCGAAAGTTAAACAGGGAGGTGGCCGGTGGCTCGTCAAAAAACCCTCCCGTTCGGTTTTCCTCGGCGGTGCCGCTTTGGACGCAGGGTCCGTGCCGCGATGGGTCAGCCCGGCATTCTGCTCAGGTGGCCTCCGGTGGTCCAGGGAGGACCCCTTTTTATTCTGCAGAGTATGCAGCTTGGGCCCTTCCCTTTAATTCAGGGGAGAGCCCCTCCTACACGGCAGCGCTACGCGGCCCAGTGCTGAGCTGTGCGCCCCGCTCCAAACTGCGCGCCCCACTACCGCCCCAGAAAGGAAGTGGAACTTGATTTGGTGCTCCACTTCCTTTCGAGGGTGGTGACTCCAATTTGTCGCGAAAGATGAGACTTCTGCGCCTCGCACCCCCAAACGGGCCGCTCCCGAATTTCTAGGCTGTAGACTTTTGGTAGAAAAAAAGATGTGTGCATAGGTAAGACATTAAATTAAGCAGATTTGAAATGTAACTGTAAAGGGGTGGATTTACAATCTTATGCAAGTTCAGAGGAAAAGCTGTGGAATCCCTGACAGTGTTAGTGATGCTTACAATGTGTTTCTGGGATTTCTGCAGTTCTTCCACTGGGAAGTTAACAATGGACAAGTGCAGAAATTCACCCTAAAGTCGAATTACGTTAGTCATATTCAGGGACAGAGAGCAAATTGAAGCAGTGGAATGAGTGATGAGAATGAAATTGTTACGGTTGATGACTTGATTTAATGTGTAACTAGACAATCGCAGTATGCTGTGAGAAAAACCTGACCAGAAACAACACAACCATTTATTTAAATGGTATATGTAATTTTTTATAGTGCAGATCAATTCACTGCAATTACTGTTCAGTTGGAAGGCAACAGCCAAGAATGGCCAGTGAAAAATTAACATTTACCAGTAGCCTTTCAAGTAGAACAGAATCTCCTTAAATCTGTTCGCTGATGTAATCAACATTTTGGTTTGTTTCCATGGTGACACGTAATCAGCTGAAACAATGACCACAGAACTCATGCCTTAGGTTGACAAACATGGTTCCCGTGCTGTGTGAATCCCGTGGCCATACAGGAAAATTTTAAAAGTGGTGGGGTGGGAGGTGGGGGTCGTGGAGAAACAGGCTCTTAAGTGCCTGCAAAATACCTCAATGATTTCAATTGGGTCTCCCGCCGCTGCTGGTCAGGTTGGCTCCAGGACATGCCTGGGGAAAAGGCGCGTAGGAACGAGTTAACAGCGGAACGGCTTTCCCACCCGACCCGCCACCGCTCGCGCCCGCTACCACCCTGGAAAATTCCGTCCACTATAATTGAATGGATTTACCAGCATTAAATAAAGGGTGGTTCTCCAATATCACGGCAGCCTCCTCCACTGCGTCGAGGGCACTGCCTCCCTGCTGAAGCAGGCGATAACCCTGGAGCGCGGCTTTCCTCACTTCCAACAGACACACTTCCTTACGATCCTCCGTGTAGTTTCCACAACCTCCATGCACGATGATCACAGGATTCCTGGTGCACATCTCTCAATGTACTCTGGCCAGCACTTCTGAAAGATTGAATGCACCATCTAACATTTGCAAACAGTAATGAAATATTTTATATCCACAGCTCAATCGAATAATAATGCATAATATAAAGGGAACTTGCTTTCAGACAGTTCACCAACAACTAAACCTGGGGTTTTCCTGACTGCATATGGTCCGTCAGAGAGACTCAGGTGTCAGGAGCAGCAATGCGGAGTTTAGCCTTGGTCTCTCTCACAAATCTGCAAGGCACACATTTCTAAATTTGTTTTCAGTAATTATTAACTTGGCAAATTAATTCCAAGGAAGTCTGATGTTGTCAACTGGCAGTACAATGTTCAGCCTGAGATTGTAACCACAACTGCTCGGTGAACTACCTCTCACTTCTCCCACTCCGGGCTTCGACTCCCCAACACTTATTCCTGTCCTCACAGATTGTCATTGGGAGCTCTGCCCCAATTAGGAGTTCAACCTTGCACTTGTCATCGTCATAGGCAGTCCCTCAGAATCGAAGAAGACTTACTTCCACTCTAAAAATGTGTCCTTAGGTGGCTGAACAGTCCAATAAGACAATTACAGTCCCTGTCACAGGTGGGACAGATAGTCATTTTGGGAAAGATGGGTGGGACTGGTTTGCCGCACGCTCTTTCCGCTGCCTGCGCTTGGTTTCTGCATGCTCTCGGCGATGAGACTCGAGGAGCTCAGCACCCTCCCGGATACACTTCCTCCACTTAGGGCGGTCTTTGGCCAGGGACTCCCAGGTGTCAATGGGGATGTCGCACTTTATCAGGGAGGCTTTGAGGATGTCTTTGTAGTGTTTCCGCTGCCCACCTTTGGCTCGTTTACCGTGAAGGAGTTCCAAGTAGAGCGCATGCTTTGGGAGTCTCGTGTCTGGCATGCAAACAATGTGGCCCACCCAGCGGAGCTGATCATGTGTGGTTAGTGCTTCAAATGCTGGGGACGTTGGCCTGGTCGAGGACACTAACGTTGCTGCGTCTGTCCTCCCAGGGGATTTGCAGGATCTTGCGGAAACATTGTTGGTGGTATTTCTCCAGCGACTTGAGGTGTCTACTGTACATGGTCCATGTCTCTGAGCCATACAGGAGGGCGGGTATTACTACAGCCCTGTAGACCATGAGCTTGGTGGCAGTTTTGAGGGCCTGGTCTTCAAACACTTTTCCTCAAGCGGCCGAAGGCTGCACTGGCGCACTGGAGGCGGTGTTGAATCTCGTCGTCAATATGTGCTCTTGTTGATAAGAGGCTCTCGAAGTATGGGAAATGATCCACGTTGTCCAGGGCCGTGCTGTGGATCTTGATGACTGGGGGACAGTGCTGTGCGGTGGAGACAGGTTGGTGGAGGACCTTTGTCTAATGGATGTCCAGCGTAAGGCCCATGCTTTCGTACGCCTCAGTAAATACGTTGACTACGATTTGGAGTTCAGCCTCTGTATGTGCACAGACACAGGCATCGTCCGTGTACTGTGGTTCGACGACAGAGGTTGGGGTGGTCTTGGACCTAATCTGGAGATGACGAAGGTTGAACAGGTTCCTACTGGTCCTGCAGTTTAGTTCCACTCCAGTGGGGAGCTTGGTTGACTGTGTGGCAGCGAGGAAGATTGAGAAGAGGGTTGGGGCGATGACGCAGCCCTGCTTGACCCCAGTCCGGACGTGGATTGGGTCTGTAATGGATCCGTTGGTAAGGATCACGGCCTGCATGTCGTCGTGGAGCAGGCGGAGGATGGTGACGAACTTTTGGGGGCACGTGAAACGGAGGAGGACATTCCATAGACCCTTGCTGTTGACAGTGTCAAAGGCCTTTGTAAGGTCGAAGAAGGCCACGTATAAGGGCTGGCACTTGTCCCTGCATTTTTCCTGCAGCTGTCATGCTGTAAAAATCATGTCCATTATGCCCCGTAGTGGACGAAATCCACATTGTGACTCCGGAAGGGGCTCCTCGGCCACAGGGAGAAGATGGTTGAGGAGGACTCTAGCAACGACTTTCCCAGTAGCTGATAACAGGGAAATTCCTATGTAGTTGCTGCAGTTGGACTTGTCCCCTTTTTTAAAGATGATCATGATCACTGCATCTCTGAGATATCCTGGCATGCTTTCTTCCCTCCAGATGAGAGAGATGAGGTCATGTATTCGTGCCAACAGTGCCTCTCCGCCATACTTCAGTGCCTCAGCGGGGATTCCATCCGCTCCGGTAGCCTTGTTGTTCTTAAGCTGTCTTATGGCTTTTTCTACCTCGTGCAGTGTTGTGGTTTCACTGATTTGGTGGCAGGTCGCATGCTGCGGGATGGAGTCGAGAACACTCGAGTCAAAGGCAGAGTCTCGATTGAGGAGATCTTCGAAGTGCTCCTTCCAGTGGGGCCCTGACTGCCTCGGTGTCCCTGTAAGTCTCCAATGGGCCAACAATTGCGGTTGGAGGCTTCCCATGGGTAGATGACAACGACCAAATTTTAAAAAAAAACTACCTAGTGGTTCCGGAGGAACGAACACTTCCACTCTGAGCCCGAGGTGCACAATCCAGCGTAAGGGCTCACACATCACAGCAACGTAAGCGCATCCTGGGTCACATGGGCCTCGACCACCAGTCGCAATGTAATATTCTCATCGATAATAACGGTGAGTTCCGTTTGTATAGATCGCAAGTGCCAGATTTCGGCGCAGGCACACTGCGCAACTAAACCTGGAACTTGTGGGGCCTCTTCACGTGCGTGCGCACATCGTACACACCCGGAGAGGCCACAATTTACGACCCAATATTCCAGCCACGGGTCAGTGTCTCGAAGTGCAAGGCGGAACTCCTAATCGGGGCAGAGTTCATTCTTGTTTACAAATCCATCCATGGCCTCGCCCCTCTCTATCTCTGTAATCTTTTTCAGCCTCATAACCCCACAAGAGGTCTGCACTCCTCAAATTCTGCCCTCTTCAACATCCCTCATTATAATTGCTCAACCATCGATGGCTTTGCCTTCAGCTGTTTGGGCCCTAAGCTCTCTACCTCTCTTTCCTCCTTTAAGACTCTCCTTAAAACCTACCTCTTTAACCAATCTGCCTTAATTTTTTCTTTTGTGGCTCTGTGTCAAATTTATCTGTTTTGTCTTGCAACACTGCTGTGAAGCGCTCTGGGACGTTTTATTACGTTAAAGGCGCTATATAAATAAAAGTTATTATTATTAATGGCAATCACACTGGCTGTAAATTAAAACTACTCACAATTACTATAAGTTGAAATAACAAACAGAGGCAGGAGGACATTAATGGAGCTCAGTAACCAAATGAACATCAATTTCAAGGCTATTTGTGTAAAGTCCTTACTCTACAGCATGAAACCACACGAGGCACATTCCAGGGACATGGCCACTCTGTGACCTTAACTCTTTATTACAGGACTCCAGAAGTGATGACCCTGCGTGGGACCTCCCTTTATATACCTGTGTGATCAGGTAAGGAGTGTCTCCCACAAGTTCACCCCCTGTGGTCAAGGTGTGCATCTAAGTTGAGTGTATACAGTAATACAGTGGTGTTACATTGTAGTTACATACATTCACTAAATATATTCAAAAGGGAGTTAGATGAAGTCCTTACTACTCTGGGGATCAAGGGGTATGGCAAGAAAGCAGGAAGAGGGTACTGAAGTTTCATGTTCAGCCATGAACTCATTGAATGGCGGTGCAGGCTAGAAGGGCTGAATGGCCTGCTCCTGCACCTATTTTCTATGTTTCTATGTTTCTATGACATCACCTTCCCCCTCCCAAAGACTTACTGGGATCATAGGTTCAGTCTTTCAGGTGGTCTATACTCCCTCATGGAGCGCTGCAGTTGGGGCTCTGGTTGTTGGACGCTGATATGAGTGTCTGTCACCTGTGGTGATTCCGGCCTGACCTCAGGGACTGTGCATTCTTCCAATTGCTCTTGTTGCATTTTCGCTGGCGGTAGTGTGAGCTCCATCTCATGGTCTTCTTCAGGTTCCTCCGTGTCCATGCTGAACCTTTTTTTTTACTTGGTCCAGATGCTTACGGCATATCTGGCCATTGCTGAGTTTTACCACGATGATCCTATCCCCTCTTTGCCAATTACAGTACCCTCAAGCCATTTGGGCCCCATGGCGTGATTGAGGACGAATACAGGATAATTTATTTCTATACATCACCCCCTTGAATTACGGTCACGGTACTCGTTTTGTGACTTGCGCTGCCCTCAACTATGTCGGTCAGGACTGGGTGGGTGAGGGACAACCGAGTTTTGAGTGTCCGTTTCGTGAGTATCTCTGTGGACGGGACCCCCGTGAGCGAATGCTGGCGGGATCTATAGGCCAACAGGAGGCGCGATAGGTGGCATTGTAGGGAGGGTCCTTGAATCCTGAGCATACCTTGCTTAATAATTTGGACCGCACGTTCCGCCTGGCCATTGGAGGCCAGCTTGAACGGCACAGTCCTGATGTGGTTGATGCCATTGCCCGACATAAACTCCCGGAATTCATAGCTCGTGAAACACGGGCCATTGTCATTAACCAGGATGTCTGGCAAGCCATGGGTTGCAAAGATCGCATGTAGGCTTTCCACGGTGGTGGATGACATGCATGATTTCAGGATGATGCACTCGATCCATTTCGAGTACGCATCTACTACAATGAGGAACATCTTCCCCATGAACGGGCCTGCGTAGTCAACGTGAATGCGTGACCATGGCCTGGTGGGCCAGGGCCACGGGCTGAGCGGGGCCTACCTGGGGCATTGCCCAGCTGGACACACGTCTTGCACCTGCGAACACAGTGTTCCAGGTCTGAATCAATTCCAGGCCACCAAACCTGTAACCGGGCAATGGCCTTCATCATCACAATACCTGGGTGCTCGCTGTGGAGTTCCCTGATGAATGCCTCCCTGCCCTTCTGGGGCATAACTACCCGGCTGCCCCATAGTAGGCAGTCGGCTTGGATGGAGAGCTCATCCATCCGCCTGTAAAACGGTCTGAACTCCTCAGGGCATGCTCCGTGTGCGGGCGCCCAATCCCCAGTCAGGACACATTTCTTAATCAAGGATAGGAGGGGATCTCTGTTTGTCCAGATTTTGATCTGGCGAGCTGTGATTGGGGAGCCTGCACTGTCAAAGGCATCGACAGCCATGACCATCTCAGCGCTTTGCTCCGCTGCCCCCTCAGTGGTGGCCAGTGGGAGCCTGCTGAGTGCGTCAGCGCAGTTTTCAGTGCCGGGCCGGTGCCGGATGGAGTAGTCATAAGCAGTTAGCGTGAGGGCCCACCGCTGTATGCGAGCTGATGCGTTGGCATTGACAGTCTTGCTGTCTGACAACAGGGATGAGAGTGGCTTGTGGGCCATCTCTAATTCAAACTTCCTACCGAAGAGGTACTGATGCATTTTTTTTACACCATAGACACATGCAAGTGCTTCCTTCTCGACCATGCCATATCCCCGTTCTGCTTGAGAGCGCGACCTGGAGTCATAAGCCACAGGTTGTAGCTGACCCTCAGCATTACCCTGCTGCAACACGCACCCAACCCCATAGGACAATGCATCACAAGTCAGAACTAAACATTTACAGGGGTCGTACAGGGTCAACAATTTGTTTGAACAAAGTAAGTTTCGCGCCCGATCAAAAGCCCGTTCCTGACAGTCCCCCCAAAACCAATCGCAACCCTTACGCAGGAGCACGTATAGCGACTCCAACAACATGCTCAAGTTCGGCAGAAAGTTCCCGAAATAGTTCAACAGTCCCAGGAATAAACGCAACTCCGATGTGTTGTAGGGCCTGGGTGCTCGTCGAATCGCCTCTGTTTTGGATTCGGTGGGCTGAATTCCATCTGCAGCAACCCTCCTGCCCAGAAACTCAACCTCAGAGCTAAAAACACTCATTTAGACTTCTTGAGTCGCAGGCCTACCCGGTCCAGTCGGTGTAGCACCTCCTCCAGGTTGTGGAGGTGTTCCTTGGTATCTTGACCCGTGATGAGGATGTCGTCCTGGAATACGATCGTTCCAGGAATGAATTTAAGCAGGCTTTCCATGTTGCGTTGAAAAATCGCAGCCGCTGATCGAATGCCAAACAGGCACCTGTTATACGCAAACATTCCCTTGTGCGTGGTGATGGTGGTCAGTAGTTTGGATTCGTCGGCCAGTTCCTGGGTCATATAGGCTGAAGTGAGGTCCAACTTGGTGAACAGCTTGCCGTCTGCCAACGTGACGAAGAGGTCCTCTGCTCTTGGGAGTGGGTATTGGTCTTGTAGGGACACCCGATTGATGGTGGCCTTGTAGTCGCCACAGATCCTGACAGAGCTATCCGCTTTCAGAACGGGAACGATGGGGCTCGCCGAGTCGCTTAATTCAACAGGCGAGATGATGCCCTCTTGCAACAGCTGGTCCAATTCGCTCTCGATTTTTTCCCGCATCACATACGGCACCACTCTGGCCCGGCGTCCGGGGTGATGTGTATCCTTACTTTAGTGCCTTTGAAAGTCCCGATGCCCGGTTGAAATAGTGACTCGAATTTTTGTAGGACTTGTGAGCACGAACTTCGCTCCACCGAGGACATTGCGTGAACATCCCCCCATTTCCAGTTCATCTCGGCTAACCAGCTCCTCCCCAACAGAGCGGGACCATTGCCTGGGACAATCCAGAGTGGCAGCCGGTTCCGGTTCACTAACCCATTGTGTGTAACAGCCATCATTGCACTGCCGAGCACCGAAATGATTTCCTTGGTGTAAGTCCGTAATTGTGTCTCAACACGTGCTAATTTGGGTCTACTGGCTTTGAGTGGCCATAGCTTCTCGAATTGCTGAACGCCCACGAGTGACTGGCTGGCCCCAGCGTCCAGCTCCATGCGTACTGGGATGCCGTTCAACAAAATCCTCATCATCATTGGTGGCGTTTTGGTGTATGAACTGTGAATATTCGCCGCATGGACCCGCTGAACCTTGGCATCCATCGATTTGCCCCAAAAGTCATCCTGCCTCACAGAACCCTCTTCTGGTCCATCTGTCTCATATATCAGTATGGTTGCAGGTTTTCTACACATTCGAGCTAAATGGCCACTAAAATTGCAGTTTCTGCAGACAAAATGTTGGAATCTGCAAGATCTGGCTGAGTGTTTTCCCCAACACCTCCAGCATGAGTTGAAGTTTCCATTGTTGGGGACAAGGGGACAAAGGGACTATGGCCAGGAATTCCGCGCTGACTGTCCCTTTGACTGCTCTTAAGTACCCTATTAGTGGGTGTCAATGGCCCCATCCCCGCATTGTCCACTGTGATGGCGTGAAAGTCCGTTCAGCCTGCCATTGTCTCTGTTGAGGTCCTGCTCTGGGATCTATTGCTGCCTGGTAAATGTCAGACTGCCCCTGCCTGCCTGCGGGGCTCTGAGTAGCATTTATGATGTTTGACTCCCTGATCCATCGCCGCGTTAGAGGCAGAATTACGCGCATAAATCATTTTCGTCTCCTCCTCTGCCGCCATGAAAGATTGAGCCAACAACGCTGCCGCTTTCAAGGTCAAGTCCTTGGTCTCAATTAGCTTGCGAAAAATTCCCGCATGACCGACACCCTCGATGAAGAAGTCCCTTAGCATCTCCCCCCTGCAGGCGTCTGTGAACTTACAGAGGTTGGCCAAATGCCGGAGGTCCGCTACAAAGTCCGGTATGCTCTGTCCTTCACGACGTCGGTGGGTGTAGAATCTGTGTCGAGCCATGTGTATGCTGCTCGTCGGCTTGAGGTGCTCCCCGATTAATTTGCTGAACTCTTCAAAGGTTTTGTCCGACGGCTTTTCGAGTGCCAGTAATCCTTCATGAGCGCATAAGTCTTTGGCCTGCAGCTGGTCAGGAGATGAGCACGTCACTTGTCGGCCGCTGCATCCCCCAGCCAGTCTTTAGTTATGAAGCTTTGCTGAAGCCTCTCGACAAAATCGTCCCAGTCTTCCCCAACACAGTACCGTTCCTCTGTGCCATTCTCGTGGGTCGTGAATTCCCGTTTCTCATCGCCAATGTAAAGTCCTTACTCTACAGCATGAAACCACACGAGGCACATTCCAGGGACAAGGCCACTCTGTGACCTTAACTCTTTATTACAGGACTCCAGAAGTGATGACACTGCGTGGGACCTCCCTTTATATACCTGTGTGATCAGGTAAGGAGTGTCTCCCACAAGTTCACCCCCTGTGGTCAAGGTGTGCATCTAAGTTGAGTGTATACAGTAATACAGTGGTGTTACATTGTAGTTACAAACATGACAATTTGTAGCAATACATTTTAAATAATACATTTTATTATCGTATAAATACCAGGCATTGACGCCTAACACTTACTCCCGTCCTCACGGCTGGAATATTAGAGACTTACAAAACCCATCCAGTGCATTTACTCACCACAATCCCTGGATCAGTGTCTTCGAGTGTTCCCAATCACACTGGCTGCACATTAAAACTGCTGATAGTTGCTGCAAGGTGAAATAACAAACAGAGGCAGGAGGACATTAATGGAGCTCAGTTTATGAGCATAAACACTAAACTCAATTTGATCCTTTACCTCGGAGTTTCAATTCTTGCTGCAAATGGCTCAATTGCAGGTGCAACACCCTGTGAAACTCCCGAACTCCATTAATATCCTCCAGCCTGACGTGCAGGGGGTTAGGGGTCAGAGGTTCAAGTGTCTCAAGATCCTTCCGCGCATGCGAGGCTGAGGCGGCAGAGAGCTGCAGAGGAGTGAGTGCCGAGCCCGACACAGCTCAGCGGGAGGCTGCAAGGTCTCGTCTCTCCATTCACTGCACAGCCTGCTCGCCGCTGCACCGGACACTCCCTCCTGGGGGGGAGGGTGATTGGGGGGGGGAGAGAGGGGGAGGGGTTTGGGGGGAGAGAGAGGGGGGGGAAGGAGTGGGGGGAGGGGAGAGAGAGGGAGGAGGGGGATTTGGGGAGGAGGGGGATTTGGGGGGGAGGGGGATTGGGGGGGGGGAGAGAGATGGGGGGGATTGGGGGGAGAGATGGGGAGGGGGGAGAGAGATGGGGGATTGGCGGGAGAGATGGGGGAGGGTGGAAGAGTTAGGGGGAGGGGGATTGGGGGGAGAGATGGGGGAGGGGGGAAGAGTTGGGAGGAGAGAGATGGGGAGGGGGATTGGGGGGAGAGGAAGGGGGATTGTGGGGGGAGAGAGAGGGGGAGGGGGATTGGGGGGAGAGGGGAGAGGGATTGACGGGGGGGAGAAAGGAGGATTGGGGGGAGAGAGAGAGGGGGATTGGGGGGGAGAGAGAGAGGGGGATTGGGGGGGGAGGGGGAGTGGGAGGGAAGGAAGGAGAGAGGGGAATTGGGGGAGAGAGAGGGGGGTGGGGGGAGAGAGAGGGGCGAGGGGGATTGGGGGGGAGAGAATTGGGGGGGGAGAGATGGGGAGGGGGATTGGGGGGGAGAGATGGGGAGGGGGGAAGAGTTGGGGGAGGGAGGGGGATTGGGGGAGAGAGATGGGGGATTGGGGGGGAGAGGGAGGGGGATTGTGGGGAGAGAGATGGGGAGGGGGAATTGGGGGATTGGGGGGGAGAGGGAAGGGGATTGGGGGGGAGAGGGAAGGGGATTGGGGGGGGAGAGGGAGGGGGATTGGGGAGAGGGAGGGGGATGTGGGGGGAGGGAGGGGGATTGGGGGGGAGAGGGAGGGGGTTTGGGGGGAGAGGGAGGGGAATTGGGGGGGAGGGGGAGGGGGGGGATTGAGGGGGAGAAAGGAGGATAGAGGGGGAGGGGGATTGGGGGGGAGAGATGGAGGAGGGGGATTGTGGGGGAGAGGGTGGGGGGAGAGAGGGGGAGAAAGGAGGATTGGGGGGGAGAGAGAGGGGGATTGGGGAGGGGAGAGAGAGGGGGATGGGGGGGGGGATTAGAGGGTGAATAAGAACATAAGAAATATGAACAGGAGTAGGCCATACGGCCCCTCGAGCCTGCTCCGCCATTCAATAAGATCATGGCTGATCTGATCATGGACTTAGCTCCACTTCCCCACCCGCTCCCCATAACCCATTATCATTTAAGAAACTGTCTATTTCTTTTTTAAATTTATTAAATGTCCCAGCTTCCACAACTCTCTGAGGCAGCGAATTCCACAGATTTACAACCCTCTGAGAGAAGAAATGTTTCCTCAGCGGCCCCTTATTCTAAGATCACGCTCTCTAGTTCTAGTCTCCCCCATCAGTGGAAACATCCTCTCTGCATCCACCCTGTCAAGCCCCCTCATAATCTTACACGTTTCAATAAGATCACCTCTCATTCTTCTGAATTCCAATGAGTAGAGGCCCAACCTACTCAACCTTTCCTCATAAGTCAACTCCCTCATCTCTGGAATCAACCTTGTGAACCTTCTCTGAACTGCCTCCAAAGCAAGTATATCCATTCGTAAATATGGAAACCAAAACTGCACACAGTATTCCAGGTGTGGCCTCACCAATACCTTATATAGCTGTAGTAAGACTTCCCTGCTTTTATACTCCATCCCCTTTGCAATAAAGACCAAGATACCATTGGCCTTCCTGATCACTTCCTGTACCTGCATACTATCCTTTTGTGTTTCATGCACCAGGACCCACAGGTTCCGCTGTACTACGGCACTTTGCAATCTTTCTCCATTTAAATAACTTGCTCTTTGATTTTTTTTTCTGCCAAAGTGCATGACCTCACACTTTCCGACATAATACTCCACCTGCCAAATTTTTGCCCACTCACTTAGCCTGTCTATGTCCTTTAGTAGATTTTTTGTGTCCTCCTCACACATTGGTTTCCTCCCATCTTTGTATCATCAGCAAACTTGGCTACTTTACACTCAGTCCCTTCTTCCAAGTCGTTAATATAGATTGTAAATAGTTGGGGTCCCAGCACTGATCCCTGCGACACCCCACTAATTACTGGTTACCAACCAGAGAATGAACCATTTATCCCGACTCTCTGTTTTCTGTTAGTTAGCCAATCCTCTATCCATGCTAATATATTACCCCCAACCCCGTGAACTTTTATCTTGTGCAGTAACCTTTTATGTGGCACCTTGTCAAATGTCTTCTGAAAATCCAAATATACCACATCCCCCTTATCCACCCTATTCGTTACGTCCTCAAAGAATTCCAGAAAATTTGTCAAACATGATAAATCCTTTCATAAATCCATGCTGACTGCCTAACTGAATTATGCTTTTCCAAATGTCCTGCTATTGCTTCTTTAATAATGTATTCCAACATTTTCCCAACCACAGATGTTAGGCTAACTGGTCGATAGTTTCCTGCTTTTTGTCTGCCTTCTTTTTTAAATAGGGGCGTTACATTTGGAATTTTCTAATCTGCTGGGACCTCCCAGAATCCTGGGAATTTTGGTAAATTACAACCAATTCATTCACTATCCCTGCTACTACTTCTCTTAAGACTCTAGGATGCAAGCCATCAGATCCAGGGAATTTATCCGCCTTTAGTTCCGTTATTGTCATGTATCTCACATTACCATGCTATACATGACTGTAACTGGATATCACCTGTAACAATAAGCATACCTTACCACCAGGGGTGCACTTGCAGGAGACACTCCATACCTGTCCCACTGAGGTATATAAAGGGAGGTCTCTGGCAAATGCGGCACTGGAGAGCTGGAATTAAAGGTGCAGGTCCTGAGTGACCTTGACTTCAGCATGTGTCTCGTGTAAGTCAGTACATTAGAATCAGGACTTAACAGTGGCGACGAGTTACGGGATCACAGAATCAACAGAATGGCTACCAACAGCTCAGATGAGAAATACAATGCTGGAGACAATTGGGATGACTTTATAGAAAGGCTCCAGCAAGGCTTTGTGACCAAAGACTGGCTGGGCGACGATAAGGCAGACAAGAGAAGAGCCCATCTCTTGACCAGCTGTGGCTCAAAAACATACGCTTTAATGAAAGACCCGCTGGCACCCGAGAAACCAGCAAGCAAGTCGTTTGAGGAGTTGAGCTCACTGGTGAGAGACCACCTGAAGCCAGCGAGCAGCCTACACATGGCCAGACACAGGTTCTACAACTACAGACGCTGTGTGGGCCAAAGCATACCCGACTTCGTGGCGGAACTTCGGAGGCTGGCTAGTTCATGTGAGTTCCCCGATGAACTAAGGAGAGAAGTACTGAGAGACTTTTTTATTGAAGGAATAGGCCACGCAGGCATATTCCAAAAGCTTATAGAGTCTAAGAACTTGACTCTAGAGGCAGCAGCACTGATCGCACAGACGTTCTTGGCAGGCGAAGAAGAAACGAGGCTGATCTATACTTCGGGTACGACAACCAACGAGGCATCGGAACAAGGGATTCACATTGTGAAACAAACCACTACCCCCACACACAGACAAAGGCAGGAGAGCAGGCCTTCAACAGCAGACAGTGGCGCCAGAAGCCATTAAAATCAAGGACCACATGAACGGCCGATCACACCTCATCAACACACAATGTGAGCAATCAACAACAGATTGAGATAAGCTCAAGGGAGATCAGCCAGACGCAGCTCATCCTTCGGAAACAATGGAAATGGTCTGTGCTGGAGATGTGGGGGAAGGCACTCAACCAGGGTATGTCGATTTCAGCATGCCATTTGCAGAAACTGCAACTACACAGGGCATCTGGCTCGCATGTGCAGAAAAACAGCAGCTCGGCTGGTATACGAATCGGAAGGGTCGGAAAGCAGACCAGAAGACGATTGGAACAGTGCACGGTACGCCGAGGTACAGCGGGTTAACACGATCAATGTCCACTGTTCTTACACTAAGACGCCTCCAATTATGATGAGGGTTCTACTCAACGGAATACCCTTCAACATGGAACTGGACACGGGGGCCAGTCAATCCCTCATGAGCGTTCAACAATTTGAACAGCTGTGGCTACACAAAAGCAACAGACCAAAACTCACAAAGATCGACACCAAACTAAGGACCTATATTAAAGAAATCGTCCCAGTCCTTGGCAGCGCCATGCTCTCAGTCACACACAAAGGGATGGTGCACCGACTTTCCCTGTGGATTGTCCCCGGGGATCTCCCAGCCCTGTTGGGGAGAAGCTGGCTAGCAGAACTTAATTGGAAATGGGATGATGTTCACGCCATGTCGTCAGAGGAACGGACCTCCTGCTCAACAGTTCAAAGCCGTTTTGAACCGCTCTTTCAGCCCGGTGTGGGCACCTTCAAAGAGGCTAAAGTTAGAATCTACATCACACAGAATGCCAGACCGGTCCATCACAAGGCTAGAGCTGTGCCTTATGTGATGAGGGAAAAGATTGAAAACGAACTGCACCGGCTTCTGCGGGAAGGCATAATTTCTCCCGTGGAATTCATTGACTGGGCAAGCCCCATTGTCCCCTTCATGAAGCCTGATGGATCCATGCGAATCTGTGGGAGTTACAAGTTTGCCATAAACAGAGTCTCCCTACAGGACCAATACCCGCTGCCCAGAGCGGAGGACCTATTTGTCACGTTGGCTGGAGAAAAACTTTTCTCGAAACTTGACCTCACATCTGCGTATATGACGCAAGAACTGACCGAAGAGTCTAAGCTACTCACCACCATCAACACACATCGAGGCCTTTTTGAGTACAATCAATGCCCATTCGGCATCAGGTCGGCAGCTGCTATATTCCAGCGCAACATGGAGAGTCTGCTCAAGTCCATCCCGGGGACGGTTGTGTTTCAAGATGACATACTCATCACAGGCAGGGACACCGACTCTCATCTCCGCAATCTTGAGGAAGTACTAAGTCGATTGGATCGGGTAGGCCTAAGAGTTAAGAAATCCAAGTGTCTGTTTCTTGCACCTGAGGTTGAATTTTTGGGCAGAAGGATTGCCGCTGATGCAATCCGCCCAACCGAATCCAAAACCGAAGCGATTCGCCTGGCACCCAGTCCCCGGAATGTCTCGGAACTGCGCGCCTTTCTCGGGCTACTCAATTACTTTGGGAACTTTATGCAGAACTTGAGCACGCTGCTGGAGCCTCTCCACGTGCTACTCAGAAAGGGGTGCGATTGGTTTTGGGGGGACGCCCAAGAACGCGCCTTCAATAAGGCACGCAACCTTCTATGTTCCAAGAGTGTTTTAGCCTTTTTTGATCCAGGTAAAAAGTTACTTCTTACGTGTGATGCGTCAGCGTACAGGGTCGGGTGCGTTTTACAGCACATCAACGATGCGGGTAAATTGCAGCCCGTTGCTTATTCCTCCAGGTCACTTTCGTGGGCGGAGCGCGGGTACGGTATGGTTGAGAAGGAGGCACTCGCGTGCGTGTACGGTGTCAAAAAGATGCACCAATACCTTTTCGGAGCCAAGTTTGCATTAGAAACTGACCACAAACCCCTCATGTCCCTACTATCCGAGTGCAAGGCAATCAACGGTAATGCCTCGGCGCGCATTCAGCGGTGCGCACTCATGCTGGCGGCTTACGACTACACGATAAGGCACAGACCAGGCACAGACAACTGTGCCGACGTGCTTAGCAGGCTGCCCCTGGCGACCACAGAAGGGTCCGACGAACAGGACTGTGAGATGGTCATGGCAATCAATGCCTTTGAATCCACAGGTTCGCCCATGACGGCTCGCCAAATCAGAGCCTGGACGACCAGCGACCCCACGTTATTTCAAGTTAAAAGATGCATTTTCACCAGTGACTGGGCAGAGACCCGTGATGCCTGCCCCGAGGAGGTTAAACCCTTCCATAGGCGCATGCATGAACTCCCACTAAAGGCAGACTGCCTGATGTGGGGCAGCCGAGTCGTTATGCCCTTACGAGGCAGGGAGGCGTTTGTCCAGGAGCTCCATCGCGGGCACCCAGGGATCGTCCTTATGAAGGCCATAGCCAGATCTCATGTCTGGTGGCCTGGTATTGACGCGGACTTGGAGCTCTGCGTCCGTTGGTGCACCATTTGTGCCCAGCTCAGTAATGCCCCCAGGGAGGCCCCCCTAAGCCCCTGGCCATGGCGCACCAAACCGTGGTCGCGGGTGCATGTAGACTACGCGGGCCCATTCATGGTCAAAAGGTTCCTCATACCTTCATGGATCAACTGCACCATTTTAAACTCGAGCACCACCTCCATCACTGTGGAGAGCCTTAGAACCATGTTTGCAACGCACCGCATTCCTGACATATTGGTCAGTGATAATAGTCCATGCTTCACCAGCGCAGAATTTCACAATTTTATAGTTGACCACGGTATAAATTACGTTAAGACGGCACCTTTCAAGCCAGCCTCCAATGGCCAGTCGGAGCGAGCAGTGCAGATCATTAAACAAGGCACACTTAGAATCCAAGGTCCCACGCTGCAGAGCCGCCTGTCACAATTGCTGCTGACATACAGATCTCGTCCGCATTGTTGACTGGGGTTCCCCCCGCGCAACTATTGATGAAACGAACCTTAAAGACCAGGCTCTCGTTAATCCTCCCAGACATGCATGAAATTGTTGAGGCTAAGCTTCAAAAGCTAACTGAATATCATGACCGAAATTCAAGGGGGAGGTGGAATAAGATAGAGGACAAAGTATTTGTGCTAAACTATGGCCGGGGTCCCAACTGGCTTGCAGGGACAGTAACAGACAAAGAGGGAAACAGGCTACTGGTTGTACAAATGGACAATGGCCAAACCTGCCGGAGGCATGTAGACCAAGTAAAAAGTAGATTCACTGATAACACTGAAGAACCAGAGGCAGACTACAATGTGGAACTCACACCGCACCTGGTGGACAGACAGATGGAACAACCTGAGGAAAGGGCAGTCTCAACAGACAGCCCAGGCGAGATACCAGCAATCACACCGAACAAAACAGACAGCCCAGGCGAGATACCAGCAATCACACCAAACAAAAAACAGGCACCAAGGCAAACAACTGAACCACAACTAAGACGCTCCAAGCGAGAGCGCAGACCACCTGAGAGACTGAATCTATAAAGGCAATAAAACCTTGGGGGAGGGTGATGTCATGTATCTCACATTACTGTATATAACTGTATCTTACCATGACTGTAACTGGATATGACCTGTAGCAATAAGCATGCCTTACCACCAGGGGTGCACTTGCAGGAGACACTCCATACCTGTCCAACTGTGGTATATAAAGGGAGGTCTCAGGCAAGTGCAGCACTGGAGAGCTGGAATTAAAGGTGCAGGTCCTGAGTGACCTTGACTTCAGCATGTGTCTCGTGTAAGTCAGTACATTAGAATCAGGACTTAACAGTTATTTTACTGTGTACCACCTCCTTAGTGATTGTGATTGTGTTAAGTTCCTTCCCCCTTATAGCCCTTTGACTATCCACTGTTGGTATATTGTTAGTGTCCTCTACCGTAAAGACGGATACAAAATATTTGTTCAGAGTTTCTGCCATCTCCATGTTCCCCATTACTAATTCCCCGGTCTCGTCCTCTTAAGATTTACTTTAGCCACTTTTCCTTTTTATATATACCTAGAGAAACTCTTGCTATCTCTTTTTATATTTTGTGCTAGTTTAATTTCAGAGTCTATCTTCCCTTTCTTAATCATTTTTTTTGGTCATTCTTTGCTGGCTTTTAAAAGCTTCCCAATCTTCTGTCCTCCCACTCGTTTTCGCCACTTTGTATGCCCTTGTTTTTAATTGGATAGCATCCTTTATTTCTTTAGTTAGTCACAGATGACTATCCTTTCTTTTACACCTCACTGGAATATATTTTTCTTGAGAGTTATGAAATATCTCTTCCAGCTTGTGATGTAGGATTTGCTACTGGTACTCTACTTATAACAAGACTTTCAGAAATAATTGAATCATTCCAACTTCCAACACCTTCCATCTACATTTGTAGGTAAAATATGATCAATGTGAACAAATCTAACCTGTCCATGATCAAACATCTTGACCAAATGCGTGCGAGGGCCACATATCTTCACTCCTCTTCCTGGTAACTATGGTGACGGTTCTTCACTCTAACCTTCTGATTCAATTTCACACTTCTCTCTCTTACTCTACCTCTATCATGATTCTATCTGTCTTAATTGTTTCTCTTCCACTGACTATGCCAAGTTTGGCTTTAACAACAAGATTGGCTTTAACAACAAGAACCTGGTTTATGGCTGTCGTTTGATAAACAACTCTGCTCGTGTTCAACCAGTAGCTGTATAAGGAATATTACGATACATAATTATAAAATTTGCCAGTTTGTTGGTCCAATTACAACTGCCGTTTCTTTGGATTTGAATCCAACATTTATTTGATGAGGGCACATTTTAGAATTTGTACTGTGTGCTCTGCTGCACCATTTGAAGTAGGGTGGTATGGTGGAAACTTGGTATGTTTCACACTGTTTCTGCTCATGAACTGTGCAAATTTTTCTGAACAAAATTGCAGCCCATTATCAGACACAATTTCTTCTGGGAGGCCATATGAAGAAAACAATTTTCACAAATTGTCTATTGTTTTACTTGTTATTTTCCACATCGGAAACACCTCTACCCACTTTGAATGACTATCAATCACAATGAATAATTATTGTCCTTCTAGATTAGCAAAATCGACATGTGACCTTTGCCACACCCTGGGAGACCATTTCCATGGCTGTAATAGTACTGATGGTGGTTTCTTGCTCACTGATTGACATGTTGTACATTGACTGACGTTGTACTCTATATCTTTATCTAAACCTGGTCACTATAAGTAACTGCGTGCAAAACTCTTGGTCAAGCATATTCCCAGGTGCTGGTCATGATGATTTCCTAACAATTTGGACCTCAACTAATTTTGAATAACCACTCCTGCACCCCACATGATACAATCTTTATCTACTGACAAATCAATTTCTACGAATGAAGTATGGGTGAATATCTTCCTCGGATACCTGGTTAAGCCATCCATTTGATATGTAATCATACACCTTTCACATAACTGGGTCACGTTTGGTTGCTTTACCAATCTCTTCAGCTGTGACTGACAGCTCATCAATGAATGAAAAATAAAACACTTCTTCCCTATTGGGTGTAACTTGTGACAGGGAAGGCAATCTAGACATATCAGCATTATTGTGATCAGTTGAGCATCTGTACTCAATGTCATATGTATCTGCTGACAAAATCAAAGCCCATCTCTGCATTCGGGCTGTAGCTAATGTTGGAACTAGGGACTTTGGATGGAGGATTGCTGTCAGGGGCTTATGGTCAATAACAATCGGAAACTTCCGACCATACAAGTATTTGTGGAATTTCTTGACCCCAAAAATCAATGGCAAAGCTTCCCTTTCGATCTGTGCATAATTCCACTCACTGGCACCAAGTGTACGTGAAGTAAAAGCGATTGGTCTCTCCTCCCCACTAACTAGTACATGAGAGATCACTGCTCTCCATAAATTCATAAAGAGAGGCTTCACATGCTGTCTTGATCTCCTTAGATACGTCATAGTGAACTAACATAGTGCTCTCTACCATCTGGCTTTTACACTCCTTGAATGCTGTGTCACATTCTTCTGACAACTTTCAATGGACCTGTTTTTTCAACAGCTCATTCAGTGGATGTAATACTGTAACCAAATTTGGTGGGAGCTTCCCATAATAGTTCATCACCCCTTGGAATATGGCGGGACGGAAGACACTCCAAATGGTAGCCTGTTAAACTGATATAGGCCGAGATGAGTATTTATAGTCAAGCATGACTTGGACTCCTCATCTAGCTCAAGTTGTAAGTAGGCATTTGTTAGATCTAACTTTGAAAAGATCTGGCCACCTGTCAGCTTTGTGAACAAATCTTCTACATTTGGCAATGTATTGGGGAGATTACCGTCTGGAACTTGGTTTACAGTTACTTTATAATCTCCAGACGACCTTACCTTATCATCTGATTTAGGCACAACAACAATGGTTGTAGCCCAATTACTTAGATCTACCTTAGAGATAATGTTCTCAGTTTCTAGACTTTTGAGTTCGAGCTCAACTTTCTCCTTGAGTGCATGTAGTACGGGACGTGGCTTGCAGTAAACTGGTCTAGCATCCTTCTGCACTCGCCTTGAGATCTTGGATCGGGCTGCCTGTTTTGTGGAACACCTTCGTATACTGCTTGATGCTGTCATCTTTTAATGCAAATTTCATTTCCACACGAAAAATCTCACTCCAATCCAGCTTCAGTGATCCCAACCAATTTCTACCGAGTAAGGCAGGCTTGACTCCTGACACTCCTATGAGAGGCAAGCTCTGAAACTGATCCTTGTATTTCACCGGTATGGTGATACGTCCTACAACAAGGATTTGCTCAACTGATTATAGCCTCGCAGCTCTTTTCTTCGATTTTTTCAATCGAAACTTTTGCAGCTTGTTGCGATATAGTGATTCCAGTACTACGCTCACGGATGCACCGATGTCGATTTCCATGGGTGTTCTGGTTCCTGCAACGTCTACTTGGATGACGATACTTTGCAAATCGTTGATAGATATCTTTGTGCACTTGATGACGTGTATCTCCAGAACCTCCTCAGCCTGTTGCTTCTCTTCCATACTATGTACTCTCTGGCGATTTCTACTTATAACATTGAAAGTTGGTTTACTTTTCAGTCGACATGCCTTCGTAAGATGCCCAGTTTTCTTTCATAAGAAACATTCCGCCTTCACATATGGACAGCTTTGAGCAATGTGTTGTCCCAGGCACTGATAGCATGACTTCAATGCTCTGTTACCGTGGCCAGTTGCTGAGGCCTTGGGGCCCAACTGCCTTTTACTTTTAACCTCGGTTGTCTGATGACTGGAAATGGCATGAAATTCTCGGGAGTATTGGTCAGACATATCCATTGACATAGCTGTCTGACAAGCTATATCAAAAGTCAAGTTAGGGGTTGTCAACAACTTCCTTCTGAGTGTTTCATTTTTCATCCCACAAACAAAGCGGTCACACAATGCTCGGTCCTGAAAGTTTCCGAAATGACAGTGAATGGATTACTTTTTTAAAGTTACAATGTACTCACTGATACCCTCGTCAATTGATTGATTTTGTATTCCAAAACGATAACTTTCAGCAATTTCCAGGGGCTTAGGACTGCAGTGCTGAATCTCCATCAGTGGTGTGTCTTTTGGCTTGTCATGAATAGCAAATATTTCAGGGTTTCATACCCCTCGGGACCTGCTTCAGTCGAGAAAATAGCCTGTTTTCTTTCTAAAACCACTGTTTTTCATCATCAGGGACTTCGACGATACTAATCATGGTAAAAAATATTTCAAGCCACTCAAAATATGCTCCAGAAGTCTCTCGGTCATGATGGAACTCACCCAAGGGCTCTATTATTCCCATAGATGTGGCCATTTGGACTCTGGCAATGTGGAAAGTTCAGCTAAGTGTGTTTGAAATGTACCTTGGAGTTGTAGCTGTTCTGCGAAACAAAGAACCTCTCAAAGTCTCTCTGTTGGTTGGCAGGATTATCCACCAACAAAAATTTCAGCTAGGAATCCAAAAATCCTATCCTCATTCGGCATTATGTGATATCCTTGCGACATCACTCAGAAGCACACTACACAAGATGGCTCCATACAGAAATTGTCATCATGTGACTTTGCCACATGACCCTTCATTAATACATCAGTAGTTGCATTACATCAGTAGCTCATGAGGTGGAGCTCCTCTATTACAGTAATATCTCCTAATGTGGCTCAGTGTCAAATTTTGTGAAGTGCAGTGGTGCATTTTAATATGTTGAAGATTGTAAGGGGAAAAGGTACACTTGAGGTAAGAAGCATAAGGGAATTAGGAGATTCTGAGGAATCAGGAGTTCTTCTGTCTTACGGTATGGATTGTAATATTGACCGGTTATGTATAACCCGCTAATGTATGTAAAGTATGCTTATACACTCGCTTACATTGGGCTAGTAAGAAGGGAATAGCGAAGCCTGATGGGTAATGAACCATCTGAAATAGCCAACACTGCATTGACCCTTAGCACAGAAAATAGAAGATGAGAACACTCATTCAGTACAGAGAACAAGGACACAAATGTTTGGGAACATAGACTGTAGACAGAATTTGACTCTCATGAAAAACTATATTAGTCTCTCGGGAAGAGATAAGGAAGCCAGTGTTTTGGAACAAGAGTTACTTCGCATGTCATAGGGACTAAGGCAAAGTTCACATCACTGAACAACATGATTGACATCTGATGAGAGATGGACAAGTGGGAACGAACCACTCAGAACTAGTCTGATAAGAGTCAACAAATCAATGCAACTTCGCTGATAGTAGTAAACCAATCGATGGTTTTGTAATAGGATGGCACCCCTCGAAAAACTGTATCATTGTAATTGAAACCTCGTACTTTGAAGGTTCACGTTTGAACTTTCCCTTGCACGTGCTCGAAATAAGTTAGTTGTACCGAAGGTTTCATTTGACTGATTCCTTAATCATTACCCGGAGGACAGGTGTCGACTCCTTATATCAGGGAGTCCACCTCGAGGGAGAGAAATCTTCTTTTCTACCTCAACAAAGATGCTCTATAAATGCATGTCATTGTTGTGCAGGTTCATATGTGAAGAATGAATTTGGGTAAGATGCTGGAGAAGCTGAAAGGAAAAATGTGGGAGAGGAAGTTGAATAGCTAACTATCACCATTTTAATGTACACTTAGAACTCAGCTGATTATTTGTGGATGTGAAAATTAATCAGCACAAGTTGTGTATTAATGGAGAAAAAAGCTGAATCTGGATCTGGGAGACCCGGCCTTTAATGGAAAAGCCAGCTAGTGCAGGAATCTCAAATGACACAATGTGACTGACTGAAGCTGTGAATTTCTTTCCTGTGTGAATTAGGATGTGGATCTGTGCTCAATGAATGTGGTGAACCCAAGCTTGATGCCATCATCATGGATGGGAAAACCCTTGGGACAGGAGCTGTCGCTGCTGTCAGGAACATAGCTAATCCAACCAAGCTTGCCAGTCTGGTCATAGAAACATAGAAATTCGGTGCAGGAGCTCGCCATTCGGCCATTCGAGCCTGCACGGCCATTCAATAACATCATGGCTGACCATTCAACCTCAGTACCCCTTTCCTGCTTTCTCTCCATAACCCTTGATCCCTTTGGCCATAAGGGCCATCTCTAACTCCCTTTTGAATATATCTAATGAACTGGCCTCAACAACTCTGCGGTAGAGAATTCCACAGGTTAACCACTCTCTGAGTGAAGAAGTTTCTCCTCATCTCGGTCCTAAATGGCTTACCCCTTATTCTTCGACTGTGACACCTGGTTCTGGAACTCCCCAGCAATGGGAACATTCTTCCTGCCTCTAACCTGTCCAATCCCGTCAGAATTTTCTATGTTTCTATGAGATCCCCTCTCATTCTTCTAAACTCCAGTGGATACAAGCCCAGTTGATCCAGTTTCTCCTCATATGTCAGTCCTGCCATCTCGAGAATCAGTCTGGTGAACCTTCGCTGTATTCCCTCAAGAGCAAGAACATCCTTCCTCAGATTAGGAGACCGAAACTGAACACGATATTCCAGATGTGGCCTCACCAAGGCCTGTACAACTGCAGTAAGACCTCCCTGCTCCTATACTCAAATCCTCTAGCTATAAAGGGCAACATGCCATTTGCCTTCTTCACCGCCTGCTGTACCTGCATGCCAACCTTCAATGACTGATGTATCATGATACCCAGGTCTCGTGTGCACCTCCCCTTTTCCTAATCTGTCACCATTCAGATAATATTCTGTCTTTCTGTTTTTTCCACTGAAGTGGATAACCTCACATTTATCCACATTATACTGCATCTGCCATGCATTTGCCCACTCACCTAACCTGTCCAAGTCACCCTGCAGCCTCTTAGCATCCTTCTCACAGCACACACCGCCACCCAGCTTAGTGTCATCTGCAAACCTGGAGATATTACACTCAATTCCTTCATCTAAATCATTGATGTGTATTGTAAATAGCTGGGGTCCCAGCACTGAACCGTACGGCATCCCACTGGTCACTGCCTGCCATTCTGAAAATGACCCATTTATTCCGACTCTCTGCTTCCTGTCTGCCAACCAGTTCTCTATCCATGTCAATATATTACCTCCAATACCATGTGCTTTAATTTTGCACACCAATCTTTTGTGTGGGACCTTGTCAAAAAGCCTTTTGGAAGTCCAGATACACCACATCCACTGGTTCTCCCCGGTCTACTCTACTAGTTACATCCTCAAAAAATTCTAGAAGATTTGTCAAGCATGATTTCCCCTTCATAAATCCATGCTGACTTGGACCGATGTTGTCACTGCTTTCCAAATGCGCAGCTATTTCATCTTTAATAATTGATTCCAACATTTTCCCCACCACGATGTCAGGTTAACCAGTCGAGAATTCCCTGTTTTCTCTCTCCCTCCTTTTTTAAAAAGTGGTGTTACATTAGCTACCCTCCAGTCCATAGGAACTGATCCAGAGTCGATAGACTGTTGGAAAACGATCACTAATGCATCCACTATTTCTAGGGCCACTTCCTTAAGTACTCTGGGATGCAGCCTATCAGGCCCCGGGGATTTATCGGCCCTCAATCCCATCAATTTCCCTAACACAATTTCCTGACTAATAAGAATTTCCTTCAGTTCCTCCTTTTTGCTAGACCCTTGAACCCCTAGTATTTCCGGAAGGTTATTTGTGTCTTCCTTAGTGAAGATAGATCCAAAGTATTTGTTCAATTGGTCTGCCATTTCTTTGTTCCCCATTAAATATTCACCTGATTCACTGCAAGGGAATAGAAGCTTTTGCAGTCAGTTTTTATGTTCCCTGCAAGCTTCCTCTCATACTCTATTTTCCCCCTCCTAATTAGACCCTTTGTCCTCCTCTGCTGAATTCTAAATTTCTCATGGAACAGGTAGAATTTCGTCATTCTCGAGCGTAGCTCTTTCCATCCCAGAACCCCATGCAGTGTTCAGAGGCTGTGTTTCCTACAACTCTTTGTGTCATGTATTCAACTTTCGTTGTAACCCATGTATAAACTGACCTAAGTTGTACACCGTGAGAACATTGACCACTAGGTGGTGAACTTGTGGGAGACACTCCTAACCTGGACTTTCAGGTATAAAAGGGGAAGCTCCACCCACCTTCATCACTTCAGTGCTGGATAATAAAGGTAACTGGTCACAGAGTGACCTTCTCTCAAGTATGGGCCTCGTGTGCATTTATACTTTATAGTAAGGACATATTACTTTGTAAGAGCAAATAAATATCCAAAATAATTTGAGAGTCGAGCAACTTCCACAGCTTTGTGCTCGGACCATGCATTGGTAAAACTTCCCCTTTAGGTCATTACATTTCACGATATCACAGCAGTGACTATGCTTCAACAGTATTCATTGGCTGTGAAACATCTTGAAACGTCCTGGGGTTGTGAAAAGCGCTCTATGAATGTAAGTTCTTTCTTCACCATCAACCTGTGCTATTAGGATATCAGCCATTCTGTTGTTACTCCACTTAGTTCCTGTAGAGGGCTGTAATAATCTTCTTGGTGGAAGGCAAGAATGGTCATGGGTGCTCCTTCATCAACGGGAGCTATCTGCTGAACCTCTGGATCACTATTTTACTGCAGGAAGCTGCCCACTGCAGGCAGGCCAGCTTGAATTATAAGCAGCATCACAATTCACCTATAGATCTGCAAAATTAAACACTTAGAACAATGCTTACATCCTGATAAACAAATCCCCCTTTTTGTAGATACTTTTTCTCCCCTCTTGCATGTGGCTAAACAAAAGTCCCACATCTGTTATGTGATCCACCTTTGATACTTGTACTTCTCTTCATTTGACAACAATTTGGCACAATTTCAAGGAGCGGTTCTGTAATAGTCTTGGTTGCCGACAGTGTGGATCCACCCAGTTTATCTCTATGGATGCAGAAACCCTCACCACATTTAAAAGATGCTTGGATGGGCAGGTAAAGTGCCGTAATCTGCAGGCTTACGGACCGAGAGCTGGTAAGTGGGATTAGACTGGATAACCTCTTGTTGGCTGGCGCAGATACAATCGTAAGTACTGCAGGGAATAGAATATGGCCAAGGTGATCTCCTGAACTAGTTTTGATCGCCTGGATGGGTCGAAGAGGAATTTTCCCAGATTTTTTTTTTACCCAATTGGCCTGGGTTTTTATCTGTTTTTTTGCCTTTCCCAGGAGATCATATGGCTCTGGTTGGGGTGGTGTGTAAAATGTTTCGGTTTAAAGGGTGTCGCAGTTGTGTGGGACGGACTGGTTGGGCTGGGTGTTCTTTACCTGTCCGCCATTGTTCATTGTTCATAGGTTTATATGTAACCTTTAGGGCTGCTGACCGAGGGCCGTGTGGCTCTTTGTCAGCCGGCACGGACACGATGGGCTGAAATGGTCTCCTTCTGCGCTGTAGATTTCTATGTTTCTATATTACAGGGTGCTTTCCACAGTGACAACAGACAAACGACTCTGCATGCAGGCCAGCCAGTAAGTCCTCCAGTGACCAGGAGCAATGGCTAGCTCTGCCTGCCATTTCTGCAGGATTTCTGCCAGTCTATAAGAGGAAGTAACGACAGTAGATTGGGAGACCCCCCACCCTGTGGAAATTACAGGCGAACCTCTATAGTCCCACCACTGCAGAGGCACCAGCTGCTTTACTTTACGGTGAGGTTGGTGAAGTCATGGGCGCTGGCAGCAGCAGTACTGTGGGCCTTGAGAGACGAGTTGACTTGTTCCCTGTTATTTCACAAATAAAACGTCCTCCTGCCCTGGACCTGAGCACGTTAGCTAGACTGAGACATCAGTGCAGTACTGCGGGGGTGCAACGTTGGTCCGAAGTGTCATCGGTCAAGTTAGGCCCCATCTGGCGGGTCAGGTGCACATAGAAGATCCCACACCTCTATTTGAAGAGCAGTGGAGTATCCCGGCCACGAGTCATCTTGCAAATCAGATTAAATGGTCAGTCACTTCTTTTATTGTTTGTCGGATCTTGCTGTGTGCAATTTGGTTGCTATATTTCCCAATATAACCGCAGTGACTGCCTTTCAAGAGCATTTGCAGAGAATTACATAGAATGTACAGCACAGCAACAGGCCATTCAGCCCAACTAGTAAATGCCAGTGCTTATGCTCCACAATAGCCTCCTCCCACCCCTCGGCCAGAATTTCCTGGGGTCTGTGCGAACATGATTGGAGGCGGGCAGCAGCACCAACACCAACACCGCCAATCTTCTCCGCAATCACCTGATGCTCCACAGGACAGAGAGCATCACTGCAGCGCTGCACTGCGCCGGAGGCGATAACCCCAGCACATACAGGCAGAAGAGGATATTCCTCAACACGACTGAGCAGCAGTGCCAAAGGAGGCTCAGGCTATCATGCCAGGTCGTCGCAGACTTTTGCACATTGCTGGAGCAAGACCTGCAGCCCAGAGGAGCTGGTGGACACGTCTTACCAGTGGCTCTCAAAGTCACCACCGCCTTCAACTTCTTCACCTCAGGCTCGTCCAGAGTTTTGCAGCAGACATTTGCGGCATATCGCAGTCGGCCGCCCACAGATGCATCCCACAGGTCACCGATGCCCTGTTTGACAAGTCAGCCAATTATATCAACTTTGCCACTGATGAACCCAGTGTTACTGAGCGGGCATTGGCCTTTGCCGCTCTGGCTGGCTTCCCACGGGTGCAGAGCGTCATGGACTGCACACATGTGGCCATGAAGGCATCTCCACATCACCCAGGAGTCTTTGTCAACCGGAGGGACCTCCACTTCCTCAATGTGCAGCTCACCTGCAACCTTAAAAAGATCATTGTGCATGTGCGTACCACGTTCCCTGGGAGCTATCATCTCTTTCGTGCTGCGCCAGTCCACCCTTCCTCAGCTCTTCGTTCCTCCAAACAGTCTTTCTGGCTAGCTGCTTCGAGACAAGGGCTAGCCACTGAAGACGTGGCTGATGACACTCTTGAGGAGGCCAAGTACTGAAACCCAAGTGAGATATAATGAAAGCCACATTTCCACCAGATGTGTCACAGAGCAGACAATAGACATGCTGAAAATGCGCTTCAGATGCCTTGACAGATCTGGAGGAGCCCTTCAGTACACGCCAGCCAGGGTCTCCAGAGTTGTTGTGGTCTGCTGTGCCCTGCACAACACAGATTGGCAATGCGGATTAGTGCTGTATGAGGAGCAAGGCGCTGATGGCGCAGCCTCTTCAAAAGAGGACGAGGAGGACGAGTATCAGCTGGAAGATGAGGAAGAGGAGGAGCAGGAGGAACCTGTGGTCCATTGCTGCCCGGGAGGCCACTGATGGGCTCATCGTGGCCAGTTTTACTTAACTTCAGGCATTACACCCATATGGCTGCCACATGCTACACCAGGTTGGTACCACCCACAGCAACACCATAGAGGATCCCTACAATGACCAAGCCATTCCTTTCACACTGACCATCATCATCATCATCATAAGCGGTTCCTCGAATGAGGATGACTTGCTTCACTACGAGTTCACAGATATTTCAATGAAGGACCCGATGTTCCAGTCTTGAACTCCAATTGAGGGGGTGGAAGATGTTTGTGCATGGATTTTTTTAACATATGGTGGCCGTTGCACATCAGCCACCACACGGGCTTGACAGAGCTAGGCCTTTATCCAATGGCAAGGGTTAACCAGGACAACTGGAGACCTGCTCTGCTGCACGGACCGAGTGTGCGCACATATCGCAGTGTGGGCACCATTGCTGGAGGTAACATTATGTCTTAGCCTTCACTCCAACTCAATAAGCCAATTCCAAATGTGCACACAAATTTGTCCATGATCACAAAGTGGGGAAAATAGTTTTAAGCATGACAGCACAATAATATAGAAATATAGAAAATAGGCCATTCGGCCCTTCGAGCCTGCACCACCATTCAATATGATCATGGCTGATCATTTTTGCAACTTTAGTACCCCATTCCTGCTTTCTCTCTATACCCTTTGATCCCTTTAGCCGTAACGGCCACATCTAACTCCCTCTTGAATATATCTAACGAACTGGCCTCAACAACTTCCTGTGGTAGAGAATTCAACAGATTCACAATTCTCTGAGTGAAGAAGTTTCTCCTCATCTCGGTCTTAAATGGCTGACCGCTTATCCTTAGACTGTGACCCCTGGTTCTGGACTTCCCCAACATCGGGAACATTCTTCCTGCATCTAACCTGTCCAATCCTGTCAGAATTTTATATGTTTCTCTGAGATCCCCTCTCATTCTTCTAAATTCCAGTGAATATAAGCGTAGTCAATCCAGTCTTTCTTCATATGTCAGTCCTGCCATCCCGGGAATCAGTCTGGTGAACCTTCGCTACACTCCCTCAATAGCAAGAATGTCTTTCCTCAGATTAGGAAACCAAAACTGTGCACAATATTCAAGGTGTGGTCTCACCAAGATTGGACGTATTCCTGGAGGTTTCATCACATGAACTCCTGCCTCCCACCCCCACACCCCACCAGCCCCGACGCTTACGCCATTGGTTGCCTGACACATCCGTCCGAGCAGCATGTATGTAGCCCCACACTGTGGACGTACTGTGTTACTGCAGCTAGTGCTGTTCAATAAACAGTCAGGTCACCTGACAGGAAGGAGGCTTCCACAGGAAGTCCCGGACCTGCAGCCATCATATCGGCTGTGTGTTAAGTGTGCTCTTGAAGATATCACACAGTGCACTGTCAATTCTAAATGACCTGATTGGATGATACTTAACTGACAGTCAAATAGCCTTTCATCCACTGTCCAATATGTTTATAACTAACAAATGTTCTATTAAAATGAAAAAAAAATCACAGTTTATTTTTAAATGTCCCTACGATTTTTCTCTTGGCTTTCTCGTAGCAGTGTCCTGGAGATCAATCTTTAATTCCTGAAGACAAATGTAGGGCCCTTACAGTCAGATTCTGGTGAATTTATAATGGCGAACAAAGAAATGGCAGACCAAATGAACAAATACTTCGGTTCTGTCTCCACAAAGGAAGACACAAATAACCTTCTGAATGTACTAGAGGACAGTGGGTCTAGTGAGAAGGAGGAACTGAAGGATATTGTGTTCGGAAATTGATGGGATTGAAGGGTGATAAATCCCCGGGGCCTGATAGTCTGCATCCCAGAGTACTTAAGGAAGTGGCCCTAGAAATAGTGGATGCTTTGGTGATCATTTTCCAACAGTCTATCGACTCTGGATCACTTCCTATGGACTGGAGGGTAGCTAATGTAACACCACTTTTTAAAAAAGGAGGGAGAGAGAAAATGGGTAATTATAGACCGGTTAGCCTGACATCAGTAGTGGGGAAAATGTTGGAATCATTCATTAAGGATGAAATAGCAGTGCATTTGGAAAGCAGTGACAGGATCAGTCCAAGTCAGCATGGATTTATGAAAGCGAAATCATGCTTAATGAATCTTCTGGAATTTTTTGAGGATGTAACTAGCAGAGTGGACAAGGGAGAACCAGTGGATGTGGTGTATTTGGACTTTCAAAATGCTTTTGAAAAGGCCCCCGCACAAGAGATTGGTGTGCAAAGTCAAAGCGCATGGCATTGGGGGTAATGTACTGACGTGGATAGAGAACTGGTTGGAGGACAGGAAGCAGAAAGTCGGGATAAACGGATCCTTTTCAGAATGGCAGGCAGTGACTAGTGGAGTGCCGCAGGGCTCAGTGCTGGGACCCCAGCTCTTTACAATATACATTAACGATTTGGATGAAGGAATTGAGTGTAATATCTCCAAGTTTGCAGATGACACTAAACTGGGTGGCGGTGTGAGCTGTGAGGGGAACGCTAAGAGGCTGCAGGGTGACTTGAACAGGTTAGGTGAGTGGGCAAATGCATGGCCGATGCAGTATAATGTGGATGAATGTGAGGTTATCCATTTTGGGGGCAAAAACACGAAGGCAGAATATTTTCTGAATGGCGGCAGATTAAGAAAAGGGGAGGTGCAACGAGACCTGGGTGTCATGGTTCATCAGTTATTGAAAGTTGGCATGCAGGTACAGCAGGCGGTGAAGAAGGCAAATGGTATGTTGGCCTTCATAGCTAGGGGATTTGAGTATAGGAGCAGGGAGGTCTTACTGCAGTTGTACAGGGTCTTAGTGAGGCCTCACCTGGAATAGTGTGTTCAATTTTGGTCTCCTAATTTGAGGTAGGACATTCTTGCTATTGAGGGAGTGCAGCGAAGGTTCACCAGACTGATTCCATGGATGGCTGGATTGTCATATGAGGAGAGACTGGATCAACTGGGCCTTTATTCACTGGAGTTTAGAAGAATGAGAGGGGATCTCATAGAAACGTATAAGATTCTGACGGGACTGGACAGGTTAGATGCGGGAAGAATGTTCCCGATGTTGGGGAAGTCCAGAACCAGGGGACATAGTCTTAGGATAAGGGGTAGGCCATTTAGGACTGAGATGAGGAGAAACTTCTTCATTCAGAGAGTTGTTAACCTGTGGAATTCCCTGCCGCAGAGAGTTGTTGATGCCAGTAGTAAAATACCAGGGGTAACAAGCAAGATTATCTATTATTATTGCGAAATACATCAATCAGCCGACACTCATGGGCAAAGATTGGCTCAGAGTGCTTTGTTTGAATTGAGGAAGAGTGACCATAATATGGTAGAATTCTTTATTAAGATGGAGAATGACATAGTTAATTCAGAGACTAGGGTCCTGAACTTAAGGAAAGGTAACTTTGATGGTATGAGACGTGAATTGGCTAGAATAGACTGGAAAATGATACTTTAAGGGTTGACGGTGACTAGGCAACGGCAAACATTTAAAGATCACATGGATAAACTTCAACAATTGTACATCCCTGTCTGGAGTCAAAATAAAATGGGGAAGGTGGCTCAACCGTGGCTAACAAGGGAAATTAAAGATAGTGTTAAATCCAAGGAAGAGGCATATAAATTGGCCAGAAAAAGCAGCGAACCTGAGGACTGGGAGAATTTTATAATTCAGCAGAGGAGGACAAAGGGTTTAATTAGGAGGGGAAAAATAGAATATGAGAGGAAGCTTGCAGGGAACATAAAAACTGACTGCAAAAGCTTCCATAGATATGTGAAGAGAAAAAGATTAGTGAAGACAAACGTAGGTCCCTTGCAGTCAGATTCAGGTGAATTTATAATGAGGAACAAAGAAATGGCAGACCAGTTGAACAAATACTTTGGTTCTGTCTTCACGAAGGAAGACACAAATAATCGTCCGAAAGTACTAGGGGACCGAGGGTTTAGTGAGAAGGAGGAACTGAAGGATATCCTTATTCGGTGTGAAATTGTGTTCGGGAAATTGATGGGATTGAAGGCCGATAAATCCCTGGGGCCTGATAGTCTACATCCCAGAGTACTTAAGGAAGTAGCCCTAGAAATAGTGGCTGCATTGGTGATCATTTTCCAACAGTCTATCGACTCTGGATCAGTTCCTATGGACTGGAGGGTAACTAATGTAACACCACTTTTTAAGAAAGGAGGGAGAGAGAAAACGGGTAATTATAGACTGGTTAGCCTGACATCAGTAGTGGGGAAAATGCTGAAATCAATTATTAAAGATGAAATAGCAGCGCATTTGGAAAGCAGTGACAAGATCGGTCCAAGTCAGCATGGATTTATGAAAGGGAAATCATGCTTGACAAATTTTCTAGAATTTTTTGAGGATGTAACTGGTAGAGTGGACAAGGGAGAACCAGTGGATGTGATGTATTTGGACTTTCAAAAGGCTTTTGACAAGGTCCCACACAAAAGATTGGTGTACAAAATTAAAGCACATGGTATTGGGGGTAATGTACTGACGTGGATAGAGAACTGGTTGGCAGACAGGAAGCAGAGAGTCGGGATAAACGGGTTATTTTCAGAATGGCAGGCAGTGACTAGTGGGGTGCCGCAAGGCTCAGTGCTGGGACCCCAGCTATTTACAATATACATTAATGATTTAGATGAAGGAATTGAGTGTAATATCTCCAAGTTTGCAGATGACACTAAGATGGGTGGCGGTGTGAGCTGTGAGGAGAACGTAACAGGCTGCAGGGTGACTTGGACAGGTTAGGTGAGTGGGCAAACGCATGGCAGATGCAGTATAATGTGGATAAATGTGAGGTTATCCATTTTGGTGGCAAAAACAGGAAGGCAGAATATTATCTGAATGGCGGCAGATTAGGAAAAGGGGAGGTGCAACGAGACCTGGGTGTCATGGTACATCAGTCATTGAAAGTTGGCATGCAGGTACAGCAGGCGGTGAAGAAGGCAAATGGTATGTTGGCCTTCATAGCTAGGGGATTTGAGTATAGGAGCAGGGAGGTCTTACTGCAGTTGTACAGGGTCTTAGTGAGGCCTCACCTGGAATAGTGTGTTCAGTTTTGGTCTCGTAATTTGAGGTAGGACATTCTTGCTATTGAGGGAGTGCAGCGAAGGTTCACCAGACTGATTCCATGGATGGCTGGATTGTCATATGAGGAGAGACTGGATCAACTGGGCCTTTATTCACTGGAGTTTAGAAGAATGAGAGGGGATCTCATAGAAACGTATAAGATTCTGACGGGACTGGACAGGTTAGATGCGGGAAGAATGTTCCCGATGTTGGGGAAGTCCAGAACCAGGGGACATAGTCTTAGGATAAGGGGTAGGCCATTTAGGACTGAGATGAGGAGAAACTTCTTCATTCAGAGAGTTGTTAACCTGTGGAATTCCCTGCCGCAGAGAGTTGTTGATGCCAGTTCATTGGATATATTCAAGAGGAAGTTAGATATGGCCCTTACTGCTAAAGGGATCAAGGGGTATGGAGAGAAAGCAGGAAAAGGGTACTGAGGGAATGATCAGCCATGATCTTATTGAATGGTGGTGCAGGCTCGAAGGGCCGAATGGCCTACTCCTGCACCTATTTTCTATGTTTCTATGTTTCTAAGACTCCAGGACAATCCTGGAGGGTTGGGAACCCTACTGTGACGAGGAGAAAGAAAAAGAGATAAATATGAGAAAAGGAACAAATGAAAGACCGAGGAAGGCGGATGGGAGAGCGAAGGAGAGAAGAATACACTAATGCACTGAGCTATCCCTGAAGCCCATCTGTCAGATACAGCTTGCTGTTTTTAACCAAATTTATGATTTTTACTTCAGGTGACAACTCAAATACATGACTAGTTGCTGTAACTGTCACACCAAGGATTTGTCTGGAGCTGACAGATCTGTTAATGGGGCTCCTGAGAAACATTTGTTGATTTTTTGTTGTTGTAATGGCATCTTACCAAACTAGCACAGTACACAGATATCACCACAATCTACTGACACCTATACTGAATGACTCTAATTTTTAAAATATTTTTTTCCTGGAATGTGGGCAAGGCCAGCATTTATTACCCATCCCTAATTGTCCTTGAGAAGGTGGTGGTGAGCCACTTTCTTCAACCGCTGCAATCCATGTGGTGAAGATACTCCCACAGTGCTGTTATGAAAGGAGTTCCAGGATTTTGACCCAATGATAATGAAGGAACAGCAATTATATTTCCAAGTCAGGATAGGGTGTGACTTGGAGGGGAACTTGAAGGTGACGGTGTTTCCATGCGCCAGCTATCCTTGTCCTAGGTGGTAGAGGTGACGGGTTTGGGAGCTGTTGCCAAAGAAGCCTTGGCGAGTTGATGCCCTGCATCTTGTAGATGGTACACACTGCAGCCACGGTGTGCCGGTGGTACCATAATAAAATGATGGGCCAACTAGCCTACATGACAGGAAATAGAGTGTATCTAATGTAAGAGGTGAATTACAGGACATTTTCTGTTGCTGGGTGTAATGTATGCACTTGTGAGCATGCTCACAGGCTTGCTGAGCTGTTGCATTGTGAGTGGCTTAGCCAGTCACATGATGTTCACAACTCAATAAAACACCAGTTAATTCAGTTCAGGTTCTCCACGACGAGGGGTGCAGTTGTGAGCCAGGTGGATGAACTGGTCATGTTCAGTTTGATTGTTAAACCTTTGCTAATAAACCAGCTCGTTCTTTCCAGCAAATGTGTAACTATGAATTCTCAAGCAAAGAACCAATGCAGTTTGGTGGAATTTCCTTTTATAGGAAGGAAAAAAACATTAATTTGGACACTGCAGAACAGGTGGAGCACAGTGAGAAGATATACCGGCAGTGTGATCTCCCAATGATAGTCTGGCAGTACTATTTTTTCAGTATTGACAGTGTTGAACTGATAAAAAGAGCGTGTGGAAAGACATTTCGAGTCATTGGAAAGCAATTCAAAACTACTGGGTGCAGTGCTGCAGGGATCGGTGCTGGGGCTCAACTATTTACAATCTATATTAATGACTTGGATGAAGGGACCGAGTGTAATGTAGCCATGTTTGTTGATGATACAAAAATGGATTGGAAAGCAAATTGGGAGGAAGACTCAAAAAATCTGCAAAGGGATACAGACAGGCTAAGTGAGTGGGCATAAAATTGGCAGATGGCAGTATAATGTAGGAAAATGTGAGGTTATCCACTTTAACAGAAAAAATAGAAAAGCAAATTATAATTTAAATGGTCATTATTCCTCCATTCACAGCCGATCTAGATTAACCTGTTTCTATCTTATGGAGGTTGTAGTAAAATACCAGGGGTAACAAGCAAGATTATCTATTATTATTGCGAAATACATCAATCAGCCGACACTCATGGGCAAAGATTGGCTCAGAGTGCTTTGTTTGAATTGAGGAAGAGTGACCATAATATGGTAGAATTCTTTATTAAGATGGAGAATGACATAGTTAATTCAGAGACTAGGGTCCTGAACTTAAGGAAAGGTAACTTTGATGGTATGAGACGTGAATTGGCTAGAATAGACTGGAAAATGATACTTTAAGGGTTGACGGTGACTAGGCAACGGCAAACATTTAAAGATCACATGGATAAACTTCAACAATTGTACATCCCTGTCTGGAGTCAAAATAAAATGGGGAAGGTGGCTCAACCGTGGCTAACAAGGGAAATTAAAGATAGTGTTAAATCCAAGGAAGAGGCATATAAATTGGCCAGAAAAAGCAGCGAACCTGAGGACTGGGAGAATTTTATAATTCAGCAGAGGAGGACAAAGGGTTTAATTAGGAGGGGAAAAATAGAATATGAGAGGAAGCTTGCAGGGAACATAAAAACTGACTGCAAAAGCTTCCATAGATATGTGAAGAGAAAAAGATTAGTGAAGACAAACGTAGGTCCCTTGCAGTCAGATTCAGGTGAATTTATAATGAGGAACAAAGAAATGGCAGACCAGTTGAACAAATACTTTGGTTCTGTCTTCACGAAGGAAGACACAAATAATCGTCCGAAAGTACTAGGGGACCGAGGGTTTAGTGAGAAGGAGGAACTGAAGGATATCCTTATTCGGTGTGAAATTGTGTTCGGGAAATTGATGGGATTGAAGGCCGATAAATCCCTGGGGCCTGATAGTCTACATCCCAGAGTACTTAAGGAAGTAGCCCTAGAAATAGTGGCTGCATTGGTGATCATTTTCCAACAGTCTATCGACTCTGGATCAGTTCCTATGGACTGGAGGGTAACTAATGTAACACCACTTTTTAAGAAAGGAGGGAGAGAGAAAACGGGTAATTATAGACTGGTTAGCCTGACATCAGTAGTGGGGAAAATGCTGAAATCAATTATTAAAGATGAAATAGCAGCGCATTTGGAAAGCAGTGACAAGATCGGTCCAAGTCAGCATGGATTTATGAAAGGGAAATCATGCTTGACAAATTTTCTAGAATTTTTTGAGGATGTAACTGGTAGAGTGGACAAGGGAGAACCAGTGGATGTGATGTATTTGGACTTTCAAAAGGCTTTTGACAAGGTCCCACACAAAAGATTGGTGTACAAAATTAAAGCACATGGTATTGGGGGTAATGTACTGACGTGGATAGAGAACTGGTTGGCAGACAGGAAGCAGAGAGTCGGGATAAACGGGTTATTTTCAGAATGGCAGGCAGTGACTAGTGGGGTGCCGCAAGGCTCAGTGCTGGGACCCCAGCTATTTACAATATACATTAATGATTTAGATGAAGGAATTGAGTGTAATATCTCCAAGTTTGCAGATGACACTAAGATGGGTGGCGGTGTGAGCTGTGAGGAGAACGTAACAGGCTGCAGGGTGACTTGGACAGGTTAGGTGAGTGGGCAAACGCATGGCAGATGCAGTATAATGTGGATAAATGTGAGGTTATCCATTTTGGTGGCAAAAACAGGAAGGCAGAATATTATCTGAATGGCGGCAGATTAGGAAAAGGGGAGGTGCAACGAGACCTGGGTGTCATGGTACATCAGTCATTGAAAGTTGGCATGCAGGTACAGCAGGCGGTGAAGAAGGCAAATGGTATGTTGGCCTTCATAGCTAGGGGATTTGAGTATAGGAGCAGGGAGGTCTTACTGCAGTTGTACAGGGTCTTAGTGAGGCCTCACCTGGAATAGTGTGTTCAGTTTTGGTCTCGTAATTTGAGGTAGGACATTCTTGCTATTGAGGGAGTGCAGCGAAGGTTCACCAGACTGATTCCATGGATGGCTGGATTGTCATATGAGGAGAGACTGGATCAACTGGGCCTTTATTCACTGGAGTTTAGAAGAATGAGAGGGGATCTCATAGAAACGTATAAGATTCTGACGGGACTGGACAGGTTAGATGCGGGAAGAATGTTCCCGATGTTGGGGAAGTCCAGAACCAGGGGACATAGTCTTAGGATAAGGGGTAGGCCATTTAGGACTGAGATGAGGAGAAACTTCTTCATTCAGAGAGTTGTTAACCTGTGGAATTCCCTGCCGCAGAGAGTTGTTGATGCCAGTTCATTGGATATATTCAAGAGGAAGTTAGATATGGCCCTTACTGCTAAAGGGATCAAGGGGTATGGAGAGAAAGCAGGAAAAGGGTACTGAGGGAATGATCAGCCATGATCTTATTGAATGGTGGTGCAGGCTCGAAGGGCCGAATGGCCTACTCCTGCACCTATTTTCTATGTTTCTATGTTTCTAAGACTCCAGGACAATCCTGGAGGGTTGGGAACCCTACTGTGACGAGGAGAAAGAAAAAGAGATAAATATGAGAAAAGGAACAAATGAAAGACCGAGGAAGGCGGATGGGAGAGCGAAGGAGAGAAGAATACACTAATGCACTGAGCTATCCCTGAAGCCCATCTGTCAGATACAGCTTGCTGTTTTTAACCACATTTATGATTTTTACTTCAGGTGACAACTCAAATACATGACTAGTTGCTGTAACTGTCACACCAAGGATTTGTCTGGAGCTGACAGATCTGTTAATGGGGCTCCTGAGAAACATTTGTTGATTTTTTGTTGTTGTAATGGCATCTTACCAAACTAACACAGTACACAGATATCACCACAATCTACTGACACCTATACTGAATGACTCTAATTTTTAAAATATTTTTTTCCTGGAATGTGGGCAAGGCCAGCATTTATTACCCATCCCTAATTGTCCTTGAGAAGGTGGTGGTGAGCCACTTTCTTCAACCGCTGCAATCCATGTGGTGAAGATACTCCCACAGTGCTGTTATGAAAGGAGTTCCAGGATTTTGACCCAATGATAATGAAGGAACAGCAATTATATTTCCAAGTCAGGATAGGGTGTGACTTGGAGGGGAACTTGAAGGTGACGGTGTTTCCATGCGCCAGCTATCCTTGTCCTAGGTGGTAGAGGTGACGGGTTTGGGAGCTGTTGCCAAAGAAGCCTTGGCGAGTTGATGCCCTGCATCTTGTAGATGGTACACACTGCAGCCACGGTGTGCCGGTGGTACCATAATAAAATGATGGGCCAACTAGCCTACATGACAGGAAATAGAGTGTATCTAATGTAAGAGGTGAATTACAGGACATTTTCTGTTGCTGGGTGTAATGTATGCACTTGTGAGCATGCTCACAGGCTTGCTGAGCTGTTGCATTGTGAGTGGCTTAGCCAGTCACATGATGTTCACAACTCAATAAAACACCAGTTAATTCAGTTCAGGTTCTCCACGACGAGGGGTGCAGTTGTGAGCCAGGTGGATGAACTGGTCATGTTCAGTTTGATTGTTAAACCTTTGCTAATAAACCAGCTCGTTCTTTCCAGCAAATGTGTAACTATGAATTCTCAAGCAAAGAACCAATGCAGTTTGGTGGAATTTCCTTTTATAGGAAGGAAAAAAACATTAATTTGGACACTGCAGAACAGGTGGAGCACAGTGAGAAGATATACCGGCAGTGTGATCTCCCAATGATAGTCTGGCAGTACTATTTTTTCAGTATTGACAGTGTTGAACTGATAAAAAGAGCGTGTGGAAAGACATTTCGAGTCATTGGAAAGCAATTCAAAACTACTGGGTGCAGTGCTGCAGGGATCGGTGCTGGGGCTCAACTATTTACAATCTATATTAATGACTTGGATGAAGGGACCGAGTGTAATGTAGCCATGTTTGTTGATGATACAAAAATGGATTGGAAAGCAAATTGGGAGGAAGACTCAAAAAATCTGCAAAGGGATACAGACAGGCTAAGTGAGTGGGCATAAAATTGGCAGATGGCAGTATAATGTAGGAAAATGTGAGGTTATCCACTTTAACAGAAAAAATAGAAAAGCAAATTATAATTTAAATGGTCATTATTCCTCCATTCACAGCCGATCTAGATTAACCTGTTTCTATCTTATGGAGGTTGTAGTAAAATACCAGGGGTAACAAGCAAGATTATCTATTATTATTGCGAAATACATCAATCAGCCGACACTCATGGGCAAAGATTGGCTCAGAGTGCTTTGTTTGAATTGAGGAAGAGTGACCATAATATGGTAGAATTCTTTATTAAGATGGAGAATGACATAGTTAATTCAGAGACTAGGGTCCTGAACTTAAGGAAAGGTAACTTTGATGGTATGAGACGTGAATTGGCTAGAATAGACTGGAAAATGATACTTTAAGGGTTGACGGTGACTAGGCAACGGCAAACATTTAAAGATCACATGGATAAACTTCAACAATTGTACATCCCTGTCTGGAGTCAAAATAAAATGGGGAAGGTGGCTCAACCGTGGCTAACAAGGGAAATTAAAGATAGTGTTAAATCCAAGGAAGAGGCATATAAATTGGCCAGAAAAAGCAGCGAACCTGAGGACTGGGAGAATTTTATAATTCAGCAGAGGAGGACAAAGGGTTTAATTAGGAGGGGAAAAATAGAATATGAGAGGAAGCTTGCAGGGAACATAAAAACTGACTGCAAAAGCTTCCATAGATATGTGAAGAGAAAAAGATTAGTGAAGACAAACGTAGGTCCCTTGCAGTCAGATTCAGGTGAATTTATAATGAGGAACAAAGAAATGGCAGACCAGTTGAACAAATACTTTGGTTCTGTCTTCACGAAGGAAGACACAAATAATCGTCCGAAAGTACTAGGGGACCGAGGGTTTAGTGAGAAGGAGGAACTGAAGGATATCCTTATTCGGTGTGAAATTGTGTTCGGGAAATTGATGGGATTGAAGGCCGATAAATCCCTGGGGCCTGATAGTCTACATCCCAGAGTACTTAAGGAAGTAGCCCTAGAAATAGTGGCTGCATTGGTGATCATTTTCCAACAGTCTATCGACTCTGGATCAGTTCCTATGGACTGGAGGGTAACTAATGTAACACCACTTTTTAAGAAAGGAGGGAGAGAGAAAACGGGTAATTATAGACTGGTTAGCCTGACATCAGTAGTGGGGAAAATGCTGAAATCAATTATTAAAGATGAAATAGCAGCGCATTTGGAAAGCAGTGACAAGATCGGTCCAAGTCAGCATGGATTTATGAAAGGGAAATCATGCTTGACAAATTTTCTAGAATTTTTTGAGGATGTAACTGGTAGAGTGGACAAGGGAGAACCAGTGGATGTGATGTATTTGGACTTTCAAAAGGCTTTTGACAAGGTCCCACACAAAAGATTGGTGTACAAAATTAAAGCACATGGTATTGGGGGTAATGTACTGACGTGGATAGAGAACTGGTTGGCAGACAGGAAGCAGAGAGTCGGGATAAACGGGTTATTTTCAGAATGGCAGGCAGTGACTAGTGGGGTGCCGCAAGGCTCAGTGCTGGGACCCCAGCTATTTACAATATACATTAATGATTTAGATGAAGGAATTGAGTGTAATATCTCCAAGTTTGCAGATGACACTAAGATGGGTGGCGGTGTGAGCTGTGAGGAGAACGTAACAGGCTGCAGGGTGACTTGGACAGGTTAGGTGAGTGGGCAAACGCATGGCAGATGCAGTATAATGTGGATAAATGTGAGGTTATCCATTTTGGTGGCAAAAACAGGAAGGCAGAATATTATCTGAATGGCGGCAGATTAGGAAAAGGGGAGGTGCAACGAGACCTGGGTGTCATGGTACATCAGTCATTGAAAGTTGGCATGCAGGTACAGCAGGCGGTGAAGAAGGCAAATGGTATGTTGGCCTTCATAGCTAGGGGATTTGAGTATAGGAGCAGGGAGGTCTTACTGCAGTTGTACAGGGTCTTAGTGAGGCCTCACCTGGAATAGTGTGTTCAGTTTTGGTCTCGTAATTTGAGGTAGGACATTCTTGCTATTGAGGGAGTGCAGCGAAGGTTCACCAGACTGATTCCATGGATGGCTGGATTGTCATATGAGGAGAGACTGGATCAACTGGGCCTTTATTCACTGGAGTTTAGAAGAATGAGAGGGGATCTCATAGAAACGTATAAGATTCTGACGGGACTGGACAGGTTAGATGCGGGAAGAATGTTCCCGATGTTGGGGAAGTCCAGAACCAGGGGACATAGTCTTAGGATAAGGGGTAGGCCATTTAGGACTGAGATGAGGAGAAACTTCTTCATTCAGAGAGTTGTTAACCTGTGGAATTCCCTGCCGCAGAGAGTTGTTGATGCCAGTTCATTGGATATATTCAAGAGGAAGTTAGATATGGCCCTTACTGCTAAAGGGATCAAGGGGTATGGAGAGAAAGCAGGAAAAGGGTACTGAGGGAATGATCAGCCATGATCTTATTGAATGGTGGTGCAGGCTCGAAGGGCCGAATGGCCTACTCCTGCACCTATTTTCTATGTTTCTATGTTTCTAAGACTCCAGGACAATCCTGGAGGGTTGGGAACCCTACTGTGACGAGGAGAAAGAAAAAGAGATAAATATGAGAAAAGGAACAAATGAAAGACCGAGGAAGGCGGATGGGAGAGCGAAGGAGAGAAGAATACACTAATGCACTGAGCTATCCCTGAAGCCCATCTGTCAGATACAGCTTGCTGTTTTTAACCACATTTATGATTTTTACTTCAGGTGACAACTCAAATACATGACTAGTTGCTGTAACTGTCACACCAAGGATTTGTCTGGAGCTGACAGATCTGTTAATGGGGCTCCTGAGAAACATTTGTTGATTTTTTGTTGTTGTAATGGCATCTTACCAAACTAACACAGTACACAGATATCACCACAATCTACTGACACCTATACTGAATGACTCTAATTTTTAAAATATTTTTTTCCTGGAATGTGGGCAAGGCCAGCATTTATTACCCATCCCTAATTGTCCTTGAGAAGGTGGTGGTGAGCCACTTTCTTCAACCGCTGCAATCCATGTGGTGAAGATACTCCCACAGTGCTGTTATGAAAGGAGTTCCAGGATTTTGACCCAATGATAATGAAGGAACAGCAATTATATTTCCAAGTCAGGATAGGGTGTGACTTGGAGGGGAACTTGAAGGTGACGGTGTTTCCATGCGCCAGCTATCCTTGTCCTAGGTGGTAGAGGTGACGGGTTTGGGAGCTGTTGCCAAAGAAGCCTTGGCGAGTTGATGCCCTGCATCTTGTAGATGGTACACACTGCAGCCACGGTGTGCCGGTGGTACCATAATAAAATGATGGGCCAACTAGCCTACATGACAGGAAATAGAGTGTATCTAATGTAAGAGGTGAATTACAGGACATTTTCTGTTGCTGGGTGTAATTATGCACTTGTGAGCATGCTCACAGGCTTGCTGAGCTGTTGCATTGTGAGTGGCTTAGCCAGTCACATGATGTTCACAACTCAATAAAACACCAGTTAATTCAGTTCAGGTTCTCCACGACGAGGGGTGCAGTTGTGAGCCAGGTGGATGAACTGGTCATGTTCAGTTTGATTGTTAAACCTTTGCTAATAAACCAGCTCGTTCTTTCCAGCAAATGTGTAACTATGAATTCTCAAGCAAAGAACCAATGCAGTTTGGTGGAATTTCCTTTTATAGGAAGGAAAAAAACATTAATTTGGACACTGCAGAACAGGTGGAGCACAGTGAGAAGATATACCGGCAGTGTGATCTCCCAATGATAGTCTGGCAGTACTATTTTTTCAGTATTGACAGTGTTGAACTGATAAAAAGAGCGTGTGGAAAGACATTTCGAGTCATTGGAAAGCAATTCAAAACTACTGGGTGCAGTGCTGCAGGGATCGGTGCTGGGGCTCAACTATTTACAATCTATATTAATGACTTGGATGAAGGGACCGAGTGTAATGTAGCCATGTTTGTTGATGATACAAAAATGGATTGGAAAGCAAATTGGGAGGAAGACTCAAAAAATCTGCAAAGGGATACAGACAGGCTAAGTGAGTGGGCATAAAATTGGCAGATGGCAGTATAATGTAGGAAAATGTGAGGTTATCCACTTTAACAGAAAAAATAGAAAAGCAAATTATAATTTAAATGGTCATTATTCCTCCATTCACAGCCGATCTAGATTAACCTGTTTCTATCTTATGGAGGTTGTAGTAAAATACCAGGGGTAACAAGCAAGATTATCTATTATTATTGCGAAATACATCAATCAGCCGACACTCATGGGCAAAGATTGGCTCAGAGTGCTTTGTTTGAATTGAGGAAGAGTGACCATAATATGGTAGAATTCTTTATTAAGATGGAGAATGACATAGTTAATTCAGAGACTAGGGTCCTGAACTTAAGGAAAGGTAACTTTGATGGTATGAGACGTGAATTGGCTAGAATAGACTGGAAAATGATACTTTAAGGGTTGACGGTGACTAGGCAACGGCAAACATTTAAAGATCACATGGATAAACTTCAACAATTGTACATCCCTGTCTGGAGTCAAAATAAAATGGGGAAGGTGGCTCAACCGTGGCTAACAAGGGAAATTAAAGATAGTGTTAAATCCAAGGAAGAGGCATATAAATTGGCCAGAAAAAGCAGCGAACCTGAGGACTGGGAGAATTTTATAATTCAGCAGAGGAGGACAAAGGGTTTAATTAGGAGGGGAAAAATAGAATATGAGAGGAAGCTTGCAGGGAACATAAAAACTGACTGCAAAAGCTTCCATAGATATGTGAAGAGAAAAAGATTAGTGAAGACAAACGTAGGTCCCTTGCAGTCAGATTCAGGTGAATTTATAATGAGGAACAAAGAAATGGCAGACCAGTTGAACAAATACTTTGGTTCTGTCTTCACGAAGGAAGACACAAATAATCGTCCGAAAGTACTAGGGGACCGAGGGTTTAGTGAGAAGGAGGAACTGAAGGATATCCTTATTCGGTGTGAAATTGTGTTCGGGAAATTGATGGGATTGAAGGCCGATAAATCCCTGGGGCCTGATAGTCTACATCCCAGAGTACTTAAGGAAGTAGCCCTAGAAATAGTGGCTGCATTGGTGATCATTTTCCAACAGTCTATCGACTCTGGATCAGTTCCTATGGACTGGAGGGTAACTAATGTAACACCACTTTTTAAGAAAGGAGGGAGAGAGAAAACGGGTAATTATAGACTGGTTAGCCTGACATCAGTAGTGGGGAAAATGCTGAAATCAATTATTAAAGATGAAATAGCAGCGCATTTGGAAAGCAGTGACAAGATCGGTCCAAGTCAGCATGGATTTATGAAAGGGAAATCATGCTTGACAAATTTTCTAGAATTTTTTGAGGATGTAACTGGTAGAGTGGACAAGGGAGAACCAGTGGATGTGATGTATTTGGACTTTCAAAAGGCTTTTGACAAGGTCCCACACAAAAGATTGGTGTACAAAATTAAAGCACATGGTATTGGGGGTAATGTACTGACGTGGATAGAGAACTGGTTGGCAGACAGGAAGCAGAGAGTCGGGATAAACGGGTTATTTTCAGAATGGCAGGCAGTGACTAGTGGGGTGCCGCAAGGCTCAGTGCTGGGACCCCAGCTATTTACAATATACATTAATGATTTAGATGAAGGAATTGAGTGTAATATCTCCAAGTTTGCAGATGACACTAAGATGGGTGGCGGTGTGAGCTGTGAGGAGAACGTAACAGGCTGCAGGGTGACTTGGACAGGTTAGGTGAGTGGGCAAACGCATGGCAAATGCAGTATAATATGGATAAATGTGAGGTTATCCATTTTGGTGGCAAAAACAGGAAGGCAGAATATTATCTGAATGGCGGCAGATTAGGAAAAGGGGAGGTGCAACGAGACCTGGGTGTCATGGTACATCAGTCATTGAAAGTTGGCATGCAGGTACAGCAGGCGGTGAAGAAGGCAAATGGTATGTTGGCCTTCATAGCTAGGGGATTTGAGTATAGGAGCAGGGAGGTCTTACTGCAGTTGTGAGGCCTTAGTGAGGCCTCACCTGGAATATTGTGTTCAGTTTTGGTCTCCTAATCTGAGGAAGGACGTTCTTGCTATTGAGGGAGTGCAGCGAAGGTTCACCAGACTGATTCCCAGGATGGCAGGACTGACATATGAGGAGAGACTGGATCGACTGGGCCTGTATTCACTGGAGTTTAGAAAGATGAGAGGGGATCTCATAGAAACATATAAAATTCTGACGGGACTGGATAGGTTAGATGCAGGAAGAACGTTCCCGATGTTGGGGAAGTCCAGAACCAGGAGACATAGTCTTAGGATAAGGGGTAAGCCATTTAGGACTGAGATGAGGAGAAACTTCTTCACTCAGAGAGTTGTTAACCTGTGGAATTCCCGACTGCAGAGCGTTGTTGATACCAGTTCATTGGATATATTCAAGAGGGAGTTAGATATGGCCCTTACGGTTAAAGGGATCAAGGGGTATGGAGAGAAAGAGGAAAGGGGTACTGAGGTGAATTATCAGCCATGATCTTATTGAATGGTGGTGCAGGCTCGAAGGGCCGAATGGCCTACTCCTGCACCTATTTTCTATGTTTCTATATTTCTATGTACAGCGTCTGTAGTACATAAATGGTTAGCTCTTGGTTAGATACTCTACTGGGGAAATATGCTAACATGTTTCAGGACTCATACGAGGGCATCAAGAAATACAATGCACATATTCAGATTAGGTCGGATGTCAAACATATTTTTTGAAGAACAAGGCCGGTACCATATATATTAAAATCACAGGATGAGCAAGAGCTTGATAAGTTGGAGAAAAATGGAGTTTTAGTGAAGACTGATGGGAGTGACTGGGCCACCCCGTTAGTTGTAGTTCGAAGGCAAACAAAATGATATGGCTCTGTGGTGACTATAAAATGACCCTGAATTGAGCAGTTGATGATGAACAATAACCTTTACCAACATCACAGGACCTGTATGCAGAACTGGTGGGAGCCAAAGTCTTCACAAATCTGTATCTCTCCCACGCCTATGCTCAACTTCATGTTGACAAGGATAGTCAGCATTATCTGAGAGTCAATACATACAAAAGTTTATATTCATACACTAAGTTGCCCTATGGTATCAAGATCTCACCAAAGATATTTCAGACTACTAAGATCTTAAGGGGAATGAATCCGTTTGTGCAATCAAGATGATGTGTTGATCGCCATTGGCACAGAGAAGGAAAACCTGGGAATCTTAGAAGTATTCAAACAGTTCAATGAACGTAATCTGAAGCTAAAGAGGAGTAAATATGCATTCATATAGTGTGATGTGGTTTCTCTGGAATTGCGGGTAGATGAAAATAGTCTTCTACTGTTAAGGAGAAAGTGCAAGCCATCATGATGGCTCCAGAACCGAAGAACGTTACTGAATTACAATCTTTTTGAGGCGGTTTCCAGGATGAAAGGATGGGCTATTTTATTGTCTCAGTACAATTACAGAATCGAGTATCGTACTTTGAAGCAGAATGCAGTGGCGAATGCCTTTTCAAGGTTGCCCCATGAAGATTCTGAAATTGGCCGCAAACAGTCAATCTTCGTTGTCGTTGATGAGGACTTTCCGGTCACCGCCTCTGTTATTGCAGAGCACACATAGAAAGATGCCTTGTTATAGCGGACCCATGAGCACACCCTGCGATGGTGGCCTGAATATCAAAAGCATTTAGACAAGGAGATAAAGCCCTTTTATCATCATCGGCATGAATTATCATGTGAGCAGGAATGTCTGAAATGGGGCCTGAGAGTAGTAATTTCCAATGCTCTACAGGCCAAAGTCTTGACAGAACTTCATGGTAAGCATATTTTCATCGTGGGCATGAATGCGGTGGCCCAAAGTTTTGTTTATTGGCCTGGGTTGGATAATGACTTAGAATTATTAGTAAGGGTTCTATCTGTCAAGACTGCAGGGCCATGCCAGCTAAAACGGCAATAATTTTCTGGTTCTCATCGATAGCCATTCGAAATGGCTGAAAGTACGGCATATGGGGTCATCTACGACTACAGAGCATTAATTGGATGAATTGCAGGATATTTTTGCATGCCATGGCCTGCCCGAAGAAATGGTGCTGGATAATGGGCCGCAATTTCGGTCCACGCGATTTGCGTTTTTTGCCATATACAATGGTATCAAACACACGTTGGCAGCACCATATCATCCTGCTTCGAATGGTGCAGCTGAAAGGTCGGTCAGGATTGTCAAGGAGGCTTTGCGGAAACAGGTTCTACAGACTGGATCATCGGTGAGCATGAAGCATAGGTTAGCGAATTTTCATTTCAAGTACAGAACCAAGCCCCATTCTACAACAAGGTACACACCTGCTGAATCATTGATGAAGCGTAGGCTGAGGACGCGTCTCAGTTTATTGTAACCAAACTTGTCTGATAAGATAAAAAAGGCACAATCGATGTCAAAGAGCGGTGCTTTCAGAAAGGTGATCATGTCAGAGTTCTCAGTCAGTCAAAAAGGGCTGGTCCATGCAAATGTGACATTGGTACAATTATTCGGGTATGTGGCACCAAGCAATACTTCGTCAAAATTGGTGAATACATCAGGAAGGTTCATGTGGATCAAATGTTTCTGGTGAGCAATGCACCTTCGGTACCACAAGTATGTGATATGGGGCTAGACTTTCTATTATTGTCCAGATCGCCCAAAAGTGGGTGATATTTCCAGCGTTAGCATTTATATTGTTTTTTGTGATCGCCGGAATATCGGCCATTTTCAAACCTGTTGGTTTCCACTTTATAATTTGGGTGTTAGCGGGAGCGATGTGAAATGGGCGTTTGTGTTTTTTTCAGTTTTTTTCTGTCGTAAAAGGCCGGCGTCCATAGCCACGGTCTTTTCCCGCATTTCAGGAGGTCAGGGGTCATCTGCACATGAGCAGAACAGAGAGAAAAAGAGAGAGGAGAGAGAGATTGAGGAGAAAGCTAGTGGTGGTGTATTGGAGAAATTATTGGGCAGTATTTGGAGTTTTTTGTGATAAAATAGCTAAAGTTAGTGAGTAAACAATGGAGAACATGGAGGAGGTACTTGTTGATGCTGTGGAGGTGGGTGAGGGCAGTGATGTGGGTGAGGTGGGAGAGGAGATGGGTGGAAGAAAGCGAGTCAAGCGGTTCTCGGATGAGGCCAATGCTACTCTCCTCCAAGAGGTGGAAACTCGTTGGGCCCAATTGACCCGGGGTGGTCGTGGCAAACCAACCCCAAAAGTGTACCAGAGAATTTGGACTGAGATCGCCGAAGTGGTGTCATCAGCGACACACGAGGACTGTGAGCCGAACCAGTGCCGCAAGCGCTGGAACGACCTTGTTGGTTCCAGAAGAGTAAGTATTACATTTATTTATATGTAATATATAATTATAATTGTGAGTGTAATGAGGCAATGATTAATTTAAATTCAGATCTGATGTATTGCAGTTAGACCGGTAATCATTTAATCCAAACTTACATTTGCGGTGGATTACCATGTGTTGTGTAGCGTAATAATAATAGTAATAATAATAATTATAACATGATATCTGTCAGTAAAGTGTTGTATCAGTATCTGTTATAGTACCGAGCAATGATCTTACACCATGCCATTGTCACCTTTTGCAGAAGAAACTTTCAAAGAATAGAGCCAAGCAACGGCGCACGGGTTGCGGCCCACCAGTCCTTTGTGAGCTCACCGATAACGAGGAATGGACACTGGCACTCGTGAGTACCCACAACTGGTCGGCCACCTGTGCAGCATCGGAACCTGTCCTCAAGCCACGTGAGTAAAGTATAAACCATTAGGTGATGTAAAGTAAATTAATGCCACACCCGCTCATATCCGTATAATATACGATTGACGATATGATGTATTTTATTGATGCAATGTTATGTAATATGTAATTAATGACGGGATCATGAAAATCATTGTAATGCAGATTTTGTACTATCATGATGTTCATTAAATGTATGTCTATGATTATTTTTATAGCAGTAGTTTTGCTCTCGTGCATTTGCTGTGTGTAGTGTTTGCATTCCCTTGTGACCCTAGCAACCCCTTCTCCTCTAATTACCTCATTTATGTTTTCTAGCTCAGCCAAGAGCGCAGGCCCTTCAATTGGAACCGCGGCAAGCTATGGATCCGGTGGCAGTGGATCGTGTTTGTGGAGGTGAGGAGCCCCGTATCTCACCCATCCTGCTTCAGGTCCTCCTCTCCACTGGGGACAGTGAAGAGATGGAGGAAGAGCCTACAGCAGCATCAGCAGTACCTTCCAGTGCTCCTGCAGTCATATCCTCCTCGACCGTGGAGGTAGCGGGCCCAAGCACTTTGCTGCAGGGCATCCCGAGGGACTCCATGCTGGCGCCAACCGCGCGGAGGTTGGTTCGGCACAGTAGGACTGCTCCACGATTAGCAGATCTCAGCGTGGACATGGTAAATTTGTCCAGGAGGAGCACTGAAATAGGTCAGAAGCTCCTCCAGACAATGGGCGGGATATTTCAGCAGATGGCCCGATCCGCGAACATGAATGAAAAGATGACACGGATAGCAGTGGCCCTGGAGATAATAGCCAGGAACATTGGTACCAGAGGACTATCAGTGTTTCCGGAATCCGGCACTGCACCCCAAGGTGCTGCACCCCCCCACTTGCCAGAGACACATGCGAGCCAGGAGGAAGCTGTTGCTTCTGGCTCGGAGAACATTTCCTCAGAAACTTCCTCTCTAGCATTGGCCCAAATAACGGATCTGCCGTCATCTCCCCAACGAACCAGCGCTTGAGGAGCACTGTGGCAGTGGCTTGGAGTTGGTAGGGGAAGGGGAAGAGATGGGGTAAAGAACCGGAGTGGGGGGGGGGAAGGAAAGGAGGGGCAAGGCCACAGGTAGGGAGGGAGGGAGGGAGTTGTTACACGTTTGCTTAAAAAAATTGTTTGTTTGTTTGTTGTTGTTTGCAAGTTTTTCAATGTTGGAATGGTTTGGGAGAGGTGGCTGCTCTTTATAATCCTTGATGTATTTATTATTGTTATTGTTAAAATGTTCAACATTTGTGGTGGGGGAGGGGGGTACTGTTGTGTTGTGTTATGTTTTTGAATAAGAAAAAATTCCTTGTTAACATTAAAAAATTATTATTCAACATAACATTGTTCTGCATTGTCTCAGGTAGCTGTAACGTTAGACACTGGCAAGTCCATACCATGCAAGGAGATCATTAAACGTAACATAAATCAACTTTAGCTGTAACTGCCACCAAGGTAATGCAAACCATTCATGTATGAGCTGCAGACACAACAGTCTTGCAGCTGTGTAACTACCACCAACGTTATTTCAAGCAAAGTGCTCATTTATGAGCTGCTAACGCAACAGTCTTACAGCTGTGTCACCACCACAGACCCATTCCTGCGGTCTCGAGGGGGATGAGGGCATGGTTTCAACGTCAGACTGATTGTCTGCCCTGAGGTCATCGTCCACCTCATCTTCTTCCTCTTCTCCTCTCTCCTGAGGTGGACTGGCAGTCCCTTCTGGCAATTCTTGTCCCCTCCTGATAGCCAAGTTATGCACCATGCAGCACACCACAATGAATTGAGCTACCTGCTCAGGATGGTATTGTAACTTGTCCAGGCATTAAAAGTGCTGCTTAAGCTCTCCAATTGTCTTTTCCACGCTATTGCTTGTGGCTATGTGGTTTTTGTTGTATTGCTTCTCGGCTTCTTTCTGGGTGTTATGCAGGAGGGTCATCAGCCAGGTGGCAAGGCCATATCCTTTGTCACCAAGCATCCAGGCTGACTCTTAAACATGTCAGATACAGTGCTCACATGCAAGATGTGCGCATCATGGATGCTGGCTGGAAATTTTGCATTTACTGCCATGATTATTTGCTTGTGGTCAACAATGAGTTGCACATTCAGGGAGTGGAATTCCTTTCAGTTCCGAAAAACCTCTGCATCCTGAAAAGGTGCTCGCATGGCGATGTGCATACAGTCTATTGCTCCCTGCATCTTGGGAAAGTTTGCTATTCTCGAGAATCCTAGAGCCCTCTAAGTCTGTGTCTCCCTGGTCATAAGGAAGCTTATAAAGTCCATTCTGCATGCATGAAGGGCTTCAGTCACCTGTCGAATGCAGCAATGTGTGGCATGCTGAAAGATAGCGCAAATGTCGCCAGCTGAGGCCTGAAAGGAGCCCGATGCTGAGAAGGAAAGTGTCGTAGTTACCTTGACCTCAACGGACAGTGCAGTCCTGATGGTGCTGTTAGGCTGCAGATCTCCCCTAATGAGCTGGCATATGTCACTGATGACCTCCTTTTGGAAGCGCAGTCTCCTAAGGCACGTGTTCTTGGACAAGTTCAGTTAAGACCGCTTCTCCCTGTAAGTTCGTCGGGTGTAAGTTCTCCTCCTCCTCAGTCTGCCATCTCTTTGATTGGGCACATAATGCTCTTCAATATACCTTCTCCCATCTCTAGTCTGCAGCATGTGAGTAGTCATTAACACAGGCTGAGAAATTACAGGCCCCATTACAATTACTATTATACCTATTCTTCACAAACAATAGATTTTCCTACTAAAACTCATAAAATAAATTCAATTAGTCCCCAATATAAGATATCTCTTCAGATTTTAAAATCACCTTAAAAGAACTCACAGATTAAATCAAAACTCCCCAGAACTTGAAGCAGCCTTTTATATGAAAAGTCCTCCGATTTACAAAATGGCTTCTATACCGCTGGGTTAAGGTCAGGTGAGTGCAGCTTTTTTTCAGCGTTTTTTTGGGCGAGCGATCTTTTCGGCGATATATGGGCAATAGGCTGAAAGTAATGCTCGTCGATATTATGGGCGGTTTCTGGGCGTTAGTTTAGTTAAAAAACTGTATTCTGAGCCTTTACGGCAAAAAAAAATGGCCGGGCGATTTAATTAATTCTCGGCGTTAACTTGATGCCGAAACTAACACTGGCGATAAATGAGCGATAAATGGACGTTAGTTTCCATTTTGGGGGGGAAATGGGCTATAAATGGGCGTTATACTTCATATCAGCATTAAAATGGGCGGTAAGTGGGCGGTAGTGAAGCAAAACTGATGGAAAATCTAGTCCTAAAAGTCTGACTTCTTTGGTGATCAGATTGAGTTGACGGGTCCAAGTATTCCAACAGTAACAACCTCCATATCCCCACCGACTCAGATGCAACCGACTGAAGATGGTTCTGCGGGTATGGTACAATCTTGCAGAGACTCTGTATCTTCGAGGGGGCAGGTGAAGTTGGGGTCCAGTTGAGATGATCAATGAGAAATGCAAACCAACTGAACAAAACATTAATAACTGGGAACATCAGGATCTTAGGAAGAAAGTAAAACACTATGACTGATGTAAGGGTTTCAAGGAAACTCAAGAGGACACAGGAAGAAAGAGGTCAGGAATCCTGGTCCACATGCCCTTAAAACAGAAATTCCCCAAGACAGTCTCCTGAGCCAAAAGAGATGATAGAAAATGGGCATGGCCAGCCAATTGCAAAGAAATGGAGATCTGAATGGGAAGAATCTAAGGGCTAGACTTTCCACTTGGTGGCTAAGGCCGAAAAAAATGGCCTAGTTCCAGCGATGCAGGATGTATCGCCTGTTCTGATCGCCGGCTCAAGGCCCATTTTTTTTGTTGCAATTTTCCACTCGGGCTTAGCCCAGCGATGTCAAATGGGTGATGTGATTTCTCGGTGATCTCACGATCGCCCAAAGAAAACAGAAGTGCATGAAAAAAAAAGCTTCCCTATCTACGCATTACTGCGCATGTGCAGGTTGATTTTTTTTTCAGGTTGATGCTCCTTCCTGCGTTTTGAGAGGTCAAGGGTCTTCACACGTGCTCAGAAGCATGTGGGTCTGGGAGAGAGAGAGAGGAGAAAGGAAGCAGGTATTTTGACAAAGCCTTAAATCATATAAATTTAAAGAATGGAGGGATCTGCAGAAAGGTGAAGCGCCAAGCCCTTCAGCGAGGAGACCAATGAGGCCCTAATGAACAGTATTAGCGTGAGGTGGGAGGATCTGACAAGGGGTGAGCATGGGAAACCTCCACTCCGTGCATATCGTGCAGACAGCCGCAACAAATGCCCTAAGGCATGCATTGCTGGCTGGACATGGCGCTGCACCCCAAGGTGTCATGTCCACTCACAGCGAGACCCCAAGCACACAAGCGAGTATGGAGGACACAGTTCCTCCTGACTCGGAAGTAGAGCCTGAGGCTTCTGCTTCTGCTCCGTTATCTCCACCACGGCAGCAAGTCTTGCCGTCCCACTCTGCATGACGTCTTGGTGTTGGTCTGCGTAGACCAAAACGGGCGGGTGAGGTTCGAACACGGGGTGGGACAGGATCTGGAGGGAAACGTGGCTGCAGGTAGGGAGGGTGGAGTGCTTTTCAAAAGTTCACTTGTTTCAAAAATGTTCACTTGTTATTATCACTATTATTCTCTTGTTATTGTTACTAAATTGGACACTTGTATTCAATACTTAAATGTTCACTTGTTATCATTACTTAACTGTTCACTTTCCATTCTTACTGAAATGGTCACTTGTTATCATTACTGAAATGGTCACTTGTTATCATTACTGAAATGGTCACTTGTTATTATTGTCTAAATGGTCACTTGTTATCATCACTGAAATGGTCACTTGTTATCATCACTTAAATGGTCACTTGTTATCATTACTTTGAAGTTCACTTGGTATTATTACTTAAATGGTCACTTGTTATCAACACTTATATGATCACTTGTTATCATTACTTAAATGGTCACTTGTTATCATTACTTAGAAGTTCACTTGGTATTATTACTTAGAAGTTCACTTGGTATTATTACTTAAATGGTCACTTGTTATTATTACTTAGAAGTTCACTTGGTATTATTACTTAAATGATCACTTGTTATCATTACTTAAATGATCACTTGGTATTATTACTTAAATGATCACTTGTTATCATTACTTAGAAGTTCACTTGGTATTATTACTTAAATGGTCACTTGTTATCATTACTTAGAAGTTCACTTGGTATTATTACTTAAATGGTCACTTGTTATTATTACTTAGAAGTTCACTTGGTATTATTACTTAAATGATCACTTGTTATCATTACTTAAATGATCACTTGGTATTATTACTTAAATGGTCACTTGTTATCATTACTTAGAAGTTCACTTGGTATTATTACTTAAATGATCACTTGTTAACATTACTTAAATGGTCACTTCTTATCATTACTTAGAAGTTCACTTGGTATTATTACTTAAATGGTCACTTGTTATCAACACTTAAATGATCACTTGTTATCATTACTTAAATGGCCACTTGTTATTAATACTTAAATGTTCAATCTCTTCTTCTAACGTTTTGAGGATTTTGAGGGAAGGGTGGGTTGGTGCGAGGGGTGGGGGGTTGGAGGGAGGGTGTTGTTCATTAGTTCTTAAAAAAAATTGTGTTTCTTAATTTAAAAAAAAAAAATTTCTACAACATTTGTACCTTCTCTCTTAGTTACTTACAACATACAGGTTTTCATGCATATTTGTTTTTTTATTCTGTTTCCCCACGGAAATGAAACTTTTGATTAACTGTAACTGTAATTGAACGGTTGATTATCAACAATAGTAGTTCATGCGAAGTGTTCATTAATGAGCTGCTGACGCAAAAGCTTAGCGGCCGTGTAACTGCCCCTGGCTACTGGTCTTCGGGAAGGGTGTGGTGGTACCGGTGCTAGATCGCCAGGCTAATTAAATTCCCCTATGTCCTCGCCCGCGTCCTCTCCCGCCTGTTCCTCCTCTTCATCCTTGCCAGCTACCTCTTCTGTCTCATCTCCTTCTGGAGGTGGACCTGCAGCATGATCTGGCATTATTTGTCCTCTCTTTATAGCGAGGTTATGCACCACAATAAACTCTGCTACCTGATCAGGATGGTACTGGAGGCTGCCTCCGGAATGATCCAAGCACCTGAAGTGCTGCTTTAGGACTCCAATTGTCTTTTCAACGATGTTGCGATTCGCTATGTGACTTTCATTATACCGTTTCTGTGCTTCAGCGACAGGATTCCGCAGAGGGGTCATGAGCCAACTGGCAAGGCCATATCCTTTATCTCCCAGCATCCAACCGTGATCTTCTGGCTGATTGAAAAATAGGTCAGGGATAGCACTTTCACGTAAGATGTGCACATCATGGATGCTGCCAGGAAAAGTAGCATTTACTGTCATAATTGTTTGATTGTGGTCGACAATAAGCTGCACATTTAGTGAGTGGAACCCCTTTCTGTTACGAAACACCTCCGCGTTCTTTAAAGGTGCTTTTAGGGCAATGTGCATGCAGTCTATTGCTCCCTGCACCTTGGGGAAGTCTGCTATTCTCGAGAAACCCAAAGCCCTCTCGGTCTGTGCCACCCTGGTCATTGGGAAGCTTATGAAGTCCATCCTGCGAGCGTAAAGGGCTTCAGTCACCTGTCGAATGAGGCAGTGTGTAGCGTGCTGAGAGATATGGCAGATGTCGCCAGCTGAAGCCTGAAAAGTTCCCGATGCGTAAAAGGCTAGGGCAGCAGTAACCTTCACCTCAACAGACAGTGCGGTTCTGATGGTGCTGGAAGGTTGCAGATCATCCTTGACGAGTTGACATATCTCATCGATGACCTCCTTCCAGAATCGCAGTCTCCTAAGACAAGCATTTTCAGACAAGTTCAGGTAGGATTGCTTTTCCAAGTACCTTCGTTGGCTGTACGGTCGCCTCCTCTGTCTTCGTCTCCGTCTACGCATTTCTCTGCTATCTCTTCGATTGATCCTTTCAGTAACCAGTGTGTGAGCAGTTGCTATTAATGGCAGGGAAAGCATGGGCCCCATCACTATCGATAATTACTTCCAGTAATTTTAATAATCTCTCTACTCTATACTCTCTAATCACTGTAATCTGCCCTCTCTGTACTCTCTAAGCTGTATACCAGTCAGTTTGATAGGCCCCAACAATATCATTAAATAACTTCACTATGTAAAAGCTATTTACTAAATAATTTCAATATATGAGATCTATTTAGTATAAATAAGTTGATAATACCTATTTATATTCCCTGTCCCAAATTTTAGAGTACAATTTTCTTCAATTTTACTCTCTAAATGACTCACAACTAATTCTCCACTCTTCCTCCGAAGTTAAAAATGGTGTCCGTCGTGCCCATTTCCTTCTCTTAGGCCCTGAAAAAGCAACTATTTTTCAGCACTCTTTTGGGCCTTGCATCGGCCCAGCGAAGTGCATGTGAGATGCCGAAACTTGGGACGGGCCTTGTGTGGGTGATCATTTGGGCGATCATCTCGGCGATCAAAGTGGAATCTTAGGCACCTGTTTTTCCGGAGATGTTTTGGGCCTAGTTTCCACTTTTTGCTCAAAATGGGCGATAGAGGTCCGTTTTGGGCCATAGATGGGCCATAGATGGGCGATGTGAAGTGGAAAGTCTAGCCCTAGAAACTTACAACAAGATACTTGGGGCCCAGCAGTCAAATTTGTAAAATTGAAATCGTGATAAGTAATCTTTTGAAATATTGTATAAATAACAATGGTATAAATAGGCTTATGGAGCTGTTGCACTGTGAGTGGCATCGCCAGTCACGTGATGTTCACAAGACTCAATAAAACCCCAGTTAATTGAGTTCAGGTTCTCCACGATGAGGTGTGCAGTTGTGAACCTGGTGGATGAACTGGTAGTGTTCGCTGCTTCAAGTGTAGAGTCCTAAAACCTCAGCACACTCTCTGTTCCTTCTTCAGACATCTCTGTAGGAACCTCCTGCTTTCTTCAGCAGCCAGAATGCACCTCCCCTTTTAAGAGATGTAGGGTGCCTTTAAGAGGCATCATGGATGCCCGATATCCGCACCCCCGCGCCCCCACCCCCCTCCCCCTATGCAGCCAATGCAAAGCACAGGCTGTGAGTATTTTAAATGGTGAGTAACACAAATATCATGTGCCGCCTGCATCCTTTTAAATTAGTACACATCTTGCACTCAAGTCAGAATACAGGCGGCATCCAACTTCTAGACCGATATTTTTAAAAATTCCATCCTGGGATGTGGGAGTCGCAAGCAAGGCCAGCATTTATTGCCTGTCCCTAATTGCCCTTTATAAGGTGGTGGTGAGCCGCCGCCTTGAACCGCTGAATTCCTTGTGGTAAAGGTACTCCCACAGTAGGTAGGGAGTGCCACGATTTTGACCCAGTGACAATGAGGGAACGGCAATTTATTTCCAAGTCAAGATGGTGTGTGACTTGGAGGGGCACTTGGAGGTGATGGTGTTCCCATGCGCCTGCTGTCCCTGTCCTTCTTGGTGGTAGAGGTCATGGTTTTGGGAGGTGCCACCAAAGAAGCCTTGGCGAGTTGCCGCAGTGCATCTTGTAGATGGTACACACTGCAGCCACGGTGCGCCGGTGGTGGAGGGAGTGAATGTTGAAGGTGGTGGATGGGGTGCCAATCAAGTCGGCTGTTTTGTCCTGGATGATGTCGAGCTTCTTGAGTGTTGTTGGAGCTGCACTCATCCAGGCAAGTGGAGAGTATTCCATCACACTCCTGACTTGTGCCTTGTGGCAAGTGGAGAGTATTCCATCACACTCCTGACTTGTGCCTTGTGGCAAGTGGAGAGTATTCCATCACACTCCTGATGTTGGAAAGGCTTTGGGAGTCAGGAAGTGAGACACTCGCCGCAGAATGCCCAGCCTCTGACCTGCTCTTGTAGCCACAGTATTTATGTGGCTGGTCCAGTTAAGTTTCGCATCAATGGTCACCCCCAGGATGTTTATGGTGTGGGATTCGGCGATGGTATTGCCATTGAATCTCAAGGGCTGGTGGTTAGACTCTCACTTGTTGGAGATAATCATTGCCTGGCACGAATGTTACTTGCCACTTACCAGCCAAAGCCTGAATGTATTCGCCATAGACTGCTTCATTATCTGAGGAGTTGTGAATGGAACTGGACACTGTGCAGTCATCAGTGAACATCCCCACCTCTGACCTTATAGAAGCATAGAAAATAGGTCCATTCGGCCCCTCGAGCCTGCACCACCATTCAATATGATCATGGCTGATCATATGAGGGAGGGTAGGTTATTGATGAAGCAGCTGAAGATGGTTGGGCCTAGGGCACTGCGCTGACAAACTCCTTCAGCGATGTTCTGGGACTGAGATGATTGGCCTCCAACAACTACAACCATCTTCCTTTGTGCTAGGTATGACTCCAGCCAATGGGGAGTTTTCCCTCTGATTCCTATTGACTTCAATTTTACTAAGGCTCCTTGATGTCAAGGGCAGTCACTCTCCACTAATCTCTGAAATTCCGCTCTTTTGTCCATGTTTGGACTAATGCTGTAATGAGGGTTGGAGCTGAGTGGTCCTGGCAGAACCCAAACTGAGCAACGGTGAGTAAGTGCTGCTTGATAGCACTGTTGATGCTACCTTCCATCACGTTGCTGATGATTGAGAGTAGACTGATGGGGCATTAATTGAATGGATTGGATTTGTCCTGCTTTTGTGGATAGGACATAGCTGGGCAGTTTTCCATGTTGTCGGATAGATGCCAGTGTTGTAGCTGTACTGGAACAGCTTGGCTAGAGGCATTTCTAGTTCCGGAGCACAAGTCTTCAGCATGACAGCCGGGATGTTGTCGGGGCCCATAGCTTTTGCTGTATCCAGTGTGCTCAGCCATATCATGATATCACATGGAGTGAATCAAATTGGTTGAAGACTGGTTTCTGTGATGGTGAGGACTGCAGGAGGAGGCCAAAATGGATTATCCACTCGGCACTTCTGGCTAAAGATGGTTACAAATGCTTCAGCCTTGTCTTTTGTATTCGTGTGCTGGGCTCCGCCATTATTGAGGATGGGGATATTCATGGAGGCTCCTCCTCCTGTTGGTTCTGTAATTGTCCATCACCATTCGCGACTGGATGTGGCAGGACTGCAGAGCTTAGATCTGATCCGTTGATTGTGGGATTGCTTAGCCCTGTCTATAGCCTGCTGCTTCTGCTGTTTAGCATGTCCTGTGTTCTGTGTTGCAGCTTCCCCAGGTTGGCACCTTTTTTAGGGATGCCCCCGTGCTGCTCCTAGCATGCACTTGTCATTGAACCAGGGTTGGTCACCGGGCTTGATGGTAATGTTAGAGTGAGGGATATGCCAGGCCATGAGGTTACAGATTGTGGTGGAATACAATTCTGTGGCTGCTGATGGCCCATAGCCTCATGGATGCCCAGTTTTGAGCTGCTTGATCTGTTCTGAATCTATCCCATTTAGCACAGTGGTAGTGCCACACAACTCGATGGAGGGTGTCCTCAGTGTGAAGATGGGACTTCATCTCCACAAGGACTGTGCGGTGGTCACTGCTACCAATGCTGTCATGGACAGATGCATCTGCGACAGGTAGATTGATGAAAACGAGGTCAAATAGGTTTTCCCCTCGTGCTGGTTCTCTCATCACCTGGCGCAGTCCTAGTCTGGCAGCTATATCCTTCAGGACTTGGCCAGCTTGATCAGTAATGGTGCTACCGAACTATTCTTGGTGATATCTATATACTCACAAATAGGATACTCATCGGGAGCAACAAACTATTCATATCCAGGTGAGCACTGACTACGAAGGAACTACAGAAATTGGTCCCTATTTATACATCTCAATGGCCAGTTCCTAAGCGATGTCAGGTGACTTGCTCTGAATTCAGCAATTCTGAGATAATGGTGCTGAAATTCCGATGTCCCGGGTCCATACGAAGTTTCTACGGACCCGGGGGGGCATCGGAAAAGCCGGGTTTCAGCGGGCAATGCGCATGCACTGATCTTGCTCTTATCAGAAGCGAGGACATTTGCAGGGCAAAATTTCCGTTGGTTACGCATATCTTGCCCAGAAAATATCCTCAAAAATCTTGCACCTGAAAAAGCAGGTTTATAGCCTACTTTTACAGGCGCAAGTGTTTAAAAACAGACAAAAACATTTTAAAATAAAGTCATAAAAACACATTTTATTGTTAAAAAAACCCTCCCTACAACGGTAAGTTTATTTTAAGGCGTAATTGAAAAAACGTTTTAAAAAGTCGGTAAAATATATTTGTTATAAGAACTTTAATTTATGAATCTGAAATATATTGTGTATTTCTCTATTTTTTATTAGTGTTTTGTGTGTTTGTTGGGGGGGGGGGGGCGGTGTTCTCATCCATGATTATGGGAACTCCAACTTACCGAGTTCCCATTATTATGAATGAGAAAATACTGTACCTTGATTGGCTGCCCAGAGCCATGTGACTCCAGCTCCAGGCTTGCGGATGTCCCAACATGCACGCGCTCCGATGCGTAGTGTAGGGGAGGACGAAAACCCCTCATTTTACCCAGAAGAAAAGGAGCTGTGGGATCTGCCTGTGCTGCAATAAAATAGAAGGCCAGTGTCCTGGAAGGAACAGAGAACTCAGATCCAGGCGTGGGTTGCGACCGAGACGATGTGGCCTTGGCAGAGCAGTGATTGGATGGGGGAGGACACCGGAGGGCCAATGGTGGGACAGAGTTAGCCCAAAGCAAGGGGCTTCAAGCCAATGGGAGAGCACTTGCTCGAAAACTGTGGGACTGACTCATCACCATTATCGGGCTATTGTCATCCCCATGTTTACACCATTATCGGGAAATGATGCAGACCTTCAGAAAACTAGGGAACCCAAAACAAACCAATGGCCCACACAAGTGTGGGCTACAGGAGGCCCACACCCTGCCAACCCAATCAACACCTACTCAACCCTCGAGTAGGTTAACATCTGAATGGTTAGTGGAAAAAACCCGCGAAATCTAACACTGCTGCATTTTTCAAAATCACAAAGCCCACCAATGGGAAGGATCGATTTCAGCACGAGAGGTGGTCTGGATATCTGGCTATAAGAAGGGGGTTCTGACCCAGTGTGTGTGGGTGTTCTGCTCTTGTGATCCAGCAACCAGCAAGCCTCTCGACACAGAAGGAAGACCAGTGTCCGAAGACACCGAAGATAGAAGAAACAAACCACCAGACTGCAAAAGGCACAGTAGTGAGTACTACCTCTGGTCCCCAGAACTCCCAACTCAATTAGGTCAGGAAAGGTGGGAGGTTGGGCATTGTACTGCTAATACTTGTGTAAAAATTTTCATTGTGTCCATTTAGTGGCATTTAGGGGGATTGTTTTGTTGGTGTATTGCTGTTCGTTGAGACACACCTTGTCAAATAAATTGGAAGCTTAAAGTTCCTCTTGGAATCGCCTCGTCTCAGTTCTGTTGTATTACATCTCCTAATCGTGAGTCTTGTGTCAGAACAGTGTAAGGGAAGCCAAGAGCGCCTCAAAAATGCTCAACTGTGTGCCACAGGCTAGGGAAGAAAGGGGTTAGGAGTGTTTGACACTCACAGGTGCCTCACAGGTTAGTCATAAGCTGTGGGGACGCACGAGTCTCAAACCCCCCTTCATAAGTTGTGGACACAGTCTCTCTAGGAGTGCTCTTGCAGCACTCAGGTTACCTCACAGGCCAGGCATAAGCTGTGAGGGCAGAAGCCCAGAGAGAGACACCCAAGGCACAACACTCCCCAGAACCCCTTACAGTAGGAGTGAAGGCCTCAGGATCGGAAGTTCGTGCGGGCGCAGGAGGAACAAGTAGCTGCGCATCTTTTTTAACTTTTTCAGTTGTTTGCCCACGGGAAGATCTCGATCGGAATTCCAGGCCCAATGTCATGTCATCCTTGTGTGTCATATGCTACTTACCAGTAGGTGGCAATGTTACGCCACATCTATTCATTCTGGTTGGAATGCACCCGGTCCTATCAGTAGTAGAAGTTTTTACAAACTGTTATAAAATTAACTTTTCTCAGGATACTAGTAATTTAAACTAGACTCCTCCTGCTTTCTTACCTTTGGCCTGCAGAATTTTAACAACCTCATCTTAGCCTGTCTCACACGGAATAAAGTCAGAATGCGCAGATTATTAACACTGAGAGGCAGCACGGGCCAGCCCACACTGCGATATGTGTGCGCACTAGGTCCGTGCAGCAGAGCAGGTCTCCAGTTGTCTTGGGTAATCCTTGCCACTGGACTAAGACCTAGCTCTGTCAAGCCCGTGTGATGGCTGGTATGCAATGGCCACCAGACGTTAAAAAAATCCACGCACAGGCATCTTCCACCCTTCAGGATGTAATTCGGGTTCTTCATTCGAAACACCTATGAACTCATCCTTTTTTTTGGCGTGGAAGCAAGTCATCCTCATTTTGAGCGGCTGCCTATGATGATGGGTTAACACTGGCTTCTGCATGGTTGAGCTATTTTTCATAATTGCTCCCCCGATGTTCTGCTGAATCCCACACAATGTACACCTGCTGTTTCTACACTTGCTACTTAACTGTAGCCCTCAATGCTAACTATCCCATGATAACCGTTACTTATGACAAGCTGTTAACCACTACCCTCGACAGGCATCCACCAATGGGCTCCAAATTAAGGGACGCCCCATGACCCTGCACAGTTCAGTGGGGTATGCAGCAAAAGCTGGCGTAGTCCTAATATAAGTGATTTACAAGCCAATTCATTTCATTCCCACAGGACAGTTGATATATGGAACAGACAGCTAGTTTTACCCTGAAAAGGGAGCTGGGTTGAGATTCGCTGAGAAGGTTGATTGAGCTACATAGATGTATGTGACATCTTGATTTTGTTTCAGGAGAGACCGGAGAAGAAAATTAGTCTTTCTGAAAGTAGATGGTGTAGCAGGAAAGACCCTAATAGAAGAATCACTCATAGGGGGCGAAATTGTCCCGCGCCCTGTTTGGAGGCGGTAGCCTTCTGCCCCTCAACAGAGTCGGAGCGATATTGGAGGCGCATCCGTGAAGGGTCGCTCCTGGGGCGGTAGAGCGGCGCTGGTCTCGCGGAGCGCTGACCGACAGAACGCCCCTCCCCTTCAATTATGGGGAGGGGCCGCTGCGGCACTCTGCAGTCCTCTTGACAGCCGCCACTTGGCCACCAGGCACGCCCTCGACCGGGCCAACAGCCCGGCACCCATAAAGTAGGTCGAGGCCAGCCGCCATTGTCGGGTTGATTGAAGAGTCGGGCCGACAGAAAAATATGGTGGCCCACGCCGCAAACAGCCTCCCCTTTAAGGGGCGCCCCGGCGGTGGATGTCTGCCATCCTCACCACCCACGGGGCAATTTCCCCCACGGGGTGCAAAGGGGTCAGTGCGGGAAGGTGCGGGACGTCACTGCCGTGCGTGCGCCAGCCCGGGGTGCAGATTGCGAAGTGCAGATTGTGGGGCGCGGTACTACCGGCACAACGCCCCGCAAATCTCCAGGGTAATTTCCCCTACAGAGGCACTAATGGGGCTATAAAAAAGGGCAATTTCTCCCCCGTAGTGTCTGGATCAAGTCGGCTCAATGGGCTGAAATGTCTTTGCACCCACTGAATTTTTTTCACGTTTTTATGTTACCATTATAGACAGATAAATAAATATAATTGATATTGATGCCTCGCTCTCTGTCTCTATCTCTGTCTGAAAATATAAAGACAGAAAGAAGTATTATACAGGTACATTTACTCATATTTTTTGTTTAATTCTTTCACATTGTTATTCTCGTATGTAAACTAAGTAAACAAGAAAGTATTTGGAAATATCTTTAGCTTCAAAATTCAGCTTGAAAAGTTCTTGCGTTACCATACTTTCTAACCTTCAGAAAAACAATCAACCTCAGAATTATTTTACTCGCCTGAAGAACACGAGGCTTTCAGTCCTGCACAGATTATCTGCAGAAAATGATACTTCAGGATGTTAGAAACTGTAGGTAACAAGTCCTTGCATATTGCATTTGGAGCTGATTCCGCGATCGGTTGCTCCCTGCAACAAGTGAGATTCTCGATTGCGGAATGGGCCCAGGGCAATGTTCCCTGTAATTTTTGTTTTGTGCGCAGTCCCTTTAACTGGCCATTCAAATTTTCATGCATGCGTGGTTATTTCCATTGAAAGGCCGGTGAGCAGTCTGCGCGGTACCTCCAGACCACTGCGCAGCCACACAGCTTAGCCGGAGCATTGACCCAGGGCCCCAGGTTTTCTGTCCATTAATCTAAATTGGCAGAAATCAAAGACTGTTGACCCATTATTTGCTAATGAGCACTATTTTACCCACTCAAGGAATCAACCTGCTTTAGATATCCAGTTGCCAACGAAGGCTGTAACAAAGCCCTGAACTTCAGCCCTCAGCTTCTCCGAGAAGGTGAAGCTTCCCATAATAAGCCCTGTTATACACATATGGGCACAGATAACGCTGCTGTAGAAATAAGGTTCATAATTTTCTTTAAATTCTCTAATCTTTTATGTTATATTATAAACATTATGAAGTAAAAAAATATGCATTTGAAAATAGTTTCAGACCTAACCATCAAAATATTCTGAAGTTAATCTTCAAGCTCTTTTTCAACCTATTTGGAAATTCAAACAGATAATTACTGATGCTGCGTGAGGAAAGACATACTCCAAGTGCCTGCTGATCACACTCTTGCAAGCTCGGAGAATCTCCACAGTGCACCTGCTCAGACTGAGGCATCAGTAGTTCCAGCAAAAGGTGTAACTGTGAACTACCTCAACTGATAGCTCAGGGAGGAATATCAACTCAAACCCCAGGCTGTTCAGAGAGTTTGAGACTTCTGAGCAAAACACAAACGAGGTATTTAAAAACAAAGGCAACTGTGTAACAACAAAAATTTGTATTTATATAGCATCTTTAATGCCTCAAGGGGCTTCACAGGAGCGTTATCAGACAAAATTTGACACCGAGCCACAAAGTGATATTAGGACTTGGTGACCACAAGTTTGGTCAAAGACGTAGGTTATAAGGAAGTCGAGGAGCGTTGAGATTTAGGGAGGGAATTCCAGAGTGACGGACCTAGACAGCTGAAGGCACAGCCGTCAATGGTAGAGCGATTAAAATTGGGGCTGCACAAGAGTTGGAGGAACGCAGAGATCTTGAAGGGTTGCAGGGCTGGAGGTGATTACAGAGAAAGACAGGAATTTGAAATCAAGGATGATAATTTTAAATTTGAAACATTGCCGGACCAGGCACCAATGTCGGTCAGCAAGCCCAGGGGTGATAAGTGAACAGGGCTTGGTGCAAATTAGGGTACGGGCAGCAGAGTTTTTGATGGCTGCAAGGTGGGAGGCTGGGCAGGCGAGCATTGGAAAAGTCCAGTCTAGCGTTAACAAAGGCATGGATGAGGGTTTCAGCAACAGATGAGCTGGGCCAGGAGTGGAGACGGGCGATGTTACACAGCTGGAAATAGGCAGTCATGGTGATGGAGAGGTTATGGGGTCAGCAGCTCAGCTCAGGGTCAGATAGGACGTCAAGTTTGCGAAGGATATGGATTAGCCTCATATAGTGGCCAGGGAGAGGGATGGTGTCAGTGGCTAGGGAATGGAGTTTGTGGCCAATATTTAATTGGAGGAAATGTTTGCTCATACAGTAGTGGATTTCAGACAAGCAGTCTTGACAAATCAGAGACAGAGGTGGGTTTGAGAAAGGTGGTGGTGAGTTGGAGCTGGTTGTTGTCATGTTGTCATGAGAACTGGTTGTCAGACAGGAAGCAAAGAGTAGGAGTAAATGGGTACTTTTCAGAATGGCAGGCAGTGATTAGTGGGGTACCGCAAGGTTCTGTGCTGGGGCCCCAGCTGTTTACATTGTACATTAATGATTTAGACGAGGGGATTAAATGTAGTATCTCCAAATTTGCGGATGACACTAAGTTGGGTGGCAGTGTGAGCTGCGAGGAGGATGCTATGAGGCTGCAGAGTGACTTGGATAGGTTAGGTGAGTGGGCAAATGCGTGGCAGATGAAGTATAATGTGGATAAATGTGAGGTTATCCACTTTGGTGGTAAAAACAGAGAGACAGACTATTATCTGAATGGTGACAGATTAGGAAAAGGGAAGGTGCAACGAGACCTGGGTGTCATGGTACATCAGTCATTGAAGGTTGGCATGCAGGTACAGCAGGCGGTTAAGAAAACAAATGGCATGTTGGCCTTCATAGCGAGGGGATTTGAGTACAGGGGCAGGGAGGTGTTGCTACAGTTGTACAGGGCCTTGGTGAGGCCACACCTGGAGTATTGTGTACAGTTTTGGTCTCCTAACTTGAGGAAGGACATTCTTGCTATTGAGGGAGTGCAGCGAAGATTCACCAGACTGATTCCCGGGATGGTGGGACTGACCTATCAAGAAAGACTGGATCAATTGGGCTTGTATTCACTGGAGTTCAGAAGAGTGAGAGGGGACCTCATAGAAACGTTTAAAATTCTGACGGGTTTGGACAGGTTGGATGCAGGAAGAATGTTCCCAATGTTGGGGAAGTCCAGAACCAGGGGTCACAGTCTAATGATAAGGGGTAAGCCATTTAGGACCGAGATAAGGAGAAACTTCTTCACCCAGAGAGTGGTGAACCTGTGGAATTCTCTACCACAGAAAGTAGTTGAGGCCAATTCACTAAATATATTCAAAAGGGAGTTAGATGAAGTCCTTACTACCCGGGGAATCAAGGGGTATGGCGTGAAAGCAGGAAGGGGGTACTGAAGTTTCCTGTTCAGCCATGAGCTCATTGAATGGCGGTGCAGGCTAGAAGGGCTGAATGGCCTGCTCCTGCACCTATTTTCTATGTTTCTATGTATCTTACATTATTATATATAACTGTATCCTAACATGCTATACATGACTGTAATAAGATATGACCTGTAACCACCAGCATACCTTACCACCAGGGGTGCACTTGCAAGAGACAGGTATATAAGGGCAGGTCTCAGGCAAGTGCAGCATTCCAGAGCTGTGAAATAAAGGTGCAGGTCCAGAGTGACCTTGACTTCACTATATGCCTCGAGTGAATCTGTACTGAGGGGACAGGACTTTACAGTTGTCATCAGCGTACATGTGGAACCTGATGTGTTTTCGGATGATGTCGCTGTTATATGTGTATACTTGTAGTTACTCTGTACAGCCACCAGAGGGCTCATCCCCTGGAATCCCAAGGGATCCCATAATCCCTTGGGAGCACAGATATTTAAGGAGGCTTCACAGGTTGGAGAGGCATTCTGGAGACCTGCAATAAAAGACTACGGTCACACTTCATTTTGAGCTCACAGTGCTCAGTCTGACTCTTTCTCCATACACAACAGTCGCCAAAAGGCAGAATGTAAGTGAGAAATAGGATGGAGCCAAAGATAGATTCTTGCAAGATTCCAGAGGTAACGGTGCGGGCAATTCTCTGGCTATGACAGTATAGATAGAAGTGGAACCAGGCAGGTGTCGTCCAGCTAGACAACAAGGAGGCGCTGGAGGAGCATGGTGTGGTCAACTGTGTCAAAGACCGCAGACTGGTAGAGAAGGATGAGGAGGGATAGTTTACCTTTAATGAACGAAAAAAGACTTGCATTTATCTCGCGCCTTTCACGACCACCGGGCGTCCCAAAGCTTTACAGTCAATGAAATACTTTTGAAGTGTAGTCACTTGTATTGTAGGAAACACGGCAGCCAATTTACGTGCAGCAAGCTCCCACAAACAGCAATGCGATAATGAACAGTTAATCTGTTTTTGTGATGTTGATTGAGGAATAAATATTGGCCAAGGCACCGGGGATGCCCAGTGGTCATGAAAGGCATGTATACATGCAAGTGTTTTTTTGTCAGTATCAGCCTGGAAGTCAGAGGCACCTAACATTTTAAGATTGTTTGCTGTCAAGATTACTGGCCAGAACTCAGGATGGCATGTTTGGCTTCATTTTCTTTTAAGTGTGATTACTGAGGTTATGTTTGGAGACAATTTGTCCTCTGTGTTAATAAGTAATATATATTGGAAGAGATTCGCTATATAATATTTTACCAGGGAGGCTATTAATAAACTCTGCTACATTGTACTGGAATAAGCTTGGTACAAGATTTCTGCTTCAGCTAGCTGCTGACCTCCCTCTGCACAATGATTGACATTTAAAGTGACAGCTACCAAAACAACATCCCCTAAAATAAATATTTTTTTCACGGTCCCTAAAAGGTTAGAGAGTATAATTGCTCTTCATTCTTGAAATGAATGGTGGGTTCAAATACAGATCAGGTTGCATATGAGAATGCTGAGTTTCATAGAATACAGCACAGAAAGAGGCCATTCGATCCATCGTGCCTGTGCCGGCTCTTTGAAAGAGCTGCCAATTAGTTCCGCTTCCCTGCCCTTTCCCCAAAGCCCTGCAAATCTTTCCACTTCAATGCTTCAATGTTTGTCTCTAACTTGTTAATTGGCATGTCAAGCAATGTGGAACTAATGGGGTAGAAATTCGGGCATGCCCATTTTTGGGCAAGTGAAGGTGCTAGGAATGATCCCCGCACCTGAATGGTGAAGGCTGAGGCCCCTCAATATTGAGCCTTGGACTTCATTTCCACGAGGCAGGCAAGCTACAGAGATTTAATTGAATCATAGAATGAAACAGCACAGAAGACCATTCAGCCCATCGTGTCTCTTTGAAAGAGTTATCCAAATAGTCCCACTCACCTGCTCTTTTCCCATCGCCCCAGAAAATGTTTCCCTTTTGAAAGTTACTATTGAATCTGCTTCCACCACCCTTTCAAGCAATGCATTCCAGATCACAACAGCTCACTGTGTAAAAAATTATCTCCTCATCTCCCTTCTGGTTCTTTTGCCAATTACCTGAAATCTGTGTCATCTGGTCACCAATCCTCCTTCCATGGAAACAGTTTCTCCCTATCCTATCAAAATCCCTTATAATTTTGAACATATTAAATCTCTCCTTAACCTTCTCTGCTCTAAAGGGAACAACCCTTGCTCCACACATCAGAAGTCCCTCATTCCTGGTACCCTTCTAGTAAATTTACTCTCTAAGGCCTTATAATCCTTCCCAAACTGCGGTGCCCAGAATCAATCACAATACTCCAGCTGAGGTCTCACCAGTAAAGGTTCATAAATTCCTTGCTTTTATACTCTATTCCTCTGTTTATAAAGCCTAGGGACCTGTATGCTTTTTTAACTGCCTTCTTAACTTGTCTTGCTTCCTTCAAAATTTGTGTCGACACATCCGCAGGTCTCTCTGCTCTTGCGCCCCCTTTAAAATTGTACCATTTAGTTTATATTGCCTCTCCTCATGCTTCCTATCATCCTTCCTTCCGAAATGTATCACTTCTCTTCATTACATCCTCCTCTAGATATCAGACAAAGAAGCAACATAGTAGGAAGAATAATCAGGCCCCTCTGGTTCCAACACTTCATCGCATGTCATTCACATCTTTCTTTTCCAAGCACTAGTTCAGAGACATTCACCCAGGGTGTGGGAGTGAGTCAGAGGGAAGTGCACAACTGAACAGGGGGAACTGGTGTGGAAAAACAGGAGACAGATGTTGCTAGCTGGAGGATCAGGAGACGTTACCCCTCTGCTGAAGAGCTTGGAGCCCAAGATTTCACTGTTTTTGCCTTGGAAGGAGGATGTGTGCAGAGCATAAGATATAAGTGCAGGCACTGGGGGACATCTCTGACAATGTTCATTAGATGGATGGTCAATTGCAAGCATCCTGTACCTGCCTCTGTGGCCCCCTGATGGATGGCTTTGCTTCACTGTAGCGCACCCTGGAGTAAGCTGCATCTCCAGGCTTCCACAACAGAGCCCTAAGGACAGTTTGTGCACATGCCTTGTTGTTCATATTGCTGCTACAGAGACCCAGCCCCCAACACTCGGGGTGGGGAAAAAGACCAGTGTCTCTCAATGATCGCGTTGGTGGTATTGGGTCTCCAGAGCCAGTGTTCAATACTAGTGACAAGGCAAGAATGGATTTGCATGTCCTGTAACCCTGGAAACGCCATGTGGAAGGTGCTGGTAGGCCCTGAATACTGATAGCAAGGGCCCCATGATCAGAGAATAGGAGAGTGCCTATTGAGGCCTTGTCGCCTTCCAATCTTGCCAACAAATACACTTCCCAAGATCGGGAAATTTGTGATTAGGCACTGGTGGTGGAAATCCTGCTGAATCAGTGAAATCTCTCAAAACATGGAAACTGACAAAAACGTTCAGTTCTTCTGCACTAATTACGCTGTTAAATACCCCATTAAAAGGTAGACTCTTTTGAATCAGGTGCGCTGCTAAACAATGGATATGACCCTGAAAAACAAATTTTAATTTTGTATCGTCAATTTATCCATTTTAATTTTAAAACATTTTTTAAAATTGATCTAGACATTGCGGTTGGAGGTGTATCTCCGGAATAAGCCTAGAGGCAGACGGCAGCATAAAGGCCCATGGATCCCAGGGATGCAGGCAGTTCGGAAGTGACCCTGGGAGCATGGGCGCCCGGTTCTCTAGTGGCAAAGGAAAATTCCATTGCAATCATTTACAAAGGGAATCCCCCAATGATATGCAATGGAATCCTGAACTGTAAAAAATTATACAATTAACAGAATTGTAATTTTAATCATAATTACATCATTCCACCAAACTCAATAAAAATATAATTTTTTTGATAATTTCACATACTTGTAACATTAAAACTGTAATCCAGGCCAATATTTGCACAAACTCATTTAATAAAGTGCATGTGAATCATTTGGGATATGTAAATGTTTAATTTAAGCTTTATATTTCCTTACGTTGATGCAAGCAGGCCCTATGCCTGTTGCATGAACCGTAAGACTTACATGGGCAATTACTGGACAAACAGCCCAACTCTGCACCAGCAATTCTCAGTTTTCAGGCGGTTCAGATGATCTGTCAAGGCATACCTTGACAGATCACAAGTTCTGGATTTCGCGCATGTGGAATTCCTGAATTTGCGGGGCATTTCAAAGGGAATACGACGGCATATCTTTGTTTTGCTCTCTCTGGCATTTTTTAAAAGTTAGAAATTTACGAGTTTACCCACTTCCTGGTTCGCTGTCTGTGAGAATTCTGCATTTTGATTGGCTGCTTAGACAGCATGTTGGCGTCACAGCAGCTCTTCACTGTGAATCCGCATTAACTTCCTTTGATTTGAAGTGCGCGTTGGAAAACCTGAAATTTTCAACACACTGCTCGCAAGATCTTTGTGCGAAGCTTACTTCAGGGCCAGCAGCTTCACCGCTGACCACAAACTCCAGGCCATTAGGACAGATGGCCAAAACATGGCCAAAGAGGTATGTTTGGAGCATCTTAAAAGAAAGGATTTGGATTTATATAGCTCCTTTTACAACATCAGGATGTCTCAAAGCGGTTTACAGCCTATGAATTACTTTCTGAAGTGCAGTCACTATTGTAATGGCAGAAAACATGGCAGCCAATATGCGCACAGCAAGCTCCAATAACAGCAATGTGGTAATAACCAGGTAATCTGTTCTTTAGTGTTCTCTTCTTCGTATGGTAGCAGAAAAGCAAATCAAATGTCAATATCTAAGTTGGAGTATCCAGGCCAAAGCTTCCAGTGTAACAGCGTGGATATCTTGTAGGATGCTTGTGAATTTCCTCTGAGGGCAGTGCTCAATGATATGTCCTTCCTATTCACTCTATTGAGGCCCCGTGTAATTTTACACACGAATACGTGCGACTTTTGTGGATGGTTGAGGTTTTTGAACTCGGGCCGTGCGAGAGCCAGCTGGCATTGCTTGTCTGCTGCACCTGTGCAGGGTGACTGAGAACAAAATGCTTAATTATTACAAGAAGCCCTGGGAATCAACACTGGAGCGTGCTCCAGAGATCATTAATCACCACCAAAATCAAGCTTGAGAAATAAAATATATTTCAAAAACAATTGTAAATCACAAGCTATTCTAACAAATGAAACCTCCACGAGTAATTAAAAATGACATGCAAATTAAAATTTAAATACCCTATTACCATTTTCTCAAAAAGAAATGGGGTCTGACACCTCATGTTGGGGCTGATTTTCCACTGATTTGCATCTGGTAAAGCGTATTCTCCATGCACAAGGCATCAGAAACAGCAGCAGACCCTGGATTGCTGCCCCTTTATGTTGCCTCAGGATTTCTCGGGCTCCCATTAAAGGGAGCACAGCCCCTTGCCACCTACTATACTTGTCCTCGACCAGGCCAACATCCACAGCATCGAAACACTGACCACACTCGACCAGCTCCGCTGGGCGGGCCACATAGTTCGCATCCCAAAGCAAGCGCTCTACTCGGAACTCCCACACGGCAAGCGAGCCTAAGGTGGACCAAGGAAACGTTTCAAGGACACCCTCAAAGCCTCCTTGATAAAGTGCAACATCCCCACCGACACCTGGGAGTCCTTGGTCAAAGACCGCTCTTAGTGGAGGAAGTGCATCCGGGAGGGCACTGAGCACCTAGAGTCTCGTCGCCGAGAGAATGCAGAAACCAAGTGCAGGCAGTGGAAAGAGCCTGCGGCAAACCAGTCCCACCCACCCTTTCCTTCAACCACTGTCTGTCCCACCTGCGACAGAGACTGTAATTCCCGTATTGGACTGTTCAGTCACCTGAGAACTCACTTTTGGACTGGAAGCAAGTCTTCCTCGATTTCGAGGGACTGTCTATGATGATGATGACTTGCAGGCTGATGGCAAGCATGGAAAGAAGGCACGGAGAGGGCCAGTCCCAGATCTTCCACTCCTCCAGCTCCACCGGAGTGACTGAGCTATTGGAAGTGGGCCCCGTGCCCGCAACAACCCTTAGGTCCTCTGGTCTGCAGGAGCAGGTGTCATGTATCTCACACTACTGTATATAACTGTATCTTACCATGCTATACATGACTGTAACTAGAGATGACCTGTAACCACAAGCATACTTTACCACCAGGGGTGCACTTGCAGGACACACTGCATGCCTGTTCCACACAGGTATATAAAGGCAGGTCTCAGGCAAGTGTGGCACTCGAGAGCTATGAAATAAAGGTGCAGGCCCAGAGTGACCTTGACTTCAGCATGTGCCTCGTGTAAGTCTGTACTGCAGGGTCAGGACTTTACAGTGGCGACGAGTTACGAGATCACAGAATCCACAGAATGGCTACCAACGGCTCAGATGAGAAATACAATGCTGGAGACAATTGGGAGAGCTTTATAGAAAGGCTCCAGCAAAGCTTTGTAACCAAAGACTAGTTGGGCGACAATAAGGCAGACAAGAGAAGAGCCCATCACTTGGCCAGCTGTGGCTCGAAAACATACACCTAAATGAAGGACCTGCTGGCACCCGTGAAACTAGCAAGCAAGTCGTTTGAGGAGTTGAGCACACTGGTGAGAGACCACCTGAAGCCAGCGAGCAGCCTACACATGGCCAGACACAGGTTCTACAACTACAGACGCTGTGTGGGCCAGAGCATACACGACTTTGTGGCGGAACTTTAGAGGTTGGCTAGTTTATGTGAGTTCTCCGATGAACTAAAGAGAGAAGTACTGAGAGACATTGTTATTGTAGGAATAGGCCACGCAGGCATATTCTGAAAGCTTATAGAGACCAAGAACTTGACCCTAGAGGCAGCAGCACTGGTCGCACAGACATTCTTGGCAGGAGAAGAAGAAACGAGGTTGATCTATACTGCGGGTACGACAACTAATGAAACATCGGAACAAGGGGTTCACAGCGTGAAACGAGCCGCTACCCCCACACACAGACAAAGGCAGGACAGCATGACTTCAACAGCAGGCAGTAGCGCCAGAAGCCATCAAGGGCCACATGAACGGCCGTTCACACCTCATCAACCCACAATGCGAGCAATCAACCACAGACTGAGAGAAGCTCAAGAGAGATCAGCCAGACGCAGCTCATCCTTCGGAAACAATGGAAGTGGTCTGTGCTGGAGATGTGGATGAAGGCACTCAACAAGGGGGTGTCGATTTCAGCATGCTGTTTGCAGAAACTGGGCATCTGGCTCGCATGTGCAGAAAAACAGCAGCTCGGCTGGTATACGAATCGGATGGGTCGGAAAGCGGACCAGAAGATGGTGGGGACAGTGCCCGGGAGGCCGGGGTACAGTGGGTCAACACGATCAATGTCCACTGTTCTTACAACAAGACGCCTCCAATAATGATGAAGGTCTTACTCAACGGAATACCCATCAATATGGAACTGGACACGGGAGCTCGTCAATCTCTCATGAGCGTCCAACAATTTGAACAGCTGTGGCCGCACAAAAGCAACAGACCAAAACTCACAAGGATGGACACCAAACTAAGGACCAATACCAAAGAAATTGTCCCAGTCCTTGGCAGCGCCATGGTCTCAGTCACACACAAAGGGACAGTGAACCGACTTCCCCTGTGGGTTGTCCCCGGAGATCTCCCAGCACTGTTGGGGAGAAGCTGACTGGCAAAACTAAATTGGAAATGGGATGATGGTCACGCCATGTCGTCAGAGGAACGGACCTCCTGCTCAACAGTTCTAAGTCATTTTGAACCGCTCTTTCAGCCAGGTGTGGGCAACTTCAAAGGGGCTAAAGTTAAAATCTACATCACACAGGATGCCAGACCGTTCCATCACAAGGCTAGAGCTGTGCCTTATGTGATGAGGGAAAAGATTGAACACGAACTGGACCGGCTTCTGCGGGAAGACATTATCTCACCCGTGGAATTAAGCGACTGGGCAAGTCCCATCGTCCCCGTATGAAGCCTGATGGATCCGTACGAATCTGTGGGGATTACAAGTCTACCATAAACAGAGTCTCCCTACAGGACCAATAACCGCTGCCCAGAGCGGAGGACCAATTTGCCACACTGGCTGGAGGAAAACTTTCCTCGAAACTAGATCTCACATCTGCGTATATGACGCAAGAACTGACCAAAGAGTCTAAGCTACTCACCACCATCAACACACATCGAGGCCTTTTTATGTACAATAGATGCCCATTCGGCATCAGGTCGGCAGCTGCTATATTCCAGCGCAACACGGAGAGTCTGTTCAAGTCCATCCCGGGGACGGTTGTGTTTCAAGATGACATACTCACCACGGGCAGAGACATCGACTCCCATCTCCGCAATTTGGAGGAAGTACTAAAGCGGTTGGATCGGGTAGGCCTAAGAGTTAAGAAATCCAAGTGTCTGGTTCTCGCGCCCGAGGTTGAATTTTTGGGCAGAAGGATTGCCGCTGATGGAATCCGCCCAACAGAATCCAAAACCGAAGCAATTCGTCTGGCATCCAGGCCCCGGAATGTCTCGGAACTGCACGCCTTTCTCGGGCTACTCAATTACTTTGGGAACTTTATGCAGAACTTGAGCACGCTGCTGGAGCCTCTCCACGTGCTACTCAGAAAGGGGTACGATTGGTTTTGGGGGGACGCCCAAGAACGCGCCTTCAATAAGGCATGCAACCTCTATGTTCCAACAGTGTTTTAGCCTTTTTTGACCCAGGTAAAAAGCTAGTTCTTACATGTGATGCTTCAGCGTACGGGGTCGGGTGCGTTTTACAGCATGTCAATGATGCGGGTAAATTACAACCCATTGCTTTTGCCTCCAGGTCACTTTCGCGGGCGGAGCACGGGTACGGAATGGTGGAGAAGGAGGCGCTCGCGTGCGTGTATGGTGTCAAAAAGATGCACCAATACCTTTTCGGGGCCAAGTTCGCGTTAGAAACCAACCACAAATCCCTCACGTCCCTGCTATCCGAGTGCAAGGCATTCAGCGGTGGGCACTCATGCTGGCGTCTTACGACTACACAATAATGCACAGACCAGGCACAGACAATTGTGCCGACGCGCTTAGCAGGCTACCCCTGACGACCATGGAAGGGTCCGACGAACAGGACTGTGAGATGGTCATGGCATTCAATGCCTTTGAATCCACACGTTCGCCCATGAAGGCTCACCAAATCAGAGCCTGGACGACCAACGACCCCACGTTATCCTTAGTCAAAAGATGTGTTTTAACTGGTGACTGGGCAGAAGCTTGTGATGCCTGCCCCGCGGAGATCAAACCTTCCAATAGGCGCATGCAGCCGAGTATTTATGCCCTTGTGAGGCAGAGAAGCATTTGTCCGGGAGCTCCACCGCGAGCACCCGAGGATCAGCCTCATGCAGGCCATAGCCAGATCCCACGTCTGGTGGCCTGGCATTGACGCGTCCGGCGGTGCACCAATTGTGTCCAACTCAGTAATGCCCCCAGGGAGGCCTCCCTAAGCCCCTGACCCTGGCCCACCAAACCGAGGTCGCGGGTGCATGTAGACTATGCGGTCCCATTCATGGGCACAATGTTCCTCGTTGTCGTCGATGCATTTTCAAAGTGGATCGAATGCACCATTTTAAACTCGAGCACCACCTCTACCACTGTGGAGAGCCTGAGAACCATGTTTGCAATGTACAGAATTCCTGACATATTGGTCAGTGATAATGGTCCGTGCTTCACCAGTGCAGAATTTAAAGATTTTATCGTTGACCAGGGCATAAATCACGTTAAGACGGCACCGTGCAAGCCGGCCTCTAATGGCCAGGCGGAGCGAGCAGTGCAAATCGTTAAACAAGGCATGCTAAAAATCCAAGGTCCCACGCTGTAGAGCCGCCTGTGGCGACTGCTGCTGGCATACAGATCTCGTCTGCATTCGTTGACTGGGGTTCCACCCGCGCAACTATTGTTGAAATGGACCTTAAAGACTAGGCTCTCATAATCCTCCCAGACATGCATGAAATTGTTGAGGCAAAGCGCCGGAAGCTAACTGAGTACCATGACTGAAGTTCAAGGGGGAGGTGGAATGAGATAGGGGACAAAGTGTTTGTGCGAAACTATGGCAGGGGTCCCAAATGGCTTGCAGGGACAGTAACAGGCAAGGAAGGAAACAGGCTACTGGTTGTACAAATGGACAATGGACAAAACTGCCGGAGGCATGTAGACCAAGTAAAAAGTAGATTCACCAATAACACTGCAGAACCAGAGGCAGACTACAATGTGGAACTCACACCACACCTGGTGGACAGACAGAGGGAACAACCTGAGGAAAGGGCAGTCTATCCAGACAGCCCAGGCGAGATAGAAACATAGAAACATAGAAAATAGGTGCAGGAGTAGGCCATTCGGTCCTTCTAGCCTGCACCGCCATTCAATGAGTTCATGGCTGAACATTCAACTTCAGTACCCCATTCCTGCTTTCTCGCCATACCCCTTGATCCCCCTAGTAGTAAGGACCTCATCTAACTCCTTTTTGAATATATTTAGTGAATTGGCCTCAACAACTTTCTGTGGTAGAGAATTCCACAGGTTCACCACTCTCTGGGTGAAGAAGTTCCTCCGCATCTCGGTCCTAAATGGCTTACCCCTTATCCTTAGACTGTGACCTCTGGTTCTGGACTTCCCCAACATTGGGAACATTCTTCCTGCATCTAACCTGTCTAACCCCGTCAGAATTTTAAATGTTTCTATGAGGTCCCCTCTCATTCTTCTGAACTCCAGTGAATACAAGCCCAGTTGATCCAGTCTTTCTTGATAGGTCAGTCCCACCATCCCGGGAATCAGTCTGGTGAACCTTCGCTGCACTCCCTCAATAGCAAGAATGTCCTTCCTCAGGTTAGGAGACCAAAACTGTACACAATACTCCAGGTGTGGCCTCACCAATGCCCTGTACAACTGTAGCAACACCTCCCTGCCCCTGTACTCAAGTCCCCTTGCTATGAAGGCCAACATGCCATTTGCTTTCTTAACCGCCTGCTGCACCTGCATGCCAACCTTCAATGACTGATGTACCATGACACCCAGGTCTCTTTGCACCTCCCCTTTTCCTAATCTGTCACCATTCAGATAATAGTCTGTCTCTCTGTTTTTATCACCAAAGTGGATAACCTCACATTTATCCACATTATACTTCATCTGCCATGCATTTGCCCACTCACCTAACCTATCCAAGTCGCTCTGCAGCCTCACAGCATCCTCCTCGCAGCTCACACTGCCACCCAACTTAGTGTCATCCGCAAATTTGGAGATACTACATTTAATCCCCTCATCTAAATCATTAATGTACAGTGTAAACAGCTGGGGCCCCAGCACAGAACCTTGCGGTACCCCACTAGTCACTGCCTGCCATTCTGAAAAGTACCCATTTACTCCTACTCTTTGCTTCCTGTCTGACAACCAGTTCTCAATCCATGTCAGCACACTACCCCCAATCCCATGTGCTCTAACTTTGCACATCAATCTCTTGTGTGGGACCTTGTCGAACGCCTTCTGAAAGTCCAAATATACCACATCAACTGGTTCTCCCTTGTCCACTCTACTGGAAACATCCTCAAAAAATTCCAGAAGATTTGTCAAGCATGATTTCCCTTTCACAAATCCATGCTGACTTGGACCTATCATGTCACCTCTTTCCAAATGCACTGCTATGACATCCTTAATAATTGATTCCATCATTTTACCCACTACCGATGTCAGGCTGACCGGTCTATAATTCCCTGTTTTCTCTCTCCCTCCTTTTTTAAAAAGTGGGGTTACATTGGCTACCCTCCACTCTATAGGAACTGATCCAGAGTCAATGGAATGTTGGAAAATGACTGTCAATGCATCCACTATTTCCAAGTCCACCTCCTTAAGTACTCTGGGATGCAGTCCATCAGGCCCTGGGGATTTATCGGCCTTCAATCCCATCAATTTCCCCAACACAATTTCCCGGCTAATAAGGATTTCCCTCAGTTCCTCCTCCTTACTAGACCCCCCGACCCCTTTTATAACCGGAAGGTTGTTTGTGTCCTCCTTCGTGAATACCGAACCAAAGTACTTGTTCAATTGGTCCGCCATTTCTTTGTTCCCCGTTATGACTTCCCCTGATTCTGACTGCAGGGGACCTACGTTTGTCTTTACTAACCTTTTTCTCTTTACATATCTATAGAAACTTTTGCAATCCGTCTTAATGTTCCCTGCAAGCTTCTTCTCATACTCCATTTTCCCTGCCCTAATCAAACCCTTTGTCCTCCTCTGCTGAGTTCTAAATTTCTCCCAGTCCCCAGGTTCGCTGCTATTTCTGGCCAATTTGTATGCCACTTCCTTGGCTTTAATACTATCCCTGATTTCCCTTGATAGCCACGGTTGAGCCACCTTCCCTTTTTTATTTTTATGCCAGACAGGAAGTTACAATTGTTGTAGTTCATCCATGCGGTCTCTAAATGTCTGCCATTGCCCATCCACAGTCAACCCCTTAAGTATCATTCGCCAATCCATCCCAGCCAATTCACGCCTCATACCTTCAAAGTTAGCCTTCTTTAAGTTCTGGACCATGGTCTCTGAATTAACTGTTTCATTCTCCATCCTAATGCAGAATTCCACCATATTATGGTCACTCTTCCCCAAGGGGCCTCACACAACGAGATTGCTAATTAATCCTCTCTCATTACATAACACCCAGTCTAAGATGGCCTCCCCCCTAGTTGGTTCCTCGACATATTAGTCTAAAAAACCATCCCTTATGCACTCCAGGAAATCCTCCTCCACCGTATTGCTTCCAGTTTGGTTAGCCCAATCTATGTGCATATTAAAGTCACCCATTATAACTGCTGCACCTTTATTGCATGCACTCTTAATTTCATGTTTGATGCCCTCCCGAACATCACTACTACTGTTTGGAAGTCTGTACACAACTCCCACTAACGTTTTTTGCCCTTTGGTGTTCTGCAGCTCTACCCATATAGATTCCACATCATCCAAGCTAATGTCCTTCCTAACTATTGCCTTAATCTCCTCCTTAACCAGCAATGCTACCCCACCTCCTTTTCCTTTTACTCTATCCTTCCTGAATGTTGAATACCCCTGGATGTTGAGTTCCCAGCCCTGATCATCCTGGAGCCACGTCTCCGTAATCACAATCACATCATATTTGTTAACATCTATTTGCACAGTTAATTCATCCACCTTATTGCGGATACTCCTTGCATTAAGATACCAGTAATCATACTGAACAAAACAGACAGCCCAAGCGAGATACCAGCAATCACACCGAAAGAAAAACAGGCATCAAGGCAAACAACTGAACCACAACTAAGACACTCCACGCGAGAGTGTAGACCACCTGAGAGACTGAATCTATAAACACAATAAGACCTTAGGGGAAGGTGATGTCATGTATCTCACACTACTGTATATAACTGTATCTTACCATGCTATACATGACTGTAACTAGATATGACCTGTAACCACAAGCATACTTTACCACCAGGGGTGCACTTGCAGGAGACACTACATACCTGTTCCACACAGGTATATAAAGGCAGGTCTCAGGCAAGTGCGGCACTCAAGAGCTGTGACATAAAGGTGCAGGTCCAGAGTGACCTTGACTTCAACATGTGCCTCGTGTAAGTCTGTACTGCAGGGTCAGGACTTTACAGCAAGCAGCAAGGCAAGAGCTGTCTGAAAAGGTAAGTACTACCTTTCCCTTACAGCTTCCTAGTAGATCTTTGTGCCTGGAGGCTGGTGTTTGTGCGGCGAGCAGCCTGCTCTGCAGCTGCGTCTTTAATCCCGTTTCTAGGCACACCACATCTCATGAGTCCCTCCATGACCATTTACAGACCGCCAGACCACTCGAGAAAAAAGAAAGACTTGCATTTATATAGCATCTCCAAGGCACTTTACAGCAAATGAAGTACTTTTGAAGTGTAGTCACTGTTGTAATGTTGGAAACGCGGCAGCCAATTTGCGCACAGCAAGCTCCCACAAACAGCAATGGGATAATGACCAGATAATCTGCTCTTGTGATGTTGATTGAGGGATAAATATTGGCCAGGACACCAGGGATAACTCCCCTGCTCTTCTTCGAAATAGTGCAGTGGGATCTTTTACACCCACCTGAGAGAGTTTCACGTCTCAGCACCTTCGACATTGCAGCACTCCCTCAGCACTGCACTGGGAGTGTCAGCCTAGATTTAGTGCTCAAATTTCTGAAGTGGGACTTGAACCTTCTGACTTATGTGAGAGTGCTACTCACGGACCCACAGCTGACGCAGATCCAGGAAATATAATATCATTTTAATTTGTCCTCTAGCCTTCCCACACCGATTCCCTATTAGTGCACTCCTGGCTGTGCTCCTGGTGTTCCATATTATCAGTTGCATTTTAACGTCAAGTGTTTGGCGGACACTCAAGACTGATAATGGACATATATTTTTATTATTCGCATCATTCAAACTGCTTTTACTTTTTCAGCAATTTTTTAAAATACAATTCATCACAATTACAACCATCTGCGAAGTTACTGGGCTGCTAGTAATTGGCTAATGTAATGTGGGCAGTGGGCCGGATACACCAAGGACTTTTATGATGGGGGCATTCTCTTCAATATTCTTCCCTCCTCTGCAACACTATCTCTGACCTCTGCTCCTGTCTACCGATCAGTTGCAAAGTTTTGCAAAATGACACCTGCACAAACACTCCGGTGTTATACCTATTGATATCTTTTCAGGGTGACCATGACAGATTTCCACAGCTAATGCAATATAATTCTATATATTCTATATATTGCACAGCCATTCCTGTGATTCACAGCAAAACTGAATTACAATTAACCACAAGAAAAAAATAAAATGAACCATTGAGATAAAATAAAAATGCAACGGTGGAAATCCAAACCAGAAACAGGAAATGCTGGACGTACTGGAAGCAGCTTGATCCGCAGCTGATAGGGAAAGGTAGCTTTTGACGTTCCTTTCATCACTGCCATTTGATTTATTGCCAACCCTTTTACAGCCCTGAAGAAGTTCATCACTGCCTTTGTCCTGTTCCATGAAGTCTCTCATCTTCATCTTCTGGTCACCGATCAACATTTCCAGCATTTTCTGAATCTGTAGGGTATCGCACTTCTCTCTGCCTGATTTTAAAATGACACTTTCCCCGGTTCTGTAGTGGATCCAACAGTTATGCCTTACGAATGAAATTGCAGATTGAGTGACCACCAGCCAGTAATGTTCTGGCGGGACGCCGCTTTAAACCCTAAGCTGCTCCTGACCCATGGCTCAATACTCTGTCTGGCTCGTGCTCAGCTGCAACACAAAGGAAAATCCAGTGTGCGCATAACCTGCTTTGTTTTTTGTCAATGTTTGACAATGTTTTAATATGACCTTTTATTCATGAATATTTTCAGACTCGATGGAAGTAACTTTTCAAACAGTCCAACATAAAGGAACAGCAGTGGGCCATTCAACCCCTCGAGCCTGTTCCGCCATTCAATTAGATCACGTTTGAGCTGTATCTTAACTCCATGTGCCCGCCTTGGTTCTGTAACCTTTAATACCCTTGCCCAACAAAAGTCTATTATCAATCTCAGTTTTGAAAATTTTCAATTGACCCCCGGCCTCAACAGCTTTTTGGGGGAGTGAGTTCCAAATTTCCACTGCTCTTTGTGTGAAGAAGTGATTCCTGACATCATCCCTCAAAGGCTTGGCTCCAATTTTAAGGTTATGCCCCCTTGTTCTGGACTTCCCCACCAGAGAAGATAGTTTCTCTCTATCTACCCTAACAAATCCTTTAATCATCTTAAACAACTCAATTAAATCACCGCTTAATCTTTTATACTCAAGCAAATACAAGCCTAGTCTATGCAACCTGACCTCATAATTTAACCCTTTTAGCCCCGGTATAATTCTGGTGAATCTGCGCTGTACCCCCTCCAAGGCCAGTATATCCTTCCTGAGGGGCGGTGCACAGAACTGGACATAGTTCTTCAGATGTGGTCTAACCAGAGCTCTGTCCAGCTGTAACATCACTTCCACCCTTTTGTATTCCAGCCCTCTTGAGATAAAGGCCAATATTCTAAAAGTCTTTTTCATTATTTTTTGTAGCTGTCTACTAGCTTTTAGTGAGTTCTGTACTTGGAGCCCGAAATCTCTCTTTGCTCATCCACAGTTCCTAACGTCTCACAATTTGGAAAATACTCTGATCTCTCTTTATTGGGTCCAAAGTGGAGGACTCTCACCTTCCCACATTGAATTCCATCTGCCACAGATTTTCTCACTCAGGACAAGAAGAAACGCTGCATTATATAAACATGAAATACATGCAAATACACCACAGGTACGGTAGGTAATGTTACTGGGCTAGTAATCCACAGGCCTGGACTAATAATCCGGAGACACGAGTTCAAATGCTACCACAGCAGCTGGGGAATTTAAATTCAGTGGTAACCATGAAACTACCGGACTGTTGTTTAAAACCCATCTGGTTCACTAATGTACTTTAGGGAAAGCAACCTGCTGTTCTTACCTGGTTTGGCCTATATGTGACTCCAATGTGGTTGACTCTTATCTGCTTTCTGAAATGGCCTAGCAGGCAACTCAGTTTGGGATGAGCCCCACATTGCCAGCAACAGCCACATCCCGTGAACAAATTTTTTAAAATGACAATAATTTTAACTGTAATGTCCTTACTCAATGGTACAAAACCCACACGAGGCACATTCTGTGGACAAGGTCACTCTATGACCTGAATCTTTATTCACAGGACCAAGAAGTGATGACCCTGCATGGGACCTCCCTTTATATACCTGGATGACCAGGTAAGGAGTGTCTCCCACAAGGCCACACCCTGTGGTCAAGGTGTGCATTGCTTAAGTATATACAGTATTGCAGTGGTGTTACATAGAGGTTACATACATGATATTAACAACAATGCAAACAATGAATTTACTGGGATCAAAATCACCTGTATGCTCAGTATGATGAGTCATGGCATTCTCAAATCATTCTGATCAACAAGAATCCCACCAGCAGCAAGTATCGGAGAAGATATGGTGAACTGGATTCTATCACCAGAGGGACCACCCACCTGTGGAAACAGACGCAGGAGTTACCCTTCACCCTAAGCCAGCAAGAGCCAAAAAGGATAGAATACGGGTTTATGCGAGAGAGAAAAGAAACCCTGAAAGGCCAATATACCAGGAAGTAAGTCACCTACACAAGGAAAAACACAGAACCCACTAAAGCCGTAAACTGGCCTATCCGACCCCAGAAAATCCTCAGCTGACAACCTGAGGAAACCAGGAATACAAAGGATGCCTTGCTTTTACATTGTACGAAAGACTAGTATTAGAGATTCATAAATATATATTCAATTTGCAGTCATTGGCCAAATTAATCTTACCCTTGATTCTCTGTGGGCATGGGAATGTTAGGAGCTTCTTGAATGTACGCAGAACTCAGTTTTGACGAGGTTCCAAAACAAACTAACATGAGCTGTGAGCCAAGGTCACATTATTATAATAACAAAGTAGAAATTGGAGTCGGTCTAATCAAACCTAACAGTTAGAATACAGGAGCATAAATAAGACAGGTTCCAAGGAGATGAAGGAATTTATAAACAAGATAACATGGGCAAGCAGGCATTGATGGAAAATTACTGGAGACAGGAGTGGCCACATGCCAGCTCTGGTTTTGAGTGACAATGGTATTTTAACCACTAGAACAACAAGGTGATTTTGTTGAAGACCATATGTGGACACTGGCCCAATGAACTTTTGGTAAGAAATTGGTTAAAACAGCGATACTCAAAGAATGCCTTAGCACAGAGATGGCTGAAGTAGCAACGTACAGATTTAGGGCAACAGGAGATATATCTAACACATGGCAGTTCGCTGTCCATTCCTGATCCACAAGGTTCACTTGGTTGATTCTTGAGATGAAGATTTTGACTTATGAAGAAAGGTTGAGTAGGTTGGGCCTATACTCATTGGCGTTTAGAAGAATGAGAGGTGATCGTATTGAAACATATAAGATAATGAAGGGGCTCGACAAGATGAATGCAGAGAAGATGTTTCCACTCATAGGGGAATCTAGAACTAAAGGGTATTGTCTCAGAATAAGCGCCTGCCCATTTAAAACTGAGATGAGGAGGAATTTCTTCGCAGAGGGTCGTAAATCTGTGGAATTCTCTGCCCCAGAGAGCTGTGGAGGCTGGGTGATTGAATTTATTTAAGACGCAGATAGACAGATTTTTGAGCGCTAAGGAAATAAAGGGATAATTATGGGGAGTGGGTAGGGAAGTGGAGCTGAGCCCATGATCAGATCAGCCATGATCTTATTAAGTGGCGGAGCAAGCTCGAGGGGCCAAATGGCCTACTCCTGCTCCTATTTCTTATGTTCTTATGTCACACATGCTCTCTACAGAAGGAGAAGGGACTACATTTCCTTCCCCATGACCAGAGAGAAGCAGCACGAGTGTGCATGTGGCTTGCCAGGATAGCGGGCTCCCCCATGGTGCAGGGTGCAATTGACGGTATTCAAGTCGCTTTATATCAATGCCCACTAGCCTAGCAGCAGTCACGATGCATTCATCCTGCACCAGACCAGTGTGCCAGCTCTGTTCCAACCACTACATCAAGCTCACGGATGGCTGGGAGACATGGGCTATCCACCCTCCACCTGGCTCGTAACTCCCCTCCACAACCCCAACACTCTTGCCCAGCACTCATATAATGAGAGCCAAACCACCACCAGGAACATCATCGAGCAGACCATCGGAGTGCTCAAGCAACGGTTCCGCTGCCTTGGCCGCTTGGGAGGAGCCCTCCAGTACTCGGCTGCGCGGGTGTCCATTTTTGTCGTCGTCTGCTGCATGCTGCATAACTTGGCCATCATGATGGCGCTGCCATTGCCACCATGCATAGCCGCAGCACCTCAAGAGGAGGCAGAGGGTGATGAGGAGGGTGAGGACAAGGAGGAGGAGAAGCTGGAACAGCAATGACTCAATCGGCCTTGTGGAAGGCTGCCTCATCAGAATTCAGTTCCAAAGAATTCAAGGCCATTTCCCGGTTGTTCAGCACGTCCCCATCATTCCATCAATTCTTATTTCATATCACACCCCAAAGCTGAAATGAGACACAGCACCAAATCTACAATATTTCAATAATAAATATATCCAAATTCAGTAACCACATATATACATCAATATTAACTAATCACCCTTGCGCAAACCCTTACTTCCCCTCTTTACAAAGCCTTTTCTTAATCTATTGCTCCAACATAGTGTCTCCCCAGTGGCTGCAGCAGGGCTGATGGAAAGCTGTTGACTGTCGGTGCCAGAGGCTACAGATGGCCTTGCAGGACGCCCTCGACCAGCTCTGGGCCTGGAAGGCTTGGCTGTAGACTGCACAACCTCAGGCTGGGCGGCAGCAGTCTGGGCTGGTTTGGTGACAGGCAGCGACAAGAGCAATGGTTGCGTGGCAGTGGTGGAATCAGGAATGCTGTCATCCTGAGAGAGGACAGCAGGTTCCTGCTCCACTGACCCACTGCCACACCCTCGGGGGTAGCTCCTCAATATCCCTAGCAATCTGCTGGAGCGCTGTGAGATCTCCGGTGGACTATGGTGGTCCCAGCGACGATGGCAGCAGTCAAAGCTTGCGTGCAATCCAGCTGAGACTGCATGAGAGCAGTCTGAGACTTTATGCCACCGACCATTGTCTGCATTAGAGCATTAAGACATTGTGTCTGTTGGAGGGTAGTACCACAGGTCCTGCAGGTTGTCCTATCCAACAGTCACTTCCGCCTGTGCTGCAATGGATGCTGCCACAAGGACCATGACACGCATCATGAGGTCTGGATCTGCATGATCTATCTGGGAGTCCACCATCTGCTGTAGTGTGGAAATGATGGGCTCCATGGTGTGCGCGGAGCTCTGTGCAATGTTGGAGGTGGACTCCTCCGTGCTCCTTACCATTGCTGAGAGGCTGTTGGGCACCCTTGCCATTGCAGACTTCTCGACTAAACTTACCTCGAAAGATCGCGTTGTGTCAGTATCTGATGTGGTGCCTGCGGGTGAGAGACGCAGTGACATGGTGCACTGCACCTCCTCCTCTTCTCCTTCCTCACTCTCAGTGGGAAACTCAGGGACAGGTTGCATATCTGCTTGCTGATTATCTGAAAGCATAAAGGCACAAGACTCGTGTTAAGGTGAGGGCTAGGGGGCAGGAATGGAACAAGGAATGCAGACATTATCAGGAGCTGGAATGTGAGAAAGGCTAGTGGTGTGAGGGAGAAGTGAGATGAGGGAAGGAGAGGGGATGAAGATACTGTTATTGCTCCCAACCAGGTCGCTGATGGCCATGGCGCCCACCACCTGCTGCCCAATGAGTCACAGCACTCACTCCTCCAGGTCTGTAAGGCGTTGCATCTGCACATCACCCCGCCTTCCCCCCTCCGCCCCCCCGCCACCCCCCCCCCAGCCTGTACTCTGCAGCTTTCTCCTATTGTGAGCCGTCTTGGCCTGCAAGAGAAACAAATGTGTGTGAGTCAGAGTGCAGCAATGTGTTTGGGAGATATGCATGCCATAGTTGAATAGCTGTAATTGTCGGCAAGATGTGAGATGTGGGTGTGAGTTTGAGTAGGTGCAGATGCTTGGTGGTGGAGTGTTGCTTTGTGCAGTGTGTACAGACTGAGGTTCAGATGCTGGTATATAAGAGGTGTGAAAGCATGTACTTACCTTGACCACCTGATTGAGGTAGTTGAATGTCTTGCGGCACTATGTCAGGCTGCATACAACCACACTAATGGCCGAGACAAGCTGGGCCACTTCCCTCCACATTGCCGTGCAGATCTGGGGCAGTGGCCTCCTTCCAGTGGCCGGGAACAGGACTGCCCTCCTTCGCTCTGCTCCCGCGACGAATGCCTCCAATGTCTCGTCCATGAAATGACGAGCTCTCTCCCTGGGAGTGGGATCAGCCATTACGATCAGGGGATTGAGCCAGTTGCAGGTCGTGCTCACAGACAGCAATCCTGATAATGAGGATCTGCACAATGATGCTACTTCCTCTTTAAGAGTTGAAAGGAGCCAGTGTGAAGGATCATGCCTGATTGTATTGCACCTGAAATTCATTATCGCTATACTGTAAACATAAGAACAGAAGAAATAGGAGCAGGAATAGGATCAATAAGATCATGGCTGATCTGATCTTGGACTCAGCTCCACTTCCCTGCCCGCTCCCCATAACCCTTCATTCATTATCGTTCAAAATTCTGTCAATCTCCGCCTTTAATATATTCAATCTTCTTCTCTTAGGCAGCCCCTGGAAACGAGGATGACTTGCTTCCACGTCAAAAAGGGATGAGTTCACAGCTGTTTCAATGAAGGACCCGATATTCCAGATCCCGAACTACATATTGAAGGGTGGAAGATGCCTGTGCGTGGATTTTTTTAACGTGGGGTGGCCGTTGCACACCAGCCACCACACGGGCTTGACAGAGCTAGGTCTTGGTCCAGTGGCAAGGATTAACCAAGACGACTGGAGACCAGCTCTTCTGCACGGACCGAGTGCGCACACATATCGCAGTGTGGGCTGGCCCGTGCTGCTCCTGGGCCCCTGCCTCTCCTGGGCCCCAATCGCTTCGCACTGCAATCTCTCGCCGCTCCTTCGCCCCGACCTCACCGTTCCTGCTGTATCTGCCCACGCTCCAATCAGCGACCTGGATTTTGGTGACGTCCAATCTAGTCACCCTCTTCACAGCCGTCGCCTTTCCGGACCGGTTCAGCAGCAGGTCGAGGCCATAAAAGAAGTGGCAGCCATGGACAGTGTGGTGGCATGTCACTGCAAAGTACAGCGCATATAGCATTACAGCTCACCCCATTTACCACATTAGTTTAAGTAGCAGGAATGTCAGGTTGGCAATCCTCAATGCTACATTTTCTAATAACTATGATAGCCATTAAATGCTTTATGCAACTGAGCAACCAGCAGAGCCCCAATATATAAAAAAATCTTTGGTCACTATTAAACCTTGTTTCCTCATTTAACTAATATTTGAATAGATATATGGTGGAACTTTTTAAAATTCATTCATAGAATGTGGGCGTGCTGGCAAGGCCAGCCTTTATTGACCATCCCTAATTGCCCTTGCAATGGTGGTAGTGAGCCGCCTTCTTGAACCGCTGCAGGATTGCAGTTTTTCATAGTGTTTTTTGATACAACTGAATGGCTTGCTCGGCCATTCAGAGGGCAGTTAAGAATCAATCATATTGCTGTGGGTCTGGAGTCACATATAGGCCTGACCGGGTAAGGACGGCAGGTTTACTTCCCTTTCAGGGTCAAGTCTTGACGCACAGCAACTCGCCCTTCTCCTTCCTTCTCTTTGTGGGAAGATTTCTCTCAATCCAATTCTTCCCAAAAAATCGTTCTGTATAACCGAATGCTTTTATTAAAATTCCAATTTTCCTCCCTTGTGCTCCCTTTCTCTCCCGACAGTGCTGAGGTTTCATTCCAGATAGCCCACCTGGGACTTTTTGCGAATTGGCATTCATCATGCACATTGCTAGATATTGAGTTTCGGCAGGCTATTTATTTTCTATCCTTTATTCATTCTTGGGCCGTGGACGTTGCTGGCATTTATTGGCCAATCCTAGTTGCTGACTTGATGCAATTGAGTGGTTGACTAGGCCATTTCAGAGAGCAGTGAAGAGTCAACCACATTGGTGTGGGACTGGAGTCACATATAGTCACATCAAGGTAAAAAGAAGAAAGATTTGCATTTATATAGCACCTTTCACCATCACTAGATGTCACAAAGCATTTTACAGTCAATGATTCCTTTTGGAATGTAGTTACTGTTGAAATGTGGTGGCCAATTTGCACACAGCAAGCTCCCACAAACAGCAATGTGATAATGACCCAGATAATCTATTTTTGTTACATTGATTGAGGGCATGTTATATTGGGCAGGAGGCTGGGGATAACTCCCCTGTTGTTCTTCAAAATAGTGCCATGGGATCTTTTATGTCCACCTGAGAGAACAGACAAGGCCTCGGTTTAACGTCTCATTCGAAAAATGGCACCTCCGAAAGTGCAGCACTCCTTCAGCATTGCCCTGGAGTGTCAGCCTAGATTTTTGTGCTCAAGTCCCTGGAGTGGGCCCTGAACATACAATCCTCTGACTGAGAGGCAAGGGTGCTACCCACTGAGCCACAGCTGACACTGTGGACAAGGATGGCAGGTTTCCTTCTTGAAAGGACATTAGTGAATCGTTGGGTTTTTACAACAATCGGTAGTTTTATGGTCATCATTACATCATTACTGACACTAGCTTTTTATTCCAGATTGATTTAATTAACTGAATTTAAATTCCCCAACTGCCATGGAGGTAGTTGAACTCACCTCTCACAGACTATCAATCCAGGTCTGTTGGCTTACTAGTCCAGTAACCTAGGGCTAGAGTTTCCCTAACCTGTTTTTCTGGCGCCCTCACCCGAGGTGCGCCACTTTTGTCCGCCTCCAAGCGCGCCGAATAAAGACGTCCGTATTCTGGCCGCTCCCCAGCCTCTCCTCGGTCGTGGCGCAGCGTGGCCCAATGGATTGGGGGCGGAGCCAGGTCCTGCCGGTACCTCTGCACATGCGCGCCAGAGTCTGCGCGCATGTGCAGTAGCTCCTGGCAGGCCGTTTCTGAAAACGCGCGCTGCAGGCTGTGTGGGAGGGGCCCAAAGCACGCCGTCCCTAGCCCTGGCTGAATGGGCTCCCTCATCGGCGGCCCACTGCGTTCCCTAAGATAGAACTTCTATTTTTTATTTGTTATTTACTGATTAAATTTGGTGCTTTAGGTGCAGGGTTCCTTCTATTTTATTTGTTAATTAATTGCTTATTACTTTTTGTGCTTTGTTTGGTGCTTGGTGGTGCTTTAAATGTAGTTACTTGCGCCGATTCCTTAACTCTAGGTAAGGTTTTTCTGTGCGGACAGAAGTGGCAACATATGCTGGCCTAAGTTAGTTTGGAGTAACGATTTGCTGGCCAAATGCCTAAAACAGGGATAAGTGGCTGGGAATGTCCCCTTTTGAAAAAAAAAACGGAACTAAAAAAAAAACCTAACTAACTCACTTACACTGGCGCAAATTAAATGGCCAGAATTGCAACTAAAAAGATAGTCCAGAAAAATCAAGTTGCTCCAAAAAAAAAGGAGCAACTCCTGGGGAAACTTGGGCCCATAATCACTATGCTACCCTACCCCGTGAACTAAGCCATACAGATCAGGAAGATCTCAATGATCATCTCTGATAGCTTAGTTGATCACAGGCAGCAGGTAGTACGTGGGGTCAGTGCCTCGGGTTAAGAAAGAAAGAAAAACATAGTCAAGGTTCCGTCTCTTGATTTCTATCCAGTTCAAAAGTATGCGGGTATGCCATCAAGTGTGGGCAGGATCATGCCCAGTCACAATACCCTGCCATCAACCTGCCAACTCTTCACCACTGAGGATCACACACAGAAAATGAGCAAAGCGCCAGAGTACGACTGATGCTCATGGAAGCTTCTTCTTCTTAGATGGTCCCCCGGAGCCGTGCATAACTTGCTTCCACACTAAAATGAGATCTGATGAGACCAATGCTGGCCAGGTCCCAAACTTCATGGAAGATGCCTGTGCATGAATTCTTTTAACGTGGGGTGGCCGTTGCACATCAGCTACCACACGGACTTGACAGAGCAAGGTCCTGGTCCAATGACAAGGGGATCCAGAATGATTGGAGACCAGGCTATGCTGCATGGGCCTAGCTCACACACACACACACATATTCCTACTGACCCCTTCCCTCCCACCCTCAGGTCCTCTCTCCCTGGTTTAGAGATCGCAGTGTAGGTGAGCACATTAATCTTGGAGCAGCTTGTGTATTTGTCCATAGAATACTGACACTGTACACCGGGCCCCCCAGCTCCAGCTCCAGCTCGCTGCTCTCCATGTGCAGGCTCTGCTGCGCTTTTTCCGCTGGCTTAGTCCATCCGTTCACACTTTGGTCGTTGGTCACCATGCATATTCTAGCCTCGGGTCCTGACATCACTCCTGACCTCCCTGCTGTACCTTCCCTGGGTTCTGACCGCCCTGTTGGTCTCATGTCCCGACCTCCCTGCTGGACCGTACTGTACCTTCCATGGATCCCGACTGCCCTGTTGGTCTCGTGTCCCGACCTCCCTGCTGGACCGTGCTGTACCTTCCATGGGTCCCGACCTCCCTGCTGGTCTTGTGTCCCAACCTCCCTGCTGGTCCATGCTGTACCTTCCCTGGGACCCGACCTCCCTGTTGGTCTCATGTCCCAACCTCCCTGCTGGACCATGCTGTACCTTCCCTAGGTTCCGATCTCACTGCTGGCCTCGTGTCCCAAGAACAACAACAACCGTTGCCAGAACGGGAGCCAATGTCGCTCAGTGAGCACATGAGTGATGGATGAATGCGATCTTGTGTGAGTTATGATACGGTCAGCAAAGTTTTGGATGAGCTCAAGTTTACGAACAGTGCTAGTTGGGAGGCTGCCCAAGAATAGTCGAGTCTGGAGGTAACAAAGGCATGGATGAGGGTTTCAGTAGCAGATGAACTGAGGCAGGAGCGGAGATGGACAATATTGCAGAGGTGGAAGCAAACAGTCTTGGTATGGCGAGGATATGGGTCGGAAACTCAGCTCCAGATCAAATAGGATGCCGAGGTTGCGAACAGGCTGTTTCAGCCTCAGACAGTGGCCAGAGTAAGGGATAGAGCCGGTGGCTAGGGAATTAAGTTTGTAGCAGGGACCAGAGGCAATGTCTTCGGCCTTCCAAATATTTAATTCAATGAAATTTCTGCTGATCCATTTCACTTCCCCACACAAATAATCTGCCACAATTGTAAAACAGCTCTTACTTCCTGTTATACAGAGGAAAAAAAGGGCAATGGAAACAAACTGTGTCTCCAAGAATCACGGAGTTGTTGATATTGGCAGCGGGTGGATATATAAAGGTTTCATTCCATATGCAGCTGTACCCACTTCTACCAGATAGACCAGCTTCACCAGCCAGGCGTACCCAGCGACTGGAACCGATCACTTCACTATCCTAAACAGCCATTATAACACTCAACAGGTTCAATGCAGAATATCTGCGGGATGGTCTTAACAATCACTTGCTCTCTGGAGACAGGAAATTGCTTTGCCCCGGAACTTTCTACTACAATTTACTGCAAGCAATCTTTTCCGCTGCATATCCATTGGGTTGGGGAGGGCGTGGTAAGGTGGGGGTTGGGGGGGATGGGAGGGACACAGGATTATGAATTGACTAACTCAATGTGGCCAGTGATCCCAGAGGGTTGTGAATCTGTGGAATTCTCTGCCCAAGGAAGCAGTTGAGGCTAGCTCATTGAATGTATTCAAATCACAGATAGATAGATTTTTAACCAATAAGGGAAATAAGGGTTATGGGGAGCGGGCGGGTAAGTGGAGCTGAGTCCATGGCCAGATCAGCCATGATCTTGTTGAATGGCGGAGCAGGCTCGAGGGGCTAGATGGCCTACTCCTGTTCCTAATTCTTATGTTCTTATGTTATGTTCTTATGCTGACTGAATGTCTGAATGATTTATTCAATGCTACAATGGTAAAGAACGATGCTTTATTGCTAAGATTGGAGAACTGACAGCTGGCCCAATGGCTCAGCTAGTTATTCAGTGAATGGCAAACAGACTAGGAAGGTCCCAGGTTTGATCCTTGGCCTGTGCTGAATCAGCTGAACTTCGTCTGGGGCAGTAGCAAGATGTTACAATCGGCCTCAGCATTGGGCAGGGCTCCCATTTGTGATTGTGTACATATTTCAGTGTGACTACATGTGAATGTGGGAGTGAGCCTTCCCTCAGTGGTTGCATTCCTGCCTCTGAGATGGAAGTTTATAGATTCGGGCCCTACTCAAGACTGTCCTGGCTGGCAGATACAAGAGTGCCAGTCTCTGAATATTGGGCTGACATCCAGCGGAATAGATTGGCCTCCCCCCACCCGTGGTTCAGTTGATCGTACTCTTGCCTGTGAGTCATAAAGTTGTGGGTTGAAGACCCACTCCAGAGACTTGAGCACAAAAATCTAGGCTGATTTTGTAAAACCAGTGTTTTATACAGGTTCATCATAATTTCCACACTTTTATACTTTATGGGGCTGAATTTGGGCAAGGCCTCTGCCCGCCCAAGGGCTGCCCAAAGTGCTGCCGATGGCTGCTAAGGTACCGGACGGTACTTTTGGCGGGGTTTTCATCGCCGAGGTCCCTCGAAGATCGGCGGGTGGCATAGCAGCGATGTATGCCGCCAATCTGGGTGGCAGCGGGCGGGAGGTCTCATTCTCGGCGGCAGAGGTGCTTGCAGTTATCATGGGTGACTTTAATATGCATATAGATTGGGCTAACCAAACTGGAAACAATACGGTGGAGGAGGATTTCCTGGAGTGCATGGTTTTTTTAGACCAATATGTCGAGGAACCAACTAGGGGGGAGGCCATCTTAGACTGGGTGTTGTGTAATGAGAGAGGATTAATTAGCAATCTCATTGTGCGAGGCCCCTTGGAGAAGAGTGATCATAATATGGTGGAATTCTACATTAGGATGGAGAATGAAACAGTTAATTCAGAGACCATGGTACAGAACTTAAAGAAGGGTAACTTTGAAGATATGAGGCGTGAATTGGCTAGGATAGATTGGCGAATGATGCTTCAGGGGTTGACAGTGGATGGGCAATAGCAGACATTTAGAGACCGCATGGATAAACTACAACAATTGTACATCCCTGTCTGGCGTAAAAATAAAAAAGGGAAGGTGGCTCAACCGTGGCTATCAAGGGAAATCAGGGATAGTATTAAAGCCAAGGAAGTGGCATACAAATTGGCCAGAAATAACAGCGAACTCGGGGACTGGGAGAAATTTAGAACACAGCAGAGGAGGACAAAGAGTTTGATTAGGGGAGGGAAAATAGAGTACAAGAGGAAGCTTGCAGGGAACATTAAAATGGACTGCAAAAGTTTCTATAGATATGTAAAGAGAAAAAGGTTAGTAAAGACAAACGTAGGTCCCCTGCAGTCAGAATCAGGGGAAGTCATAACTGGGAACAAAAAAATGGCAGACCAATTGAACAAGTACTTTGGTTCGGTATTCACTAAGGAGGATACAAACAACCTTCCAGATATAAAGGGGGTCAGAGGGTCTAGTAAGAAGGAGGAACTGAGGGAAATCCTTATTAGTCTGGAAATTGTGTTGGGAAAATTGATGGGACCGAGGCCCGATAAATCCCCAGGGCCTGATGGTCTGCATCCCAGAATACTTAAGGAGGTGCCTTGGAAATAGCGGATGCATTGACAGTCATTTTCCAACATTCCATTGACTCGGGATCAGTTCCTATGGAGTGGAGGGTAGCCAATGTAACCCCACTTTTTAAAAAAGGAGGGAAAGAGAAAACAGGGAATTATAGACCGGTCAGCCTGACATCGGTAGTGGGTAAATGATGGAATCAATTATTAAGGATGTCATAGCAGCGCATTTGGAAAGAGGTGACATGATAGGTCCAAGTCAGCATGGATTTGTGAAAGGGAAATCATGCTTGTCAAATCTTCTGGAATTTTTTGAGGATGCTTTCAATAGAGTGGACATGGGAGAACCAGTTGATGTGGTGTATTTGAACTTTCAGAAGGCTTTCGACAAGGTCCCACACAATAGATTAATGTGCAAAGTTAAAGCACATGGAATTGGGGTAGTGTGCTGACGTGGATTGAGAACTGGTTGGCAGACAGGAAACAAAAAGTAGGAGTAAATGGGTACTTTTCAGAATGGCAGGCAGTGACTAGTGGGGTACCGCAAGGTTCTGTGCTGGGGCCCCAGCTGTTTACATTGTACATTAATGATTTAAACAAGGGGATTAAATGTAGTATCTCCAAATTTGCGGATGACACTAAGTTGGGTGGCAGTGTGAGCTGCGAGGAGGATGCTGTGAGGCTGCAGAGTGACTTGGATAGGTTAGGTGAGTGGGCAAATGCATGGCAGATGAAGTATAATGTGGATAAATGTGAGGTTATCCACTTTGGTGGTAAAAACAGAGAGACAGACTATTATCTGAATGGTGACAGAGTAGGAAAAGGGGAGGTGCAACGAGACCTGGGTGTCATGGTACATCAGTCACTGAAGGTTGGCATGCAGGTACAGCAGGCAGTTAAGAAAGCAAATGGCATGTTGGACTTCATAGCGAGGAGATTTGAGTACAGGGGCAGGGAGGTGTTACTACAGTTGTACAGGGCCTTGGTGAGGCCACACCTGGAGTATTGTGTACAGTTTTGGTCTCCTAACTTGAGGAAGGACGATCTTGCTATTGAGGGAGTGCAGCGAAGGTTCACCAGACTGATTCCCGGGATGGCGGGACTGACATATCAAGAAAGACTGGATCAACTGGGCTTGTATTCACTGGAGTTCAGACGAATGAGAGGGGATCTGCTAGAAACGTTTAAAATTCTGACAGGTTTAGACAGGTTAGATGCAGGAAGAATGTTCCCAATGTTGGGGAAGTCCAGAACCAGGGTTCACAGTCTAAGGATAAGGGGTAAGCCATTTAGGACCGAGATGAGGAGGAACTTCTTCACCCAGAGAGTGGTGAACCTGTGGAATTCTCTACCACAGAAAGTTGTTGAGGCCAATTCACTAAATATATTCAAGAAGGAGTTAGATGTATTCCTTACTACCAGGGGGTATGGTGAGAAAGCAGGAATGGGGTACTGAAGTTGCATGTTCAGCCATGAACTCATTGAATGGCGGTGCAGGCTCGAAGGGCGGAATGGCCTACTCCTGCACCTATTTTCTATGTTTCTATGTTTCTATGTTTGCCGCCCAAGTGCCGCCGAGGATGGAGTCGGAGGGTCGAAGACCAAAAAATAAAAATCACCAACAAAAAAAAGAAACATCTGAGGACCTTCAGGGAACCCCATCCAGGTAAGTACCTCTACCGAAAGAATTTAAAAACATTCCAGTTACCTTTTTTACAGGATCTTGACACTCACCGTTGAGGACAGAGCTGCCTGCACGCAGCAGTCCACCGCTGACTCCCGCCTGCACCAATCTGGCATCTCGGCGGGTGAGAATGTACTTACGCGCATCGGCCATCCGCAGACGTTGGCGGGTGCTTCCCGGCGACTCTCCCCTCCTGCCCACTCCAGACCACGTCAAAAGTGGCACTGGGCGGTTCGAGCAGAGGAATGTCGGTGGCAGTGGGCGGTAACTTGATCAATTTCAGCCCCAATATCTCTATTTATGAAGCCCAGGATCTCGTAAGCTTTTTTAACTGCTTTCTCAACCTGCCCTGCCAACCTTCAACGATTTGTGCACACATACCCCCAGGTCTCTCTGTTTGTGCACCCGCTTTAGGATTGCACCCTGTAGTTTATATGTCCTCTTCTCATTCTTTCTACCAAAATGTATCACTTCACACTATTGTGCATCAAATTTCATCTGCCATGTCCATCCATTTCACTAGCCTGTCTATGTCATACTCAGCTCCACTTCCCTGCCCGCTCCCCATAACGCTTTACTACCTTATCGCTCAAGAAACTGTCTATTGCTGTCTTAAATTTATTCAATGTCCCAGCTTCCACAGCTCTCTGGGACAGAGAATTCCATAGATTTACAATCCTCTGAGAAGAAGGTGGTGGGTGTCTAAGACGTGCCAGAATGAGGAGGAGATCCAGACCATACATACCCCGCACTTACAGGGAGAAGAGGCCTTACCGCGACGTGTCCGAGAACACCTGCCTTCGGAGACTGCGCTTCCACAAAGTGGTGATCACTGAAATATGTCAGCTCATCAGGACAGATATGCAGCCTTCCATCAGGACATCACTGTCCATTGAGGTCAAGGTCACCGCGGCACTGTCGCTCTACGCATCAGGTTTCTTTCGAGCCTCCGCGGTCGACATTTCCCCTCTGTCTCATCATGCCACACATCGCTGCATTAGACAGGTCACGGAGGCCCTGTACGCATGTAGGATGGACTGATATACTTGCTTTGGAGGCAGTTCAAAGAAGGTTCACAAGGTTGATTCCAGAGATGAGGGGGTTGACTTATGAGGAAAGTTTGAGTAGGTTAGGCTTCTATTCATTGGAATTCAGAAGAATGAGAGGTGATCTTATCGAAGTGTATAAGATTATGAGGCGGCTTGACAAGGTGGATGCAGAGAGGATGCTTCCACTGATGAGGGAGACTAGAACTAGAGGGCATAATCTTAGAATAGGGGGCCGCGCATTTAAAACTGAGGTGAGGAAAAATTTCTTCTCTCAGAGGGTTGTGGATCTGTGGAATTTGCTGTCTCAGAGAGCTGTGGAAGCTCGGACATTAAATAAATTTAAGACAGAAATGGACAATTTCTTAAACAATAAGGGAAGAGAGCCGGCAGGGAAGTGGACTTGAGTCCATGATCGGATCAGCCATGATCCTATTGAATGGCGGAGCAGGCTCGAGGGGTCATATGACAGCTCATACGAGCGCCACATGACAGCAGAGAGATGGTACAGTTGTCCAGGAGGACTGTAGACATTGGCGACCAACTCATCGAAGCATTAGGGAGCATATCCCGACAGCTGGCCACCATGACCGAGTACATTCCGCGGATGGCGGAAGCCCTGGAGGCGATAGCCAGGAACACTGCTGTCAGAGGCCTCCCAGTGGTCCCGGAGCATGGCACTCCACCCCTAGGTTCTGCACCACCCAACGACACATGAAAGGCATGACCAAGATCCTGCATCTAGATCCAAGAATGTTCCCACCTCGGCACTCCCCTGCTCCCGTACCCGTGCAACCACCACCTATGCCTTCATCCCCTCCAATGAGGCACCGCCTGAGGAGCTCTTCGGCCAGGCAGCATGGAGGGAGGAGGGGAAGGGGTAGTGGTGGGGAGAAGAAGGGGAGAGGGGAAGGAAAGTGAGGTGCATGTCCGCAGGTGATGGCTGTTATATCGCCATCTCGGTGTATGCAATTGGTTATAATGTATGGGGGGAGGGGGTCACCCTCCTGCATTGCATTTGTGTTCTGTGTTGCTGGACATGTTGACCATTTGATTGATGTCAATGGTAGAAAAAGTGGGGTGGGGATGGGGTGTTTTTGCCTGTGATACTTATGATTTGAGACCAATGGAAGTATCAAAAGTTTTTTATTCAACATAACCTTGTTGTGCATTGTCTCAGATAGCTGCACCGTTACACATTGGTGATTCCTTAACATGAAAAGGTTAAAAAAAACTTAACTTGAATCAACTTAAACTTTAACTGGCACCAAGCTGATGCCCACCATTGATGTTTGAGCTGCACACACACAGCAGGGTGTCAGCTTTGTCAATTAGAACAACGTTCTTTCAGGAAAATCGCTCATTTATGAGCTCCTGAGGTAAGAGTCTTGCAGCTATGTAGCCACCAGGGGCCCTTTCCTGCGGTCTGGAGGAGAGCGTGGGCATGGTTACATAGTCAGTCTGATTGTCTGGCCTGAGGTCAGCGTCCAGCCCCTCATCCTCTTCTTCCTCTCTCTCCTGAGGTTGACCATCAGTCCCTTCTGGCAATTCTTATCCCCTCCTGATAGCCAGGTTGTGCAGCATGGAGCACATGACCACGAATTTAGCTACTTGCTCAGGGTTGTATTGTAGCTCCCCTCCTGAGTGCTCCAGGCATCTATAGCACTGCTTAAGCACATTAATTGTTTTCTGGACCACATTGCGTGTGTTTCTGTGGCTCTCGTTGTATCGCTTCTCGGCCTCGGTGTGGGTGTCACGCGGGGGGGGTCATTAGCCAGGTGGCTCGGCCATATCAGTTGTCACCAAGCATCCAACATTGTCCTTGTGGCTGACTCTTAAACATCACGCAGGATGTGAGCCTCATCGAAGCTGCTCGGACATTTGGCATTCACTGTCATTATTATCTGGTCGTGATCGACAACTAGTTGGACCTCAGGGAGTGAAATCCTTTCCGGTTACGAAAAAGTTCTGGGTCCTGAGAAGGTGCCTGCATGGCGATGTGAGCACACTGTATTGCTCTCTGCACCTTGGGGAACTTAGCAATGCAGTAGAATGCTGTAGCCCTGTCAGTCTGAGCCTCTGTGGTCATGGGGAAGCTGATAAATATATTCAATGACCCAGCCTCCACAGCTCTCTGGGGCAGAGAATTCCACAGATTTACAACCCTCTGAGAGAAGCAATTCCTCCTCGTCTCAGTTTTAATGGGCAGCCCCTTATTCTGAGACTATGCCCCCTAGTTTTAGTTTCCCCTATGAGTGGCAACAACCTGTCTGCATGCAACTTGTCGAGCCCTCTCATTATCTAATATATTTCGATAAGATCACCTCTCATTCTTCTGAACTCCAATGAGTGCAGTCCCAACCTACTCAACCTATCTTCATAAGTCAACCTCCTCATCTCCAGAATCAACCTAGTGAACCTTCTCTGAACAGCCTCCAATGCAAGTATATCCTCTGTAAATATGGAGACCAAAACTGCCGCAGTACTCCAGGTGTGGCCTCACCAATACCCTGTACAGTTGTAGCAGGACTTCTCCGCTTTATACTCTATCCTCCTTGTAATAAAGGCCAACATTCCATTTGCCTTCCTGATTACTTGCTGTACTTGCATACTAACTTTTTGTGTTTCATACAGAAGGACCCCCAGGTCCTTCTGTACTGAAGCACTTTACAATTTTTCTCCATTTAAATTATAATTTGCTTTTCTATTTTTCGGCCAAAGTCACATTTTCCTACATTATACTTCATCTGCCAAATTTTTGCCCACTGACTTAGCCTGTCTATATCCCTTTGCAGATTTTTTGTGTCCTCCTCACAATTTGCTTTCCCACCAATCTTTGTATCATCAGCAAACTTGGCTACATTACACTCGGTCCTTTCATCCAAGTCATTAATATAGATTGCAAATAGTTGAGGACCCAGCACCGATTCCTGCGGCTCAGGTAGCAATCCAGAGATTATTATCTTTGTGGTTCCGCTTTTTAATTTGGCCCCTAGCTGCTCGTACCCCCTCAACAGAACCTCCTTCTTTGTCCTACGTATGTCATTGGTACCTACATGGACCACGACAACTGGATCTTCCCTCTCCTATTCCAAATTCCTCTCCAGCCCTGAGGAGATGTCCTTAACCCTGTCACCGGGGCAGGCAACACAGCCTTCGGGACTCACGCTCTCGGCTGCAGAGAACCGTATCTATCCCCTAATGATACTGTCCCCTACTGTAAATACGGATTCTTTTTCCCTCAATCTGTTTCAGCGACTACACTGACGCGAATACCTCTTGCCTTTTCTGTAAAAGACCTTTATTGAAGATTCTCCGGCCGGGACTTGTCAAGTCAAAGGGACACTCTCAATCAGAGCCTGTTTACCTTCCCCTGGACAAGTCCCTTTTCAGCGCAAAAAGCACAGTAGATATACATTTTCAAAACAGAACACATTTGATTAGCACTTGGTCTATCCAATCCCTTTCTGCCTCCCCCCCGAGTACGTCCAATGGCAGGCAAGAAAGTCTCCCAATTAGGGCTGGTGTCAGGTAGGTTAGTTATAGCTTTGCTACACTGTCTTCCCTTATCAGTAAAGAACCCAATTAGTTTCTCTTCCTCCTTATCAGTCGAAGCTATTACTTTTCCCTTCCTATCGAGAATTGCTTTCTTTCTTTGTGCTGCCTTGGGCTTTCTCATGACCCGTGTCTAACCTCAACTTCAACTCTTGGTAACCCCTTTTTTTCTGTTGATTCTGCAGTTGTCTGCATCTTGACCATTTCTTTAGCTATTTTCCCATGATTCCCTATCTCCATCCTTTTGCCACCTTCTCTAGCCATCTACCACTTTCGCAACCCTTTTACACATTCTCACTACTACTACAATGTTTCTTTTTACTCCCCCCCACTTGACTGGCCCCTGTACCACAGTGTTGTGGTCAGTTTGCTCAACCTCCCTGCAGTCCCTGCTCTCGTCCACACAGGGAATAAGAGCCTCGAACCTGTTGGACAAGATCAAGGGCTGAGTCTCCTCCATCACTACCTCCTGAGTCCCCATACCTTCCTCGCTTGTAGTCACACCCTCCTGTCTCTGACCACGGACCAAATTTGAATTAATTACTCTAATTGATGTGACTGCTTCCCGGATCGCGGCATCCAGGTAACTCTCCCCCTCCCTGATGTGTCGTAGTGTCTGCAGCTTGGTTTCCAGCTCATCAACACAGAGCCAAAATTCCTCGACCTGCTGACACGTGCCACAGATGTGGTCGCTGTGGACCTCAATAGGGTCAACCAGCTCCCACATGCAGCAGCAGCAGCAACACATCGTCTGCCCTGCCATCCTTAATATATTTAATTAATTAAGATTTCAAGTTTTGTTATTAATCCCAGCTCTTAATTCAAACCAATACCCCAGAAAAGAGAAAAACTCACCAACCAATCACTTCCCTTCTTTCCTCTGACATCACACTTTGATTTTGGTTCTTTTTGCTTCTTGGTTTCAGGTCAGTTGGTGCTGTTTGGGCTGGCTGCCCCTGTAACATCCTAATGAGGTCATTACCGCCTGATTTTGAATCGAATCGAATAACTAGGGCTGTAGATATGGCTTTAAGCTCAATTGTAGGGGGGCAAGGTTTTAAGTGAGGGGAAATTTAGAAAGTTAAAGAGGAAGGACAAGGCAATAATGCATGGTAGCGATACAGGTAATGATAACTGTCATGTATCCAGACATGTTTACTGCTTGAACTATTATACATGATGTGCCACCACAGAGCACTACTGTGGGAAACTTGTACACCAGCTGTATGGTCACTAAGATGTGCCACCAGAGGGCACTGCAGTGGGAGACTTGTAGGTTACCCGTACAGGTGTGCCAGGCCTAGTATAAAAGGCAGGCCACCATGCGTGATCATCACTCTGGAGTTGTATTAAATGGACTAAGGTCACTACAGTTCAAGTGCAATACATTGCCTCGTGGAGTCATTATCAGAGCAGCTAAAGACATAACAATTGGTGACGAGATTATAGACTTTCACACGAAAATGGCTAACTTTGGTACGTTGCAGCAGCTCGCCGATGGTGATGATTGGGACGCCTTTGCGGAGAGGCTCGACCATTTCTTCACAGCAAACGACCTGGCAGACGATAATCTAGTCACACTGGCTGGTAAGCGCAGAGCTATCCTGCTAACCAGTTGTGGGCCCACCGTGTATGGCCTCGTCAGGGACTTGCTGGCACCAGCAAAGACAACGACCAAGACGTACGAGGAGCTTGTAACGCTGATCCAAGAACAACTCAAGCCCAAAGAGAGCATCCTCACAGCCAGACACCGGTTTTATACCCACCGACGGCCCGAAGGCCAGGAAATCACGAAATATGCTGCAGACCTCAGGAGGCTGGCGGTACCGTGTGATTTCGGCGAACACCTCACGGAAGAGCTGCGGGATATCTTTGTCATCGGAATCGACCATGAGGGCCTTCTTCACAGGCTACTATCTGCGGATACCACAATCACATTGCAAAAGGCCATCACCATGAGCCAAGCATTCATGACCTCGACCTGCAGCTCTAGGCGGATGACTCGTCCTCAGGACTCAAACCCGGCAAGTACTGTACACAGACTGGCACCTTTTAGAGGCTGGACTGTAGAACGTGAATCTCCTCAGGGGCGAGAGAACAGGCCCCCAAGTCCCTTAAATCAGGTTCCGCTGAGGGGGGCTAATCGTGTTGCACCATGCTGGCGTTGCGGAGGGAATCACAGGGCTCACCAGTGCAGTTTTAAGAGCTATGTATCCTTACAAAGGGCCACCTCCAGCGAATGTGTAAAAGAAATATGACTCACTGCGTTGATAAAGAATCTGCAGATACCCATGAATCTAGCGCGGATTATGAAGAGGTAGTCAGAGAGACAACTCAGTCCCATGATGAGGTGTATGGTATGTTTACCTGCACCAAAGAATGTTCCCTGTTGAAGACGGAAGTCGAGATAAACAGCGTTACAGTCTTCATGGAAGTGGACATGGGGGCAAGCCAGTCAGTAATGAATCAAGAAGCCTTTGAGAGGCTATGGGACAATCAAGCTGAACGACCCAAGTTGGTCCCGGTTCAGGCAAAGCTGCGCACCTGCACCAATGAACATATCCCAGTCGTTGGTAGTGTGGATGTAAAGGTACTCCATGATGGCGCAGTGCACTATGGATTGTTGCAGTTGATGGACCAACCCTACTCGGAAGAAGGTGGATGGAGAAGATCCATTGGAGCTGGGAAGATTTCATCCCTCCAGCGATCGATGTCCCCGCGCTCAGAGGCAAAGCAAGCCCCCACCTGAGGTTGGATTCGGCACCAGAGAGCAAACCAGCACAGCACCCGTGGCATGTCTGCGTGGAGATGATCCAGCGGAGACGACCCAAACATATCTTCCGGGCTCCAGTGGCAGGACTACGGAGGAAGAAACTCGGATCCAAAGGCGACTTCCCAGCTTCAGTGGCAGAACCCGGGGAGAAGAGGATCACAGTGGTCGACATCGTGGATGGAAGAAAGATGGCACCCAAACCACGAGATGAAGCGCTGAAGAAAAAGATGGCGGCGGCCAGACCATGATGTGCAGCACTGATGGAGCAACACGTGGTACCAAGCGAAGAAGATGGTTGAGTTAAAGATAGCAAGGCTCTCTTAAAGGAGGCCAGCAACCCACCACATTTAAAGGGACAGTTCCACATTCTCAATCAATGTAATAGTAACTGTGAGTTAAATGTAAAGCTTGTAATTGACGATCAGAGTTTTATACATATTATAAGCAAAGAAAAGTCGTGCGATTGTGATCGGAGCTACAATTTATCTACAATGAGTAATGAAACGTTGTGCGATGTACGATTTCAACTGTATTCAGATAATGTAGAAGGGCACACACCCATCGGGAGCACACAGGTCCAGCGGGCTACCCAATGCTGTAGCCTGCGTCCCTGGGACCAGAGTGATGCACCACGGAGTGTGGCCACAAGCAGCTAATATAGACAAGCTGCAGAGCAAGCGATCTCAGGAGGGCAACAGCACCGGTATCGATACCCTGCCCCTGATCGGCTCCACCTCTCAGGCATCCGATGGCACCAACCGCCACGAGCCTGAAGGAGGAAACTGCGCTAAGGCGCAGCCCCCAGACCCTATCGCCACCAAGGCTACACCCAGGAACGAAGGGTCACCCGCAACGATTCTCCCAAATGGGACTGGCATCAACCAGGATCCTAAACCAAATAACACCCAGGCAGCAAGTCAGCAGTTCCCTGCTCACTGCTAGACAACTGCTCCTCAGGGAGCAACAGCGACCCGGGGTGTAAGGAAAGGACAGGGAGGTCACAGGCATCTGTGAAGTGCCCGACGCTAGGAGCAATGACAAAGGCCCCGAGAGCAGGCAACTTGAGCCAACCGGGTTCCCACTGCCAGCGCTGGGCACCGCGCCGCCATCAGACTACCTGGATACATCCAGCAGTTCTAGAACTAGCTTGTCCTCACGCACCGGTGCTGACACCAGTACTGATTCCAAGTACGTATCAAGAATGTATCTCACCAGTCAAATGTACTTGCCTCACAACTGTACCACAAATGTATGATGTAAATGCAATTTTTTTTTCTGGACTTGAATGTCTATGAATGTAATGAGCCACCGGCATAATCTATATGTAGGGGGTTGGGGGAAGAGAATGGAGTGGTCATGGACTCACAAACAGAAACCACCAGCACCTCTACTGCCAACGAAACACCACCTACTCACCCAAGATGGAAACGACCCTCCAAGGGTCAACCAGATAGAGCTAAGCCCAGAGCACAGTCAATGTATGAAAGCGATTTGCACTAAGGACTTGGGGGAGAGTGATGTCATGTATCCAGACATGTTTACTGCGTGTACTATTATACATGATATGCCACCAGAGGGCACTGCTGTGGGAAACTTGTACACCAGCTGTATGGTCACTAAGGTGTGCCACCAGACGGCACTGCAGTGGGAGACTTGTAGGTTACCTGTACAGGTATGCCAGGCCTAGTATAAAAGGCAGGCCACCATGTGTGACCGTCACGCTGGAGTTATATTAAATGGACTAAGGTCACTACAGTTTAATTGCCTCGTGGAGTCATTGTCAGAGCATCTAAAGACATAACAATAACCAAAGTGTGACAGAAAGGGACAGAGTGTACAAACATAAGATTGCACCAGCAAATAGGGTCAGAGTAGGGAAAAATGATAAAAAGACAAAATTAAAGGTTCTTTATTTGAATGCACACAGCATTCGTAACAAGATAGATGAATTGATGGCATGAATAGAAAAAAATGGGTATGATCAGATAACCATTACAGAGACATGGTTGCAAGGTGACCAAGGCTGGGTACTGAATATTAAGGGGCGTTCGACATTTTGGAAGGATAGGCAGAAAGGAAAAGGAGGTGGGGTAGCTCTGTTAATAAAGGATAAGATCAATACAGTAGTGAGAAATGATCTTGGCTCGGAAGATCAAGATAAAATCAGTTTGGGTGAAGAGAAGAAATAGCAATGGAAAGAAGTCACTGGGAGTAGTCTATACGTCTCCTAATAGTAGCTACATTGTAAGACAAAGTATAAATCAAGAAATAATGGGGCTTGTAAGAGACGTATTGCAATAATCGTGGGCAACTTTAATCTTCATATAGATTGGACAAGTCAAATTGGCAAAGGTAGCCTTGAGGACAAGTTCATAGAATGTATTCGGGATGGTTTCTTGGAACAATACATTGTGGAACCAACCAGGGAACAGGCTATTTTAGATCTGGTAATGTGAAATGACACAGGATTAATTAATGATCCCATAGTAAAGAATCATCTAGGGAAGAGTGATCAGATGTAGAATTTCACATTCAGTTTGAGGGTGAGAAACTTGGGTCTGAAACTAGTGTCTTAAACCTAAATAAAGGCAATTAGAAAGGTATGAAGACGGAGTTGGCTAAAGTGGACTGGGAAAATAGATTGAAAAGTAAGACGGTAGATAAGCAGTGACTTAAGGAGATATTTCATAATTCTCAAAAAAGATGTATTCCATTGAGAAAGAAAGACTCTACGAGAAGCATGAACCATCCGTGGATAACTAAGAAGTTAAGGATGGTATCAAATTGAAAGAAAAGGCATACAATATTGCAAAGATTAGTGGTAGGCCAGAAAATTTTAGAAACTAGCAAAGGATGACGACAAAAATAATAAAGCAGGAGAAAATAGATTATGAGATCAAACTAGCAAGAAATATAAAAACAGACAGTATGAGCTTTTACAAGTATATAAAAAGGTAGAGAATAGCTAAAGTAAATGTTAGTCCCTCAGAGGTTGAGACTGGGGAATTAATAGTGGGAAACAAGGGAATGGCAGAGACTTTGAACAAATATTTTGTATCTGTCTTCACGGTAGAAGACAGTAAAAGCATCCTAATAATAATAGAAAGTCAGAGAGAAAAAGGGAGGAAGGAAATTAAAACAATCATTAACACTAGAGAAAAAGTACTCGGCAAACTAATGCACTAAAGGCTGATAAGACCTGATGGCCTGCATCCTAGGGTCTTAAAAGAAGTGGCTGCAGAGATACTGGATGCATTGGTTGTAATCTTCCAAAATTCGCTAGATTTGGGAAATGTCCCAGCAGATTGGAAAGCCGCAAATGTAACACCCCTATTCAAAAAAGTAAACTATAGGCCAGTTAGCCAAGCATGTGCCATTGGGAAAAATGCTGGAATCCATTATTAAGGAAGTAATAGCAGGACTTTTAGAAATCATAATACAATTAAGCAGAGTCAACATGGTTTTATGAAAGGCAAATCATGTTTGACAAATTTATTAAGGATCTTTGCAGATGTAACTAGCAGGGTGGATAAAAAGGAACCAGTCGATGTAGTGTATTTGGATTTCCAAAAGGCATTTGATAAGGTGCAACATAAAAGGTTACTACACAAGATAAGACATCATGGTGTTGGGGGTAATATATTAGCATGGATAGAGAATTAACTAACTAACAGAGAGTCGGGATAAATGGTTATTATTTTCAGGTTGGCAAACTGTAACTAGTGGGGTGCCACAGGGATCAATGCTGGGGACTCAACTATTGACAATCTATATGAATGACTTGGATGAAGGGACCAAGTGTATTGTAGCCAAATTTGCTGATGGTACAAAGATAGATAGGAAAGCAAGGTGTGAGGAGAACACAAATCATCACAGGCAGTCCCTCGAAATCGAGGAAGACTTGCTTCCACTCTAAAAGTGAGCTCTCAGGTGACTGAACAGTCCAATACAGGAATTACAGTCTCTGTCACAGGTGGGACAGACAGTCGTTGAAGGAAAGGGTGGGTGGGGAGTCTGGTTTGCCGCATGCTCCTTCTGCTGCCTATGCTTGTTTTCTGCATGCTCTCGCCGACAAGACTCGAGGTGCTCAGCGCCCTCTCAGATGCACTTCCTCCACTTAGGGCGGTCTTTGGCCAGGGACTCCCAGGTGTTGGTGGGTGTAAGAGCGAAAAACCTTAATCAGGGGTAGAGTAATTCGGTGTAATTAAAATATAAAGCAAGAAAGGCTAAGAGAAAGATTTAAATGCGTTCACGAATCCCACATCCCAGCAATTAAGCTGGAACACCATAAGGTCAGAGAAATTCTCTGAGGAGATAAGAATACCCACAAGATTTATGTAGACAACTCACAGAAATAACGAGAGGAGGCCACTATGCTCCAGCCACATGAGATAACAGGAACAAAGCCTCTTTTAGCAGAGGGTAGCCATATGTCTGCCAGGGATATTAGTCTGAGAATTAGCCTGGGAAGACGTTCCCAGAAATGTAACACATAACTTGTAGGGGGCTATTCCCTAGCAACAGTCGTCAGAACTGAATGTACCAATGGAATCATTAGAAATTACTGTAACCAATAAAATTAATGTAACTGTATTAGCCAATGACATTGCTGAAAACTGTATTAACCAATGTATTAATAGCAGGTGGGCGGGGACTGGTGGCAAATAACCAATGAAACACTTCCCCGCTTAGTTTACTGTATTTCTACTCTATAAACTGTAATTGCGCAGCCTGTCCTGTGAGACTGATGAGGAGAGCAACCAGTGGGCGCACTGTTGCAACCGGCTCTCCCTTGATTAATCAGGTTTTAATAAACAATTCTTTTCTCTGTATCAGGACCTTTCGTGTCAAGTGTTATCTTTTTAATACTCCAAAACAGTGGGGATGATGAACTTAATCAAGGAGACTTTGAGGGTGTCCTTGAAACGTTTCCTCTACCCACCTAGGGCTCGCTTTCCGTGTAGGAGTTTCGAGTAGAGCGCTTGCTTTGGGAGTCTTGTGTCGGACATGCGGACAATGAGGCCCGCCCAACGGAGCTGGTCAAGTGTGATCAGTGCTTCGGTGCTGGGGATGTTGGCCTGATCGAGAACACTGACTTTGGTGCATCTGTCCTCCCAGAGGATTTGCAGGATCTTCCGGAGACATCGTTGGTGGTATTTCTCCAGCGATTTGAGGCGGCAACTGTATATGTTCCATATCTCTGAGCCATATAGGATGGCGGTTATCACTACAACCCTGTGGACCATAAGCTTGGTGCCAGATTTGAAGGCCTGATCTTCGAACACCCTCTTCCTCAGGTGGCCGAAGGCTTGCTGGCGCACTGGAGGTGGTGTTGAATCTTGTCATCGATGTCTGCCCTTGCTGATAATAGGCTCCCGAGGTATGGAAAGTGGTCCACTTTGTCCAGGGCCGCACCGTGGATCTTGATGACTGGGGGCAGTGCTGTGTGGCGGGGTCAGGTTGGTGGAGGACCTTAGTCTTACGGATGTTTAGTGTAAGGCCAATGCTTTCGTACACCTCGGGGAAGATGTTGACGATGGCTTGGAGTTCAGCCTCTGAACATGCGCAGACGCAAGCGTCATCAGCTTACTGTAGCTCGACGACAAAGGATGGAATGGTCTTGGATCTGGTCTGGAGGCGACGAAGATTGAACAGGTTCCCACTGGTTCTATAGCTTAGTTCCACTCCAGCCGGGAGCTTGTTGAGTGAGAGGTGGAGCATTGCAGCGAGGAAGATCGAGAAGAGGGTTGACGCGATGATTCAGCCCTGCTTGACCCCGGTCCGGATGTGGATTGGGTCTGTGGTGGATCCGTTGGTCAGGATCACGGTTTGCATGTCGTCGTGGAGCAGGCGGAGTATTTCGACAAACTTTTGGGGGCAGCCGAAATGGAGGAGGATGCTCCATAGTCCCTCGCGGTTAACAGTGTCAAAGGCTTTTGCGAGGTCAAAGAAGGCCATGTACAAAGGTTGGTGCTGTTCCCTGCATTTCTCTTGCAGTTGTCGCGCCATAAAGATCATGTCCGTTGTACCCTTTAGTGGACGGAATCCGCACTGTGACTCCGGGAGGAGCTCCTCAGCCACAGAAAGAAGATGGTTGAGGAGGATTCTAGCGATGACCTTCCCAGTGACTGACAACAGGGAGATTCCTCTGTAGTTGCCGCAGTCGGGCTTGTCCCCTTTTTTAAAGATGGTTACAATTACTGCATCTCTGAGATCTCCCAGCATGCTCTCCTCCTTCCAGACAAGAGAGATGAGGTCATGCATTCGTGCCAATAGTGCCTCTCCGCCATACTTTAGTGCCTCAGCGAGAATTCCATCTGCTCCCGATGACTTGTTGTTCTTGAGCTGACTGATGACCTTTTCTATCTCATGCAGGGCTGGGGTTTTGCTGAGATGGTGGTGGGTAGCAGAGAAACATAGAAAATAGGTGCAGGAGTAGGCCATTCAATAAGATCCACACCCCCCCCCCCGACCCCCCCAGCCGCAAGGACCACATCCAACTCGCTCCCGAACACATCCAACGAACTGGCATCAACAACTCTCGGCGGCAGGGAACCCCACAGGCCAACAACTCCCCGAGTGAAGAAGTCTCTCCCAATCCCAGCCCCAAACAGCCCACCCCCCATCCCAAGAGCGTGCCACCCCCCGGCTCCGGACCCACCCAACACCGGGAACACTACCCCCGCACCCAACCCGCCCCGCCCCGTTAGAATCCTTCCCCGGATGTCGAGCCCCCAGCCCCGGCCACCCCGGAGCCACGCCCCCGTGACGCCAACCACACCACATCCACCAACCGCCATCTGCGCAGTCAACCCGTCCACCCCACTCTGAATACTCCCCGCATCGAGGCACAGAGCCCCCAGGCCTGCCCCTCCAACACACTTCGCCCCCCCAGACCTTCGCTGCAATGTGGCCCCTCCTGTCCCCCGCCATTAGCATGCTGCGGGATGGAGTCGAGGACACCTGTGAAAGGCAGAGCCTCGATTAAGGAGATCTTCGCAGTGCTCTTTCCAGCGGGTCCTGACTGCCTCGGTGTCCTTGATGAGTGTCTCCCCGTTCTTGGCCAGCTGTGGGTGGGGTCTTGGGTAGTAGGTGGCCTTGACTCGATGAAGAATCCTCGCACATTCTGGCTATTGGCCAGCTGCTGAAACCCCACTGCTTTCTTCACCCACCATCTATTCTTCAGGTCGCGGATCTTTTGTTGGACCTCGGCCTTAAGCCGTCTGTAAAGTTGCTTTGCTGCTCCCAAGTTGGCTTGTTGTTTTAGATTCAGAAATGCCCTGCGCTTGCAGTTTATTCGTTCTTGGATATCCTGGTCATTCTGATCAAACCAATCCTGGTGTTTCCTGGTTGAGTGACTGCCAAGGGATATAGATAGTTTCAGTGATTGAGCAGAAATTTGGCAGATGGAGTATAATGTGGGAAAATGTGAGGTTATCCACTTTGATAGGAAGAATAGAAAAGCAAAATATTATTTAAATGGTGACTACAGAATGCTGTGGTTCACAGAGATCTGGGTGTCCTCGTACATGAAACACAAAAAGTTAGTGTCATGTATTCAACCAGCATTGTAACCCATGTATAATCTGACCTAAGTTGTACACTGTGAGAACAATGACCACTAGGTGGGAGACACTCCTAACCTGGACCTTCAGGTATAAAAGGGGAAGCACCACCCACCTTCATCACTTGAGTGCTAAGCAATAAAGTACAGGTCACAGACTGACCTTCTCTCAAGCATGGGCCTCGTGTGCATTTATACTGTATAGTAAGGACATATCAATGGCGACGAGAAACTGGGATTTAAACCACCCGAGCATGGCCACGAGCAGAACAGATGAGAGGTACTGTGTTAAGGAATGGTTGGGACAGAGATTCAACATTGTTAAAGCAGCACACAGTTCTCCAGGCAGACAAGGGCAATCGGGCATGCCCCAACATGTAGTCGGGGAGTTCGTCAGAGACAATGGCAAGCTGAACGGCGATTCACGCCATTGCAATGGACAATGCGGCCAGTAATGGGGCCATCAACACATATTAATGGCGCATTCATGGACAGTCACAGGGGCAGTCAGGGACGATCGACTGGCAAGGGACCTTTTGTTTCCAACAACAGCTCATGTTGGAGGCGTGGAGACACACACTCAGCCGGAGTTTGCAGAGATGAGCAAAATACCTGCAGAAATTGCAGAAATGAACGCTGGGGGAAATTGCTGGAAGCTGAAGTTCAGCGAGTTCATGTGGAGCACGTATACAGTTCATACACCAGGACGCCACCGATAATGATGAAAGTGCTCCTCAATGGCATCCCAGTATCAATGGAGCGAGACACGGGGGCCAGCCAGTCCCTGATGGGTATCAAACAGTTAGAAAAGTTGTGGGCGTCCAAGGCCAGGAGGCCAAAATTATCACCGATTGACGCACAGCTACGGACTTACACAAAGCAGATCATTCCGGTGCTAGGCAGCGCCACAGTAGTCGTGACCCACAAAGATTCGGAGAACAGGTTGCCACTCTAGATTGTCCCAGGAGACGGTCCCGCACTACTGGGGAGGAGTTGGCTTGCTGTCATGAACTGGAAATGGGGCGATGTCAATGCAATTTCCTCTATGGAGCGAGTATCATGCTCACAGATCCTGGACAAATTTGACTCATTACTTCAACCCGGCATTGGCACTTTCATGGGGGCCAAGGTAGTGATTCACATAAACCCGGACACCAGGCCAGTACACCACAAGGCCAGAGCGGTGCCTTATGTGATGCGGGAAAAGATAGAAGGCGAATTTGACCGCCTGCTGAGGGAAGGCATCATCTCGCCAGTCGAATTCAGTGACTGGGCGAGCTCGATCGTGCCGGTGCTCAAGGCGGATGGGTCGGTCAGGATATGTGGTGATTACAAGGCCACCATCAATCGGGTGTCACTCCAAGACCAGTACCCGCTACCGAGAGCGGAGGACCTCTTTGCGACGCTATCCGGTGGCAAACTTTTTTCAAAATTGGACCTGACCTCAGCTTACATGACCCAGGAGCTGGCGAGTGAGTCGAAGAAGCTGACCACCATCACGACACACAAGGGGTTGTTTGAGTACAACAGATGTCCGTTCGGGATTCGCTCGGCCGGCGCGATCTTCCAACGAAATATGGAAAGCCTCCTCAAGTCGATTCCAGGGACGCTGGTTTTTCAGGATGACATCCTCATCATGGGTTACGATACTGAAGAACACCTCCACAACCTGGAGGAGGTGCTATGCAGAATGGACCGGGTAGGGCTGCAACTGAAAAAGGCGAAGTGCGTCTTCCTAGCTCCAGAGGTAGAATTCCTGGGGGTGAGGGTAGCAGCAGACGGGATCAGCCCGACTGCGTCCAAGACGGAAGCGATCCAGAGAGCACCCAGACCCCGTAACACGACGGAGCTGCGTTCGTTCCTGGGGCTCCTGAACTATTTTGGTAACTTTCTTCCCAAATTGAGCACGCTGCTCGAGCCGCTACACGTGCTCCTACGCAAAGGTCATGAATGGATCTGGGGGGACAGCCAGGAAAGGGCTTTAAATAGAGCACGCAATTTGTTATGTTCCAACACTCTGTTAACACGATACGACCCATGTAAGAAACTTCTGTTAACGTGTGATGCGTCATCCTATGGTGTCGGGTGTGTGTTGCAGTATGTCAATGTCAAGGGTCAGTTACAGCCGGTAGCTTATGCCTCCAGGAGTCTGTCCCAGGCAGAAAGGGCTTACGGGATGGTAGAAAAGGAGGCGCTCGCATGTGTATATGCTGTAAAGAAAATGCACCAGTACCTGTTTGGCAGGAAATTTGAGCTGGAGACAGATCACAAACCCCTAACGTCCCTTTTGGCCGACAACAAGACCATAAATGCAAACGCATCGGCACGCATACAGAGGTGGGCACTCACGTTAGCCACCTATGACTATACAATTCGGCACAGACTGGGCACCGAAAACTGCGCCGATGCACTCAGCAGGCTCCCACTAGCCACCACTGAGAGGGCTACCGAGCATGCTGCTGAGATGGTCATGGCTGTTGAAGCTTTCGGAAGCGAAGGCTCACCCGTGACAGCCCGTCAGATTAAAGTCTGGACAAATAGAGACCCGCTATTGTCTCTAGTCAAGAAATGTGTCCTGAATGGGGATTGGGCAGCCACGTACAGGGCATGCCCTGAGGAATTTAAAACATTTCACAGGCGCAGGGATGAACTCTCGATTCAGGCCGATTGCCTACTGTGGGGAAACCGCGTAGTCATGCCCCAGATGGGCAGAGAGGTGTTCATCAGAGAACGCCACAATGAGCACCCGGGCATTGTCACGATGAAGGCAATTGCCAGGTCACACGTTTGGTGGCCAGGGATAGACGCAGATCTGGAACTTTGTGTTCGCAGGTGCAACACGTGTGCCCAGCTGGGCAATGCGCCCAGGGAAAACCCCCTTAGCCCCTGGCCATGGCCCGCCAAGCCTTGGTCACGCATCCATGTGGACTACACATGGGAAAAATGTTTTTGGTTGTAGTAGACGCCTACTCCAAATGGATCGAGTGTGACATTTTAAATTCAAGCACATCCTCTGCCAGGGTAGAAAGTCTACGGGCAATGTTCACCACCCACGGTCTACCAGACGTCTTGGTCAGCGACAATGGCCCATGCTTCACAAGCACTGAATTCCAGGACTTTATGGCAGGCAATGGAATTAACCATGTCAGAACGGCACCGTTCAAGCCGGCCTCAAACGGCCAGGCAGAACGAGCAGTGCAGATAATCAAACACGGGATGCTCAGAATCCAAAGCCACTTTTCACGCCTCCTGTTGGCCTATAGATCCCGACCCGCTCACAGGGGTTCCACCCGCAGAGCTACTAATGAAAAGGATGCTCAAAACCAGGCTATCCCTTATACACCCCACCATGAAAGAAATTGGCAAGAGCAGGCGCCAGCCACAATATGACTACCATGACAGGAATGTGAGGGCGCAATGTATTGATGTAAATGATCCTGTTTTTGTCCTCAACTACGCTGCAGGGCCCAAATGGCTTGCAGGCACTGTGATTGCCAAAGAGGGAAATAGGATTCTGGTAGTTAAACTTACCAATGGACAAATCTGCCGCAAACACGTGGATCAAACAAAAAGGAGGTTCAGCAACCCCATAGAAGAAACAGAGGAAGAACATGATGTAGAGTTCACTCCACCACAGGTGACCGAACACCGGAACCAAGGGGAGGAGAGCCCAGTCACTGTGGGCAGTCCGGACAGGCCTGAGGCACCGCAAACAGCAGACACTCAGGCCAGCATCCAACAACCGGAGCCCCAACTCAGGCGCTCTACAAGAGAGCGTAAACCACCAGAGAGACTCAACCTGTGATCCCAATAAGACTTTGGAGGGGGAGGTGATGTCATGTATTCAACCAGCATTGTAACCCATGTATAATCTGACCTAAGTTGTACATTGTGAGAACAATGACCACTAGGTGGGAGACACTCCTAACCTGGACCTTCAGGTATAAAAGGGGAAGCTCCACCCACCCTTATCACTTGAGTGCTAAGGAATAAAGGACAGGTCACAGACTGACCTTCTCTCAAGCATGGGGCTCGTGTGCATTTATACTGTATAGTAAGGACGTATCAGTTAGTATGCTGGTACAGCAAGTAATCAGGAAAGCAAATGGATTGTTGGCCTTTATTGCAAGGGGGATGGAGAATAAAAGCAGAGAAGTCCTGCTACAACTGTACAGGGTATTGGTGAGGCCACACCTGGAGTACTGCGTACAGTTTTGGTCTCCGTATTTAAGGAGGGATCATCATCATCATCATCCAGTTCAGAGATGTCATCGATGGCCTGTTGTACGCTGTGGCCCCGGGGCGCTAACCGTGGGCCACAGCGTTAGCGTCAAATCGCCCCCAAAATCTCAGGGGCAATTTCTCCTGAGGCGCTACCATTGCCCGCCCTGAGGCTAAAAGCCCTTTGTGCCCTGTTAACGTCTCCCGGAGGAGCTAACGGGGTGCAAAAAAAGGAGCAATTTCGGTCCCTATGAGGTCCTAGCAGATTGGAAAACTGCAAATGTAATGCCCCTCTTTAAAAAAGGAGGCAGACAAAAAGCAGGAAACTATAGACCAGTTAGCCTAACACCTGTTGTTGGGAAGATGTTGGAGTCCATTATTAAAGAAGCAGTAGCAGGACATTTGGATAAGCAAAATTCAGTCAGGATTTATGAAGGGGAAGTCATGTTTGACAAATTTGGTGGAATTCTCTGAGGATTTAATGAACAGGGTGGATGAAGGGGAAGCAGTGGATGTGGTGTATTTGGACTTCCAGAAGGCATTTCACAAGGTGCCACATAAAAGGTTACTGCACAAGATAAAATTTCACGGGGTCGGGGGTAATATATTAGCATGGATAGAGGATTGGCTAACGAACAGGAAACAGAGAGTAGGGATAAATGATTCATTCTCTAGTTGGCAACCAGTAACTAGTGGGATGCCGCAGGGATCAGTGCTGGGACCCCAACTATTTACAATCTATATTAACGACTTGGAAGAAGGCACTGAGTATAACGTAGCCAAGTTTGCTGATGATTCAAAGATGGGAGGAAAAGCAACGTGTGAGGAGGATACACAAAATCTGCAAAAGGATACAGACAGGCTAAGTGAGTGGGCAAAAATTTGGCATATGGAGTATAATTTTGGAAAGTGTGAGGTCATGCACTTTGGCAGAAAAAAATCAAAGAGCAAGTTATTATTTAAATGGAGAAAGATTGCAAAGTGCTGCAGTACAGCGGGACCTGGGGGTACTTGTGCATGAAACACAAAAGGATAGTATGCAGGTACAGCAAGTGATCAGGAAAGCCAATGGTATCTTGGCCTTTATTGCAAAGGGGATGGAGTATAAGAGCAAGGAAGTCTTGCTGCAGCTGTATAAGCTATTGGTGAGGCCACACTTGGAATACTGCGTGCAGTTTTGGTTTCCATATTTACGAAAGGATATACTTGCTTTGGAGGCAGTTCAGAGAAGGTTCACTAGGTTGATTCTGGGGATGAGGGGGTTGACTTATGAGGAAAGGTTGAGTAGGTTGATTTATGAGGAAAAGTGGAGTTCAGAAGAATGAGAGGCGATCTTATCGAAACGTATAAGATTATGAGGGAGCTTGACAAGGTGGATGCAGAGAGGATATTTCCACTGATGGGGGAGACTCGAACTAGAGAGCGTGATCTTAGAATAAGGGGCCACCCATTTAAAACAGAGATGAGGAGAAATTTCTTCTCTCAGAGGGTTGTAAATCTGTGGAATTCGCTGCCTCAGAGAGCTGTGGAAGCTGGGACATTGAATAAATTTAAGACAGAAATAGACAGTTTCTAAAACGATAAGGGGATAAGGGGTTATAGGGAGCCGGCGTGGAATTGGAGCTGAGTCCATGTTCAGATCAGCCATAATCTTATTGAGTGGCAGAGCAGGCTCGAGGGGCTGTATGGCCTATTCCTGCTCCTATTTCTTATGTTCTTATGTTCTTGTGACAGATACCGGGAACTCAACACTGCAGCAACTCTAGAGGAGTATAAAAAGTGCAGAGGTGCAATTAAAAAATATATTAGGAAAGCAAAAAGAGAGCATGAAAGAATGTTGGCAAATAAAATCAGGGAATATCCAAAGATGTTTTATAAATACATTAAGAACAAGAGGATAACTAGAGAAAGAGTGGGGCCTATTAGAGACCATAAAGAAAATCTGTGTGGAGGCGGAAGACATGGTAGGATTCTTAATGAATACTTTGCATCCGTTTTCATCAGAGGGGCATTGCAAACTTTGCAATGAGGGAAGAGAAGTGTCAAATAATAGACAAGATAAAGATTGTGATAGAGGAAGTATTAAGGGGCTCAGCAGCTTAGAAAGTGGATAAATCCCCAGGCCCAGATTAAATGTATCCCAGGCTTGAGAAGCAAAAATGGAAATAGCAGAGGCTCTGACCATTATTTTCCAATCCTCTCTGGCTACAGGTGCAGTACCAGAGGATTGGTGGACTGCTAATGCTGTACCTTTGTTTAAAAGGGGAGAAAGGGATAGACCGAGTAATTACAGGCCTGTCAGCCTAACCTCGGTGGTAGGAAAATTACTGGAATAAATCCTGAGGGACAAGATAAATCTTCATTTGGAAAGACATGGATTAATCAAGGACAGTCAGTGTGGATTTGTTAAAGGAAGGTCGTGTCTGACAAACTTGATTGAATTTTTCGAGGAGGTAACCAGGAGGGTCGATGAGAGCAGTGCGTAGGATGTAGTGTATATGGATTTTAGCAAAGCTTTTGATAAGGTCCCACATGGCAGACTGGTCACGAAGGTAATACCCATGGGATCCAGGGCAAAGTGGCAAGTTGGATCTAAAACTGACCTCTCTACCTCCCTTTCCTCTTTCAAGATGCTCCTTAAAACCTACTTCTTTGACCAAGCTTTTGGTCACCTGCCCTAATTTCTCCTTGGGCTAGACTTTCCACTTGGTGGCTAAGGCCGAACAAAATGGGGCTTGTTCCAGCGATGCGGGACCTATCTCCCGCGCTGATCGCCGGCTCAAGGCCCATTTTGTTTTTTGCGATTTTCCACTCGGCCTTATCCCGGCCATGTCAAATGGGCGATGTGATTTCTCGCCGATCTCACGATCGCCCAAAGAAAATGGAAGTGAATGAAAAAAAAAGCTTCCCTAGCAACGCGCATGTGTAGTTTGATTTTTTTTTCAGGTTGATGCACCTTCCTGCGTTTTGGAAGGTCAGGGGTCATCACACATGCTCAGAAGCTCTGTGAGGGTCGGGGAGAGAGAGAGAGAGAGAGAGAGGAGAAAGCATTTTGTGGTGTGACTTATCCGATATTAATCGACATGGAGGGATCAGTTGAGAGGCCCTCGTGAATGCTGTCAGCTCCAGGTGGGAGGATCTGACAGGGGGTGGGCATGGGAAACCTCCATCCCGTGCATATCGGAGGATTTGGTCCGACATTGCCGATGTGTCATGACTGAAATGGTCACTTGTTGTCATCACTGAAATGGTCACTAGTTATCCTGACTGAAATGGTCACTTGTTGTCATGACTGAAATGGTCACTTGTTATCATTACTTAAATGGCCACTTGTTCTTTAAAATGTTCAATTTCTTCTTCTTCTAATGTTTTGGGGATTTTGAGGGAAGGGTGGGTTGGTGCGGGGGGTGTGGGGGTTGGAGGGAGGGTGTTGTTCATTAGTTGTTAAAAAAAATGTTGTTTGTTAATAAAAAAAAAATTTCTACAACTTTTGTACCTTCTCTCTTATTTACATAAGTTTTACAACGTACAGTACTTCATGCAGATTTGTTTATTTATTCTGTTTCTTCACGGAATATCATTAAAAACTTCACTATGTAAAAGCTATTTAATAAATAATTCCAATATATGAGATTTAGCATAAATAAGTTGATATCTATTTATATTCCCCGTCCCAAATTACTGAGTACAATTTGCTTCAATTTTACTCTCTAAATAACTCAGAACAATTCTCCACCCTTCCTCAGAGGCTAAAAATGGCTTCCGTAGTGCCCATTTCCCTCTCTAAGGCCCTGAAAAAGCAATTATTTTTGAGCACTCTTTTGGGCCTTGCATCGGCCCAGCAAAGTGCATGCTAAGTGCTGAAACTTGGGATGGGCCTTGTGTGGCCGATCATTTGGGCGATCATCTCAGCGATCAAAGTGGAAACTTGGGGGCCTATTTTTCCAGCGATATTTTGGGCCTAGTTTCCACTTTTTGCACAAAATGGGCGATAGAGGTCCGTTTTGGGCCATAGATGGGCGATGTGAAGTGGAAAGTCTAGCCCATGATGTGGCTTGGTGTCAAATTTTTTGTCTTATAATACTCCTGTGATGCACTTTGGGATGTTTTACTATGTTCAAGGCGCTATATAAATACAAGTTGTTGTTGTTGTGTACTCCATAAGAAAAAGATTTAGGCCCAGAAATTGCTGGAATGGCACATCTCGCAGTGATCGATGTGAATTGGACTTAGTTCCTCGCCCTTCAGATTGTGCTACATTTGTGTCACAAATTGCTAGAAATGCAAATTGATGCCCAAAGGAGAATCAATTAAGTTTAAGGAGAGAAGGAAACAGAGCGAATGACTGAGAATAATAGTGTTATACTCAAATCCTAAAATTATTTTCTGAAAGAAATCAATCTAATTTGCATTTCTAAGTGTTGAAGCAGCTTTGCATCTTGAAAAGTATTGCCTTCCGACAGTAACAGAAGTCTGGAAGGCAAGACTGCCACCAAAATACTGCCAAGGCAGATTTTAAAAAATGTTTAAAACCCTTTAGGAACAATTCCCGACCGCTGGAGTGATACTCCACAGTTTCACTGTTACCTTTCTAGGCATCCAAGGTTGAGTGTCATGTCTGGACCATAAATCACATAATAGGGACCTTATGACATGACGTTCCAGTCCTAAATGGCTGCGGCTGGATTCATTTGCATTTGCGGTGCAATTCCAGCAATTTCATGACAATTAATTTGAATGAAGAGGCTCACGGTGAGATTGCCATTTATTCGGTTTTGTCAAAGCGAATGGCGGAGCGACGCAAATCGTTCAGCAATTTGTGGATTATCGGAACACATGGAGTATCTCTTCCTCCCCACATATTGCTGGATTTTTTACGAGCTAATCATGGGGAATGATTTCAGGGCTGATTTAGTCTCAAACTTACTACATATGTGACTGTTGCGATGTATCAGGCTATTGAGATACATTAACATTGTAGAGCAATTGCAAAAAAAGTTTTTAATTATCACGCAATGTCTGAGTTCCAAAAAGTGGTTCAATGAATTCAGCGTATTACATAATGCGGTAAACTTGACAGAACAGTAACAATTGTTACAGATAAAAATTGCATTCTATCCAAACACTAATGAATTATCTAAATGAAGCTTCTACATGCATACATTGAGGAGAGTGGCCAGAGGATAAAGATTCAGTGTTTTTGACAGGATGAGACAGGTGTCACCTTGCAGCACTGCCTCCTCACTGTTTTTACATTTTATTTTTAACTAACATCGTTTTTTGATATCAAAGGAAGGAGCACAGATTGAAATGAAATTGGTTGCAACCTGCCTACAATGTAACAGGCAATTAGTTGGCTTTGACGTTTCTTGGGCGTCCTGAGGTTGTAATCGGCATTGTTAATTCAAGTTCTTTCTTTACAAAAACATTCAAAAAATTAGGGCGCGGAAAAAAAATTTTGATTCTTGACTGAAATATGAAATGATCACATATCGAAAGAGAAAATAGTCAGAAATAGCCAGCATGTATTACAAAAGGGACAATTGAGCCTGACAAATTTCATAGAATATTTGAGAAGGTAACAGACATGATAGATGGAGAAAATGCAGTGGATGTAGTGTACATGAATTTTAAGAAAGCTTTTGGCAAAGTACCACAGAGTATGAGAAAGGATTAAGGGGTATTGGAATTACAAGGGGGATAGAAAACTGGATTACATATTGGTCAGAAGGGGGAAAACAGAGAGCCAAAGATATGGACAGATTTTCAGAATGGCTGGAAGTAGCTATGATATCCCACAGGGTTCAGTACTGGGGCCACTTCTGTTCACTGCGTATATCATTGATTTGGATATAGGCCTCGAGGGAGTGGTGTCAACATTTCAAGATGATACAAAAATAAGATATAGTTAATTCTTTAGAAAGAAAGACTTGCATTTATATAGCGCCTTTCATGACCTCAGGATGTCCCAAAGTGTTTTACAGCTAATGAAGTTCTTTTGAAGCACAGGCACTGTTGTAATCTAGGAAACGCAGCAGTCAGTTGAGCACAGCAAGCTCCCACAAACAGCAATGTGATCATTACAAAGTAATCTGTTTTTGTTATGTTGATTGAGGAATAATTATTGGCCGGGACATCGCAATAACTCTCCTGCTCTTCTTCGAAATAGTGCCATAGTGCCATCCGTCCACCTGAGAGAGCAGACGGAGCCTCAGTTTAACATCTCATGCAGGGTCTTGGTGAGGCCTCACCTGGAATATTGTGTTCAGTTATGGTCTCCTAATCTGAGGAAGGACGTTCTTGCTATTGAGGGAGTGCAGCGAAGGTTCACCAGACTGATTCCCGGGATGGCAGGACTGACATATGAGGAAAGACTGGATCGACTGGGCCTGTATTCACTGGAGTTCAGAAGGATGAGAGGGGATCTCATAGAAACATATAAAATTCTGATGGGACTGGACAGGTTAGATGCAGGAAGAATGTTCCCGATGTTGGGGAAGTCCAGAACCAGAGGACACAGTCTAAGGATAAGGGGTAAGCAACTTAGGACTGAGATGAGGAGAAACTTCTTCACTCAGAGAGTTGTTAACCTGTGGAATTCTCTACCGGAGAGAGTTGTTGATGCCAGTTCATTGGATATATTCAAGAGGGAGTTATATATGGCCCTTACGGCTAAAGGGATCAAGGGGTATGGTGAGAAAGCAGGAAAGGGGTACTGAGGAGAGTGATAAGCCATGATCGTGTTGAATAGTGGTGCAGGCTCGAAGGGCCGAATGGCCTACTCCTGCACCTATTTTCTATGTTTCTATGTTAAAAGACGGCGCCTCTGACATTACTGCACTCCCTCAGCACTGCACTGGAGTGTCAGCCTAGGTTTTTGTGCTTAAGTCTCTGGAGTGGGACTTGAACCCACAAACTCCTGAAGCTGACCAATTAAAGCAGCCTCGAGATATTGATATCTGGGGAATGGGCTAAAAAGTGGCACATGCAATTCAACGTCAGTAAGTATGAGGTGATGCAGTTTGATAAAAACATATTAACAGCAGTAATTATACTCATAAGAACATAACATAAGACATAGGAGCAAGAGTTCATTCAATGAGATCATGGCTGATCTTCTACCTCAACTCCACTGTCTGCACTATCCCCATATCCATTGATTCCCTTAATATCCAAAATTCTATCGATCTCTGTCTTGAATATACTCAATGACTGAGCCTCCACCGCCCTCTGGGGTAGAGAATTCCAAAGATTAAAGAGTGAAGAAATTTCTCCTCATCTCAGTCCTAAATGGATGACTCCTTATTCTGAGACTGTGACCCCCTGGTTCTAGACTCCCCAGCCAGGGGAAACATTCTCCCTGCATCTATCCTGTCAAGCCCTGTAAGAACTTTGTATGTTTCAATGAGATCACCTCTCATTCTTCTAAACTCTAGAAAATATAGGCCTAGTCTACTCAATCTCTCCTCATAGGACAATTCCCCCCATCCCAGGAATCAGTCTGGTGAACCTTCGTTGCACTCCTTCAATGGCTAGAATATCCTTCCTTAGGTAAGGAGACCAAAACTGTACACAATACTCCAGGTGTGGTCTCACTATATAATTGCATTAAGACATCTTCACACTTATACTCAAATCCTCCTGTAATAAAGGCCAACATTTTCTCTTAATTGCTCTCTTTGCTGTCTCATTTGCTCTCTTAATTGCTTGCTGAACCTGCCTGTTAACTTTCAATGATTTGTGTACAAGGACACCCAGGTCCCTCTGAACACCAACATTTCCCAATCTCTCACCATTTAAAAGATACTCTGCTTTTCTATTTTTCCTACCATAAGAACATAAGAAAATAAGAAATAGGAGCAGGAGTAGGCCATTTGGCCCATCAACCCATCTTCATAAGTCAACCCCCTCATCTCCGGAATCAACCAAGTGAACCTTCTCTGAACAGTCTCCAATGCAAGTATATCCTTCCTTAAATACGGAGATCAAAACTACGCAGTATTCTCGGTGTGGCCTCACCAATACCTTGTACAGTTGTAGCAGGACTTCTCTGCTTTTATACTCTATCTCCTTTGCAATAAAGACCACTTGCTGTACCTAAATACTAACTTTTTGTGTTTCATGCACAAGGACCCCCAGGTCCTTCTGTACTGCAACTGCAACACTTTGCAATTTTTCTCCATTTAAAGTGTAATTTGTTTTTCTATTTTTTCTGCCGAAGTGGATAACTTCACATTTTCCCGCATTATACTCCATCTGCCAAATGTTTGCCCACTCACTTAGAATGTCTATATCCCTTTGCAAATTTTTTGTGTCCTCCTCACAATTTGCTTTCCCACCCATCTTTGTATCATAAGCAAACTTGGTTACATTACATTCGGTCCCTTCATCCAACTCATTAATATAGATGGTAAATAGTTGAGGACCCAGCACTGATCCCTGCGGCACCCCACTAGTCACTGTTTGCCCACAGGAAAATGACCCATTTATCCCGAATTTCTGTTTTCTATTAGTTAGCCAATCCTCTATCCATGCTAATATATTACCCCAACCCCGTAAGCTTTTATCTTGTGCAGTAACCTTTTATGTGGCACCTCTGGATGCCTTCTGGAAATCCAAATACACCACATCCACTGGTTCCCCCTTATCCACCTTACTCGTTACATCCTCAAAGAACTCCAGCAAATTTGTCAAACATGATTTCCCTTTCATAGAACCATGCTGACTCTACTTGATTGAATTATGCTTTTCCAAATGTCACGCTACTGCTTCCTTAATAATGGATTCCAGCATTTTCCCAATGACAGATGTTAGGCTAACTGGTCTATAGTGTTATGTATGCAACCCTATGTAACCAGCATTCTACTGCCACCAAAGGGCGTATCTATTGGAATCCCAAGGGGTCTCAGTATCCCTTGGGAGCACTGTATATAAGCAGACCTCCCATGCTGTACCAACACTCTGGAGTTAGAATAAAGAGACTAAGGTCACACTTACTCATGTCTACAGTACTCAATCACATTACTTTATTATGGACATACCAATGGGCATTGAGATAACGAACCATTACGCGAAAATGCAGAGAACTGTTGGTATCCTGGAGAAATTCTCAAAAGTGGACGATTGGGAGGCCTTCATGGAGTGACTCGACCAATACTTCGCGGCCAACGAGCTGGAAGGGAATGTGAACACTGCCAAACGAAAGGTGATCCTCCTCACCGTCTGCGGGGCAACAACCTATGACCTCATGAAGAATCTTCTTGCTCCAGTGAAACCAAGAACCAAATCGTATGAAGGATGTGTACGCTGGTCTGGGAGCAGCTAAATCCGAAGGAGAGCGTTCTGATGGCAAGGTATCTATTTTACACATGTCAATGATCTGAAGGCCAGGAAGTGGCGAGCTACGTCGCCGAACTAAGGCACCTTGCAGGACATTGCGAATTTGATGGATTCCTGGAGCAAATGCGAAGAGACTTTTTTGTGCTTGGCATTGGCCATGAGGTTATCCTTCGCAGACTATTGACTGTTGAAACCCGAACCTGAGTGAAGCCATAAAGATAGCTCAGGCATTTATGTCCGCCAGCGATAACACCAGACAAATTTTGCAGCATAGCGATGTTTCGGCAAGCACTGTACACAAAGTAACGTCGTTTTTAGGCAGTAATGCATATGGCAGAACGTACACGCCTGCAGCTTCACGACCTCAGATGACTCAGAGTCCGCCATCAAATGTTAATGCGAGACAGTTAACACCTTGTTGGTGCTGTGGAGGGGATCATCGAGCCCATCAATGCCGCTTCAAACACTATGCGTATAAAGGCTGTGGAACAATGGGACATCTCCAGCGAATGTGCAGATGAGGTGCAAACCCGGCAAACCAACACGTTGCAGAGGAAGACCGATCCATGGCAGGTCAAACTGAACTAGACTCAAACCGAGGAGGCAGAAGTCTACGGGGTACACACCTTCACCACGAAATGTCCACCGATCATGTTAAAAGTTGAACTGAATGAAATTCCAGTATCCATGGAATTGGACACGGGTGTGAGTCAGTCCATCATGAGCAAAAAGGCCTTCGACAGGCTGTGGTGCACAAGGCACACAGGCCCAAGCTGAGCCCCATTCACACTAAGCTGAGAACTTACACTAAAGAGCTGATCCCTGTAATTGGCAGCGCAGCAGTAAAAGTCTCCTATGATGGAGCAGTGCACGAACTACCACTATGGATCGTACCAGGAGATGGCCCCACACTGTTCGGCAGAAGCTGGCTGGGAAAAATCCGCTGAAACTGGGACAACATCCGAGCGCTTTCGTCCGTTGACGACATCTCATGTGCCCAGGTTCTGAGCAAGTTTCCGTCATTGTTTGAGCCAGGCATTGGAAGTTTCTCGGGGGCGAAGGTGCAGATCCATTTGATTCCCGGTACACAACCCATCCACCACAAGGCACGGGCGGTGCCATATATGATGCGAAAGTGGAGATCGAGCTAGACAGGCTACAACGAGAGGGCATCATCGCGCCGGTGGAGTTCAACAAGTGGGCCAGTCCGATTGTTCCGGTTCTCAAGGGCGATGGCACGGTCAGAATTAGTGGGGACTATAAAGTAATGATTAACCGTTTTTTGCTGCAGGACCAGTACCCGCTACCCAAGGCAGACGACTTATTTGTGACACTGGTAGGAGGAAAGCCGTTCACCAAGTTGGACCTGACGTCGGCCTACATGACGCAGGAATCTTCGAAAGACCTCACCTGCATCAATACGCACAAAGGTCTGTTCATCGACAATAGATGCCCATTTGGGATTCGATCGGCCGCGGCTATTTTTCAAAGGAACATGGAAAGTCTGCAAAAGTCTGTTCCGCGCACCGTGGTTTTCCAGGACGACATACTGGTCACAGGTCAGGACACCATCGAACACTTGCAGAACCTGGAAGAGGTTCTAAATCGGCTACATCGTGTGGGACACAGGTTGAAATGCTCGAAGTGTGTTTTCCTGGTGCCATAGGTCAAGTTCTTCGGGAGAAGAATTGTGGCAGACAACATCAGACCCACCGACGCCAAGAGGGAAGCCATCAAGAATGCGCCGAGACCACAGAACGTGATGGAGCTGCGGTCATTCCTGGGACTCCTCAATTATTTTGGTAATTTCGTACCCGGGTTAAGCACCTTGCTAGAACCTCTACTCGTGTTGCTACGCAAGGGAGATGACTGGATATGGGGGAAATCACAAGAGGCTGCTTTTGAGAAAGCCCGAAATCTGCTAAATTCCAACAAACTGCTTGTCCTGTATGATCCTTGTAAACGGTTAGTGCTAGCTTGCGATACGTCTTTGTACAGGGTCGGGTGTGTGCTACAACAAGCAAACGAATTGGGAACATTGCAACCGGTTGCTTATGCGTCCAGGAGTTTGTCCAAGGCCGAAAGGGCCGACAGCATGATTGTAAAAGAAGCTCTGGCATGGGTTTACAGGGTAAAAAAAATGCATCAGTGTCTTTTTGGGCTTAAGTTCGAGTTAGAAACTGACCATAAGCCACTCATATTGCTATTCTCAGAGAGCAAAGGTATCAATACTAATGCCTCTGCTCGCATCCAAAGATGGGTGCTCAAGCTGTCTAACTATGTAATTCACCAAAGGCCAGGCACAGAAGACTGCGCTGACGCCCTCAGTCGGCTACCATTGCCCACCGCCGGGGTGGAAATGGCAGAGCCTGCAGACCTGCTCTTGGTGATAGGTGCATTTGAAAATGAAAAGTCACCTGTTATGGCCCGCCAGATCAGGACCTGGACCAGCCAGAAACCTTTACTGCCCCTTGTAAAAAACTGTGTCCTCCATGGGAGCTGGTCCAGTGTCCCAGCAGAGATGCATGAAGAGATCAAGCCGTTCCAGAGCCGTAAAGATGAAATGTCCATACAGGCGGACTGTCTTTTGTGGGGTAATCGTGTGGTTTTGCCCAAGAAAGGCAGTGAAATGTTTATACGCGACCTACACAATACCCAACCAGGTATAGTAATGATGAAAGCTATATCCAGATCCCATGTGTGGTGGCCCGGCATCGACTCAGATTTGGAGTCTTGCGTGCACCAATGCAACACTTGCTCTCAACTGAGCAATGCACCCAGGGAGACACCGCTAAGTTTGTGGTCATGGCCCTCCAAACCGTGGTCTAGGATCCACGTTGACTTCGCTGGCCCGTTTCCAGACAAAATGTTCTTGGTTGTTGTGGATGCTTATTCAAAGTGGATTGAGCGTGTAATAATGTCTGTAAGCACGTCCACTGCCACCATCGAAAACCTACGAGCCATGTTTGTCACGCAAGGCCTGCCTGATGTCCTCGTCAGCGACAACGGGCCGTGTTTCACCAGTGCTGAATTCAAGGAATTCATGACCCGTAATGGGATCAAGCACGTCACATCTGCCCCGTTCAAGCCCGCATCCAACGACCAGGCAGAACGGGCAGTCCAAACCATCAAGCAAAGCTTGAAACGCATGTCGGAAGGCTCCCTGCAGACCCACCTGTCCCGAGTCCTGCTCAGCTACCGCACCAGACCCCACTCACTCACCGGGGTTCCCCCAGCCGAGCTGCTCATGAAAAGGGCGCTCAAAACAAGGCTCTCTCTCGTCCACCTTGATTTCCATGGTCACGCAAAATTTGTCACACGATGTTGAAGTCAATGACCCTGTATTTGTACTCAACTATGGGCATGGTCCCAAATGGCTTGCTGGCACTGTCATAGCCAAAGAAGTGAGTAAGGTGTTTCAGGTCAAACTCGCAAATGGACTAACTTACAGAAAGCATTTGGACCACAGACAGCGATTCACAGACAGCCACAAGCAACCTGAAGATGACACCACCAACTTCGACCTTCCGACACACACACAAGTGGCAACCAACATCACGGTTGACTATGAAGCTGAACTCATCATCCTCAGTAGCCCAGCAAGGCCAGCTGCGCAGCAGCCCAGCGAAGAACCAACCGACTCACCTGTACCTGCATTTGTACCGAGATGATCGACTAGGGAACGAAAAGCCCCAGATCATCTCACCTTGTAAATAAGTGTACGATTGACTTTGGGTGTGATGTATTGTATGCAACCCTATGTAACCAGCATTCTACCGCCGTATCTGTTGGAGTCCCAAAGGATCACAGCATCCCTTGGGAGCACTGTATAAGCAGGCCTCCCATGCTGTACCAACACTCTGGAGTTAGAATAAAGAGACGAAGGTCGCACTTACTTACGTCTACAGTACTCAATCACGTTACTTTATTATGGGCATAACATATAGTTTCCTGCTTTTTGTCTGCCTCCTTTTTTAAATAGGGGCGTTACATTTGCTGTTTTCCAATCCGCTGGGACTGCCCCAGAATCCAGGGAATTTTGGTAGATTACAACCAATGCATCCACTATCTCTGCAGTCACCTCTTTTAGCCACTAGGATGTGAGGCAATAGGTCTGCCTTTAGCCCTATTATTCTACCGAGCACTACTTAATTAGTGATAGTATTAAGTTCCTCCCTCCTAAAGTCCCTTGATTATCCACTATTGGGATGCTTTTAGTGTCTTCTATCATGAAGACCGATACAAAATATTTGTTCAACGTCTCTGCCATTTCCTTGTTCTCCATTATTAATTCTCCAGTCTCATCCTCTAGGGGACCAACATTTACGTTAGCCACTCTTTTCCTTTTTATGTACCAGTAGAAACTCTTACTATCTGTTTTTATATTTCATAAGAACATAAGAAATAGGAACAGGAGTAGGCCATACGGCCCCTCGAGCCTGCTCTGCCATTCAATAAGATCATGGCTGATCTGATCATGGACTCAGCTCCAATTCCCCGCCCGCTCCCCATAACCCCTTATCGTTTAAGAAACTGTCTACTGACATGGATAGAGAACTGGTTGGCAGACAGAAAGCAGAGATAAACAGGTCCTTTTCAGAATGGCAGGCAGTGACTAATGGAGTGCCGCAGGGCTCAGTGCTGGGACCCCAGCTTTTTACAATATACATCAATGATTTGCATGAAGGAATTGAGTGTAATATCTCCAAGTTTGCAGATGACACTAAACTGGGGGGGCGGTGTGAGCTGTGAGGGGAATGCTAAGAGGCTGCAGGGTGACTTGGACAGATTAGGGGAGTGGGCAAATGCATGGCAGATGCAGTATAATGTGGATAAATGTGAGGTTATCCACTTTGGGGGCAAAGACGCGAGGACAGAATGGCGGCAGATTAGGAAAAGGGGAGGTGCAACGAGACCTGGATGTCATGGATCATCAGTCATTGAAAGTTGGCATACAGGTACAGCAGGCGGTGAAGAAGGCAAATGGTATGTTGGCCTTCATAGCTAGGGAGCAGGGAGGTCTTACTGCAGTTGTACAGGGCCTTGGTGAGGACTCACCTGGAATATTGTGTTCAGTTTTGGTCTCCTAATCTGAGGAAGGACGTTCTTGCTATTCAGGGAGTGCAGCAAAGGTTCACCATACTGATTCCTGGGATGACAGGACTGACATATGAGGAGAGACTGGATCAACTGGGTCTTTATACATTGGAGTTGAGAAGGATGAGAGGGGATCTCACAGAAACATATAAGATTCTGATGGGACAGCACAGGTTCGATGCAGGTAGAATGTTCCCGATGTTGGGGAAGTCAAGAACCAGGGGACACAGTCTTAGAATAAGGGGTAGGCCATTTAGGGCTGAGATGAGGAGAAACTTCTTCACTCAGAGAGTTGTTAACCCGTGCAATTCCCTGCCGCAGAGAGTTGTTGATGCCAGTTCATTGGATATATTCAAAAGAGAGTTACGGTTAACGGGATCAAGGGGTATGGCGAGAAAGCAGGAAAGGGGTACTGAGGGAATGATCAGCCATGATCTTATTGAATGGTGGTGCAGGCTCAAAGAGCCGATTGGCCTACTCCTGCACCTATTTTCTATGTTTCTACTGGTTTCCCCTTATCTATTGTGCTAGTTACAACCTGAAAAAATTGTAACAGATTTGTCAAACATGATTTCCCTTTGATAAATCCATGTTGGCTATACCCAATCTTGTTATTATTTTTTAAGAGCCTTGTTACAACACCCTGCTACTGATGTCAGACTAACCAGTCTGTAGATCGCCATTTTCTCTCTTCCCTCCTGTCTTAAATAGTGGGGTTACATTTGTGACCTTCCAATCCGCAGGAACCATTCTAGAATTTATGGAATTTTGGAAGATGACAACCAATGCATCCAGCATTTCTAGTCACCTCTTTCAAAACCCTAGGATGTAGGCCATCAGATCCAATGTATTTATCAGCTTTAATATAAGAATTAGGAGTAGGAGTAGGCCATTCAGCCCTTCATGCCTGCTCCGCCATTCAATGGCTGATGCTCTACCTCAACTCCACTTTCCTGCACTATCCCCATACCCCTTGATTCCCTTAATATCCAAAAATCTATCGATCTCTGTGTTGAATATAGTCAAACATTGAGTCTCCACAGCCCTCTGAGGTAGAGAATTCCAAAGATTCACCACCTTCTGAGTGAAGAAGTTTTTCCTCATCTCAGTCCTAAATGGCCACCCCCTTATTCTGAGACTGTGATTCCTGGTTCTAGACTCCCCAGCCAGTGGAAACATCCTCCCTGCATCTATCCTGTCAAGCCGTGTAAGAATTTTGTATGTTTCAATGAGATCATCTCTCATTCTTTTAAACTCTAGAGAATATAGGCCGAGTCTACTCAATCTCTCCTCATAGGACAACCCCTCCATCCCAGAAAGCAATCTGGTGAACCTTTGTTGCACTCGCTCAATGGCAAGTATAGTCTTCCTTAGGCTTTCAGTCCCATTAATTTCTCCAGTACCATTCTTTTACTAATATTCATTTCTATCAGTTCCGCATTCTTGCCAGACCCTTGGTTCTCCATTATTTCCAGCAAGTTTCTTGCATCTTCTTCCATGAAGACAGAGGCAAAGTATTTGTTTAATTTCCCTGCCATTTCCTTATTCCCCATTATAATTTCTCCTGTCTCAGCCTGTAAGGGTCCCACGTTTACTTTCGCTAATCTTTTCCTTTTTACATACCTATAGAAGCTATTAGAGTTTGTTTTTATTTCTCTCACTAGTTTACTCTCATATTCTATTTTTCCTTTCTTTATCAATTTCTTGGTCCTCCTTTGCTGAATTCTAAAATCCTCCCAATCCTCAGGCTTACTACTCTTTTTGGCAACATTAATAGCCTCTTCTTTTGATCTAATACTATCTTTAACCTCTCTTGTTAGCCACGGTTGGACCACTTTTTTTGTGGGGTTTTTGTGCCATAAAGGAATATATATTTGTTGTAAATTATTTATTCATTCTTTAAATGCTATTCATTGCTTGTCTACTGTCATACCTTTTAATGTAGTTCCCCAATCTGCCTTATGCAACTCGCCCCTCATACCTGGTAGTTTGCTTTCTTTATATTTAAGTCCCTAGTTTCGGATTTAATTAAATCACTTTCAAACTCAATATAAAATTCCATCATATAATGGTCACTCTTCCCTAAAGGCCCCTTTACTTATTAATTAACCATTTCTCATTGCACAATACTAGATCTAAAATAACCTGTTCCCTATTTGGTTCCTCAACATATTGATCTAGTAACTATCTTGTATACATTCCATGAATAGAAGCAGGCTTGATGCTGTGGAAGAGCAGTGGGACATTAAAGGCAACATCTCAGATTCATAAGGCTGTTTAAAAAAGTTAATGGAATTCTAGATTGTATCACAAGAGTTATAAAATATAAATCATCATCATAGGCAGTCCCTCAAAATCGAGGAAGACTTGCTTCCACTCTAAAAGTGAGTTCTCAGGTGTCTGTACAGTCCAATGCGGAAATTACAGTCTCTGTCACACATGGGACAGATAGTGGTTGAAGGAAAGGGTGGGTGGGGAGCCTGGTTTGCCGCACACTCCCTATGCTGTCTACACTTGATTTTCACATGCTCTTGGCGATGAGACTCGAGGTGCTCAGCGCCCTCCCGGATGCTCTTCCTCCACTTTGGGCGGTCTTGGGCCAGAGATTCCCAGATGTCGGTGGGGATATTGCACTTTATCAAGGAGGCTTTGAGGGTCTCCTTGAAATGTTTCCTCTGCCCACCTGAGGCTCGCTTGTTGTGTCGGAGCTCCGAGTAGAGCGCTTGCTTAGGGAGTCTCATGTCGAGCATGCGGACAATGTGGCCAGCCCAACGGAGCTGGTCGAGCATGGTCAGTGCTTCAATGCTGGGAATGTTGGCCTGAATGAAAACACTGACATCAGTGCATCTGTCCTCCCAGTGGGTTTGCAGGATCTTGCGGAGGCAGCACTGGTGGTACTTCTCCAGCGCTTCGAGATGACTGCTGTATATAGTTCACGTCTCTGAGCCATGTAGGAGGCGGGTATCACTACTGCCCTGTAGACCATAAGCTTGGTGCCAGATTTGAGGTCCTGGTCTTCAAACATTCTCTTTCTCAGGTGACCAAAGGCTGCGCTGGCACACTGGAGGCGGTGTTGGACCTCGTCATCAATGTCTGCTCTTGCTGAAAGTAGGCTCCCGAGTTATAGAAAATGGTTCACATTTTCCAAGGCCCCACCATGAATTTTGATGACCGGGGGACAGTGCTGTGTGACGGGGTCAGGTTGGTGGAGGATCTTTTTCCTTACAGATGTTTAGTGTAAGGCCCTTGCTTTTGTACATCTCGGTGAAGGTGTTGACGATGGTTTGGAGTATTTTCTTACAAGCTCCCCGCTAGAGTGGAACTAAACTACAGAACCAATGGGAACCTGTTCAACATTCGCTGCCTCCAAGCTAGATCCAAGGTTGTCCCATTCTCTGTCATCAAACTACAGTACGCGGACGACGCTTGCGTCTGCACACACTCAGAGAATATAAAAGCTAAGAGGTAAAGATCAGCCGATATAAATCATTAATTAGACTTCAGTTTGAGCATCATTCAATGGTGTGCAGTATTGGGCTCCATTCAATGGAAAATGTATTAAGACTTCAGAAACTACAAATACAAAATAAATAATTAGATTCTTTTTCATTAGATCAACAAAACTTTTCGGGTAACATGGTGTAAATGTTTAAAATCATGAAATAATGGGGCAGGCTTGATCGAAGCAGAATTAGTTGAGGGGTCTAGAATGAGCAGCTATAGATACAAGGTTAGATGTTAAGGTTAGAACTGAGCAAGCGAAACTTCTTTACACAGAGTTGTGAGGCTGTGGAATTCACTTCCAGGGTTAGCGATTGAGGCAGAAATTACGGCAACATTGAAGATTGGATTGGACAGGAGGATGAACGAAAAGGGGATGAGGAGCTATGGGAGAAAGGTGGGGTACATGTGATTAGGACTATTTGCTCACAGACTGGTTGGGCCAAATGGCTGCTTCTATATTGTAACTTCTACATCACATGATTTTATTCAAATTGTTTTGCAAACATGTTTTACATATTTGCCAGACATAATCAATACATATTTATTTAAATGCAGTATTGCAGCATAAGACTCGATTGTCTCATGAGTACATGACATCATTGCAATGAGAATTAAGTACAGCAGTTCTTCCCCAGCATAAATCCATAGTGCTGGATTTTCAGCTTCGCTTATTTCGGGACGGTAATGGCGGCGGGGTGGTAAAGTTTGCACCCGGGAACAGTTTGCACCTTAGTCAGCAAAATTGGGCAGCTGGGCTCTGAGTGTGGGGCGGAGCGCTAAGGGAGGCGTCGCACATCTCTCTTAGGGCCCTAGACCGGCTGAGCATGCAAAAATTGTGAGCTAAGCAGCCAGCCTCGTTGTATTGTAAGAGAGGCCTGGGGGAAGAAAAAAGAAACCTGAAAAAAAAACAACAAAAACATTCTCAATAAATAACTCACGCCACAACATAAATCGCAAAAAGTTAAAATTAAAAAATCGCACTTACTTGAGGTCGACATTACTTACTACACTGCAGCCACAACAGCTCGGACCACCCGCTTTCACAGGCGGTCCCAGCATGGCACGCTACGGAGTGCTACGGATTGGGCAGGTGCCAAAAATCGAGCTGGTGTTGCAACCAGGCTCGCTTCTTCCGGGTGGTAATGCGCCGCACCCCTCCAAATCCAGCCCTGAAAACCCCGGCGGGTTGCTGGAAGCTGCCCGCCAGTCCAGAAGAGCTCACCGCTGCCATTGCCACCCCACCAGGGCGCTAACAGAGGCGGCAACAAGCCGAAAATTCAGGTTCTTTAACGAGTATTCAATAAAAATATAAATAAACATTAGTTACATTTAAACTGCATCATCAACGACACTATATATAGTTGTCGACTCCAAGCAATTTTTAATTTCTAAATCCTTAAAGGGATTTTAGTACAATGCCGAAAACATGCACAGCGATTTTCATCGGCCTGCAGTAATTATTGGAGATAAAAATATTAAACTAATAAAGTTGATGGGGGATGTTGTACATCCGATGTAAGGTCTCAATTTTCCCTCTTTTTCATTGATTATTTTGGCACATTGATGCTTTATTTCTCCTCATGATCCTTTTGTGCCATATGCCAGACATGGCTCTTCTCATCGGGTTCGAGAGCCCTGTTGGGGCCATTCTTGAGCCTCCCCCCATGAGATGTGTGCAAGTAGCCCAGATAAATCACTCTCCACTTCTCCTTTTCTTTCTGTGGCCTATATCAGAAACACATTGCATGGAATCATCCCACATCCTATCTCTGTGGGGTGCACCAATGCTCCAAATTGCCACGCTGGCTCAAATAGCCCATTATACATCTGATTAAATATAGACCATATGAAAAGCCTCCCAAGCTAATTCGCCCAAGCATTCTCTTAGGAATCTCTCAGGTACTTTTAACCAGCGTGGTACTTTCTGCATCACAGAAATAAATGGACTCTATAATGTGGAGATTATTTTCCTGCCTGATTTGTGCATTGTTTCTGGAAAAGAGAAATCTCCGGATTATTCTGTCAAAATTATCATTCAATATCACACGTTATTTACACAGATCATTAACTCACAAATTTATCTGAGAATTGTAGAAATTATTTCAATATTCCCTGCATGGATGGGATTGCAGATTCGTTTCATGGAATATCACAGGAGTGATCTGACATCCAATCCAATCTGTGCACCAATGCTCCACATTACCATTGTTTGCAGACCTGCTTTGTAGGATAAATGAAGGGAGCCCAAATCATCTTAACCTAGATTCAGTGAATTTTTGAATATGCTTGTGACACAATTATGTCTTCTGAGCAGTTCCAAGAGGAATCTTCACTTTGTCAAATTATATTTTATATATAGGACTAAAGTTTCTGAAAACAGTGGTGATTTAAAAAATATATGATCTTCTCCAACTCTTTATTCACTTACATCAACCTGATTAGTCAGACTGGATCAGTCGAGAAAGGATCCCATCAAAGAAGACAAAGCATCGTCATTTTGAGCAGAGGACTGGCAAGTCCAAATATTGATTAAAGTGAACTGCAAAGCTCCAGGAATGATACTTCTGTCTTTAAAAAAACCCTACCTTTTTTGGAATATTCCAACCCCATTAGCCATTGATTATAAAGAATATCAGAGAAGACTGATATTCAACAAATATGTATAAGTTTATATTTGTTGTGACTTTTTGTGCTTATTGAAGTAATGAATTTCATTGCTGACTTTAGACGGCCATCATCAAGCATTCTCAAGTTGGGTAAAAAATGTAAAGTAAAATAACAAAAGGATTTGCGTGCCTTTTGTGTATTCAGGGCATCCCAAACTATTTCACAGTCCATAAAAGTACATTTGAAATGCAGTTTATGTTATTTTGTGATGCTTGGCAAATGTGGCAGACAAAATGCACACAGTATGGTCTCACAAAACATAAATGACTAACTAATCTGTTTTAGTGGAGTTGTTTGAGGGATGTATATTACATAGGATCAGGAGTGGACCATTCAGTCCCTCGAGCCTGTTCTGCCATTCAATTAGATCATGGCTGATCTGTATTTTGACTCCATCTGCCTGCCTCAATTCCGTAACCCTTAATAGCCTTACGTAACAAAAATCTAACAATCTCAGTTTTGATATTCCCCAGGACACAAAGAAATTCCCTGCTCTTCTTTGAACAGTGCAGTCCACCTGAACAAGCATACAGGACCATGGTCTAACATGGCCCTTCCAACAATGTAACACTCCCTCAGTATTGCACTAAAAGATCTTTTTATTCGTCCCGTGATGTGGGCATCGCTGGCAATTGCTCATCCCTCATTGCCCTTGAACCACTGGGCTGGATTTTCGGTTCTGCTCATTTCGAGGCGGTGGGGCGGTAAAGTTTTCGCCTAAGTCTGCAAAACTCATCAACTGGGCCCTGAGTGTGGGGCGGAGCTAAGGGAGGCTGAGAAAATGAAAATCCTGAGCTAAACAGCCAGCCTCAGAGCACTCTCAGAGAGGCCTGGGGAGAAAAAAAACCTGAAAGAAACACTAAACATTCCCAATAAATAACTCACGCCAGCACAACATAAATCGCAAAAAAAATAAAATAAAAAACAATCACACTTACCTAAGGTCGACCTTACCTCACTGCGACCACTACAGCTCGGACCGCCAGCTTTTTCAGGTGGTCCCAGCACAACACTCTATGGAGCGCTACGGATCGGGCAGCAGCCACAAATCAAGCCGGTGTTGCAACCAGGGGCGATGCACACTGGCTCACCTCTTCCAGGCGGTAATGCTCCGCGCCCCGTCGAAACCAACACCAAATGTCCCAGCGCGGCGCTGGAAGCTGGCCGCCTCCCCTCCGGGGCCCTAATGGGAATTTGGAGGTGAAAAAATAATAAAGAGGGATAAAATAGATCCTGAAGCTGAATTTTCGGCTTTTGAGATTTCGGGGTGGTAATGGTGGTGGAGCCGTCCTGAAATAGACTGAAAAAAGTTTGTGCCCTCATCTGCAAAATTCAGCAAAAAATGAGGTTCCATGATCAGGGACGCAAAATCAGGCGTTTTTGCGCCCCAGCCGAAAATCGGGGCATTAAAAAAGTTTTGCTGAAGTAAGGAACTTCATTGTTGCTCAGTGCCCTGCAACATAATGTTGTATATTATATGGTTTTATTTTGGTGGGGATAGATTTTGTTACTTTGTTGCAATAAAATTTATGTTTCATCCTTTGTTATTGGTGTCTTGTGTATCATTCCAATGTTCACCGGAGATATGCCTTCATGGGGGCACATAGCGTGTCCAGTATTAGCTCTATCCCTCAGTTTCCTCCATTTAGGAGAACCGGTCCATTATGAGCTGGCGACGTGCGACTCTTGGTCCGGCAGCATCTCCACTCTGCCTCCCCCGTGGATTGTGTGGCTATCTACTGGGAGCCTCGCCAGGCTCCTCTTCATCATCCTCCTCCTCCTCCTCCTGAGGTGGGCCTGCAATCTCCACTGGCAATGCTGGCCAAGTTGTGCAAAATGCAGCACACCACAATGAAGTATTGAAGGCTACCTCCAGACCTGTCCAGGCATCGACCTGCCTGTAGGAGATGACATATCTCTGTCAGCACTTCCTTTCGGAAGCTCAGTCTTCTCACACACTGCTCCTCAGAGAGCTGGAGGTATGAGCGTGCGTGTGACCAGCGATGTAGGATCCTCCTGCCTCCATTTAAATACTCCGCAATTACCACCTGCTGCACCCTGGGATTTTCAGCCATTTCCTGGGGCGGGGCAGGCGTTAAATAAGGCTTTGGGGCCGAATTTTGCATCTGAGGTGGTAGTGGAGTGTTGCACGACGATTGGCGTCATGATCTTAGTGAAACTAAAGGGCGGGGACGGTAAATTTTTGCACTGCTGCAAACCATGAGCTGAATTTGCCGTCCGGGCGGTAAAATCAGGACGCCCGCCGTATTAGCATGGATAGAGGATTGGCTAACTAACAGAAAACAGAGAGTCGGGATAAATGGGTCATTTTCTGGTTGGCAAACAGTGACTTGTGGGGTGTCACAGGGATCGGTGCTGGGTCCGAAACTATTTACAATCTATATTAATGACTTGGAGAATCGAATAACTAGGGCTGTAGAGAGGGCTTTAAACTAAATAGTGGGGCGGGGCGGGGGAAGTTTCAGGTGAGCGGAAATTTAAAAAGTCAAAGAGCAAGGCGAAGGCAATAGAGCAGGGTAGTGTTGGGGGAAATAATAACCAGACAGAAAGGGACAGAATGTATAAAAATAAGAGTGTATCAGAAAGTGGGGTCAAAGCAGGGAAAAATGGGAAAAGGGCAAAATTAAAAGCTCTTTATCTGAATGCACGCAACATTCATAACAAGATAGAGGAGTTGACAGTACAAATAGATATAAATGGGTATGATATGATAGCCATTGCAGAGACATGGTTGCAAGGTGACCAAGGCTGGAAACTGAATATTCAGGGGTATTTCACACCGAGGGATAGGCAGAAAGGAAAAGGAGGTGAGGTAGCTCTGTTAATAAAGGATGAGATCAGTGCAATAGTGAGAAATGATATTGGCTCAGAAAATCAAGATGTAGAATCAGTTTGGGTGGAGATAAGAAATAATAAGGGGAAGAAGTCACTGGTGGGCCCCCTAACAGTTGTTGCACTGTTGGACAGAGTATAAATCAAGAAATAATGAAGGCTTGTAATAATCATGGACGATTTTAATCTTCATATTGATTGGACAAATCAAATTGGCCAAGGCAGCCTTGAGGAAGAGTTCATTGAGTGTATCCAGGATGGTTTCTGGTACTATGTAATGAGACAGGATTAATAAATGATCTCATATTAAAGGATCCTCTCGGAAAGAGTGATCATAGCATGGTTGAATTTCAAATTCAGTTGGAGGGTGAGAAAGTTGGATCTCAAGCCTGTGTTCTGATCTTAAATAAAGGTGACGGCAGAGTTGGCTAAAGTGAACTGGGAAAATAGATTCAAATGTAAGACGTTTGATAAGCAGTGGCAGACATTTAAGGAGATATTTCATAATATATAGTAAGAAGGAAAGACTGTAAGAGAAGGGATAACCATCCGTGGCTAACTAAGGAACTAAAGGATGGTATCAAATTGAAAACAATGGCATAAAAGTGGCAAGATTAGTGGGAGGCCAGAGGATTGGGAAATTTTTAAAAACCAATAAAGGACGACTAAAAAAATAATGAAGTGAGGGAAGATAGAGTATGAGCGTAAACTAGCAAGAAATATAAAAACAGACAGTAAGAGCTTCTACAGGTATATAAAAAGGAAGAGAATAGCTAAAGTAAATGTTGGTCCCTTAGAGGATGAGACTGGGGAATTAATAATGGGGATTAGGGAAATGGCGGAGACTTTGAACAAATATTTTGCATCGGTCTTCACGGTAGAAGACACTAAACACATCCCAAGGGGCTATAGGGAGGGAGGAACTTAATACAATCACTATCACAAAAAAAGTTGTACACGGTAAAATAATGGGACTAAAGGTGGACAAGTCTCCTGGACCTGATGGCATGCATCTTCGGGTCTTAAAGAAGTGGCGGCAGAGATAGTGGATGCATTGATTATAATCTATCAAAATTCCCTAGATTCTGGGGAGGTCCCAGCAGATTGGAAAACCACAAATGTAACACCCCTATTTAAAAAAGGAGGCAGACTGAAATCCAGAAACTATAGACCAGTTAGCCTAACATCTGTCTTTGGGAAAATGCTGCAGTCCATTATTAAGGAAGCAGTAGCAGGATATTTGGAAAAGCATAATTCAATCAAGCAGAGTCAGCATGGTTTTATGAAAGGGAAACCATGTTTGACAAATTTGCTGGAGTTCTTTGAGGATGTAATGAGATAAAGGGAAACCAATGGATATGGTGTATTTGGATTTCCAGAAGGCATTCGATAAGGTGCCAGATAAAAGGTTACTACACAAGAAAAAAGCTCACGGGGTTGGGGGTAATATATTAGCATGGATAGAGAATTGGCTAATTAACATAAAATACAGAGTCAGGATAAATAGGTCATTTTCCGGTTGGCAAACGGTAACTATATGGGTGCCACAGGGATCGGTGCTGGGTCTTCAACTATTTACAATCTATATTAATGACTTGGATGAAGAGATCGAGTGTAATGTAGCCAAGTTTGCTGATGATTACAAAGATAGATGGGAAAGCAAGTTGTGAGGAAGATACAAAATATATGCAAAGACATATAGACAGGCGAAGTGAGTGGCAAACATTTAGCAGATGGAGTATAATGTGGGAAAGTATGAGGTTTTCCACTTTGGCAGGAAAAATAAAAAAACAAATTATTATTTAAATAGAGAGAAATTACAAAATACTGCAGTACAGAGGGACCTGGGGGTCCTTGTGCATGAAAGACCAAAAGTTAATATGCAGGTACAGCAAGTAATCAGGAATACAAATGGAATGTTGGCTTTTATTGCAAAGAGGATGGAGTTTAAAAGCAGTGAAGCCCTGCTACAACTGTGCAGAGTACTGGTGAGGCCACACCTGGAGTATTGTGTACAGTTTTGATCTCCTTATTTAAGGAAGGATATACATGCATTGGAGGCAGTTCAGAGAAGGTTCACTAGGTTGATTCCTGAGATGAAAGGGTTGACTTATGAAGAAAGATTGAACAGGTTGGGCCTATAATCATTGGAGTTTGGAAGAATGCGAGGTGATCTTATTGAAACGTATAAGATTCTAAGGGGGCTCGACAAGGCAGATGCAGAGAGGATGTTTCCCTTTGTGGGGAAACCTAGAACTAGGGGGCATAGCTTCAGAATAAGTTGTCGCCCATTTAGAACTGAGATGAGGAGGAATTTCTTCTTACAGAGGGTCATATATCTGTGGAATTCTCTGCCCCCAGAGAGCTGTGGAGGCTGGGTCATTGAATATATTTAAAGTGGAGATAGACAAATTTTTGAGCGATCATCATCATAGGCAGTCCCTCGGCTTCGACTCCCAAAGTGAGTTCTTTGATGGCTGAGCAGTCCGATACGAGAGCCACAGACCCTGTTACAGGTGAGACAGACATTCGTCGAGGGAAGGGGTGGGTGGGGCCGGTTTGCCACGCGCTCCTTCCGCTGCCTGCACTTGACCTCTTCACGCTCTTTGCGTTGAGACTTGAAAAACTCAATGTCCTCCCGGATGCAGAAGATAAAAGTACGCGGAGTCAGAGGAAATGTATTAGCATGGATCGAGAATTGGCTGGCTAACAGAAAGCAGAGAGTCGGGATAAATGGGTCCTTTTCGGGTTGGAAATCGGTGGTTAGTGGTGTGCCACAGGCATCGGTGCTGGGACCACAACTGTTTACAATATACATAGATGACCTGGAAGAGGGGACAGAGTGTAGTGTAACAAAATTTGCAGATGACACAAAGATTAGTGGGAAAGCGGGTTGTGTAGAGGACACAGAGAGACTGCAAAGAGATTTAGATAGGTTAAGCGAATGGGCTAAGGTTTGGCAGATGGAATACAATGTCGGAAAATGTGAGGTCATCCACCTTGGAAAAAAACCCAGTAAAAGTGAATATTATTTGAATGGGGAGAAATTACAACATGCTGCGGTGCAGAGGGACCTGGGGGTCCTTGTGCATGAATCCCCAAAAGTTAGTTTGCAAGTGCAGCAGGTAATCAGGAAGGCGAATGGAATGTTGGCCTTCATTGCGAGAGGGATGGAGTACAAAAGCAGGGAGGTCCTGCTGCAACTGTACAGGGTATTGGTGAGGCCGCACCTGGAGTACTGCGTGCAGTTTTGGTCACCTTACTTAAGGAAGGATATACTAGCTTTGGAGGGGGTACAGAGACGATTCACTAGGCTGATTCCAGAGATGAGGGGGTTACCTTATGATGATAGATTGAGTGGACTGGGTCTTTACTCGTTGGAGTTCAGAAGGATGAGGGGTGATCTTATAGAAACATTTAAAATAATGTAAGGGATAGACAAGATAGAGGCAGAGAGGTTGTTTCCACTGGTCAGGGAGACTAGAACTAGGGGACATAGCCTCAAAATACGGGGGAGCCAATTTAAAACTCAGTTGATAAGGAATTTCTTCTCCCAGAGGATTGTGAATCTGTGGAATTCTCTGCCCAAGGAAGCAGTTGAGGCTAGCTCATTGAATGTATTCAAATCACAGATAGATAGATTTTTAACCAATAAGGGAATTAAGGATTATGGGGAGCGGGCGGGTAAGTGGAGCTGAGTCCACGGCCAGATCAGCCATGATCTTTTTGAATGGCGGAGCAGGCTCGAGGGGCTAGATGGCCTACTCCTGTTCCTAATTCTTATGTTCTTATGCACTTTCTCCACCTTGGGCAGTCTTTGGCCAGGATCTCACAGGTGTCAGTGGTGATGGCGCACTTTACCAGGGAGGCTTTGAGGATGTCCTTATAACGTTTCCGCTGCCCACCTTTGGCTCGTTTACCATGAAGGAGTTCCGCATAAAGCATTTGCTTAGGGAGTCTCATATCTGGCATGTGAACTATGTGGCCTGCCCAGCGAAGCTGATCGAGTGTGGTCAGTGTGGTCACTGGGGATGTTAGCCTGGACGAGGACACTGATGTTGGTGCGCCTGTCCTCCCAGGGGATTTGCAGGAACTTGCGGAGACATCGTTGGTGATATATCTCCAGCGACTTGAGGTGCCTTCTATATATCGTCCATGCCTCAGATCTATACAGGAGGGCAGTTATTACTACAGCCTTGTAGACCATGAGCTTGGTAGTAGATTTGAGGGCCTGGTCTTCAAACACTCTTTTCCTCAGACAGCCGAAGACTGCACTGGCGCACTGGAGGCGATTTTGAATCTCCGCATCAATGTCTGCCTTTGTTGATAAGAGGCTCCCGAGATATGGGAAATGGTCCATGTTGTCGAGGGCCGCGCCGTGAATCTTGATGATTGGAGGGCAGTGCTGTGCGGCGGGGACAGGCTGGTGGAGGACCTTTGTCTTACGGATGTTAAGCGTAAGGCCCATACTTTCGTATGCCTCAATGAATACATTGACTATATTTTGGAGTTCAGCCTCAGAATGTGCACAGACGCAGGCATCATCCGCATACTGCAGCTCAACGACAGAGGTTGGGGTGATCTTGGACCTGGCCTGGAGGCGGCATAAGTTAAACAGCTTCCCACAGGTTCTGTAGTTTAGTTCCACTCCAGCAGGGAGCTTGTTGATTGTAAGGTGGGAGCATGGCGGCGAGGAAGATTGAGAACAGGGTTGGAGTGATGACGCAGCCCTGTTTGACCCCACTCCTCCACCTACCCCTCGTCCTCCTGAAGTGGGCCTGTGATCCACACTGGCAATGTCTGGCCCCTCATGATGACGAAGTTGTGCAACATGCAGAACACCACAATGAATAGTGAGACCTGTTGAGGGGAGTATTGAAAGCTGCCTCCAGAGCGGTCTACCCGTCAGAATTGCTGCTTCAGCAGCCCTATTGTCTGCTCTATGATGTTGCTGGTGGCAGCATGCCTCTCATTGTAGCGTTCCTCCAGCTCTGTGGTGGGGTTGTATGAGGGGGGTCAATAGCCAGGTGGTGAGGCCGTATCCTTTGTCCCTGAGCAGCCAGCCTCGGCCTTCCCATGGCCTTCCCATGGTGGCTGAAACAGTCGAGGCACAGTGCTCTTTCGCAGGATAAAGGCATCATGTGCACTTGCAGGATAGTGAGCATTGACTGCGAGGATGCGCTGCATGTGGTCGCACACCAGCTGCACATTTAGGGAATGCTATCCCTTTCTGTTCTGAAGACCTCTACATTCTGGAAAGGTGCTCACAAGGCCACGTGCATGCAGTCAATTGCCCTTTGCACCCGAGGGAAGCCCGCTGTTCTGGCAAACCCACATGCACGCTCATCCTCTTTCTCTCCTGTCCACTGGAAAATAATGAAGTCCATTTTACCTGTGTAGAGTGCCTGTGTGACGTTGCAGATTCAGCAATGTGCTGCGAATTGTCAGACGCTGCATGTGTCCCCTGATGCAACCTGGAAAGAGCCGGAAGCATAGAAAGTGAGTGCCACCGTGACCTTCAGTGCGACGAGCAGCGCAGCCCTGATGCCGATGTGAGGCTGTAGGTCTGCCTGCAGGAGATAGAAACATAGAAACATAGAAAATAGGTGCAGGAGCAGGCCATTCAGCCCTTCTAGCCTGCACCGCCATTCAATGAGTTCATGGCTGAACATGAAACTTCAGTACCCCTGATGGCATAACTCTGTAACAGTTACACTCATAATAAATGGTCAGACTGAGTACTGTGTGTAATGAGCAAGTGTGACCTTAGCTCCTTTATTAAGGTTCCAGAGTGCAGGTACCTCGTGGGTGGCCTGCTTATATACTATGCTCCCAAGGGATGCTGGGATCCCTTGGGACTCCAACAGGTAGGCCCTCTGGTGGTCAGGTGAGATGCAGGTTACAAGGGGTTAAATACATATCATCACTCCCCGTGAAGTCAACAGTACACTTATTTACAAGGTGAGACGATCTGGGGCTTTGCACTCCCTTGTCGATCGTCTCAGTACACATGCTGGTGTGGGTGGGTTGGTCAGTTCTTCATTGGGCTGTTGGGCAGCCGGTCTTGCCAGGCTGCTGGGGATGATGAATTTGGTTTCGCAGTCAACTGTGATGTCAGTTGTCACTTGTGTGTGTGTTGGAAGGTCAAAGTTGGTGGTGTCTTCAGGTTGTTCGTAGCTGTTGGTGAACCGCAATTTGATTTGGTCCAAGTGTTTTCTGTGCGTTTTTTCCATTGGTCAGTTTGACCTGAAATACCCTACTCCCCTCTTTGGCTGTGACCGTGCCAGCGAGCCATTTGAGACCATGTCCATAATTGAGCACAAACACAGGATCATTGATCTCAATATCGCGTGACAAATTTGCGCGGTCATGGTACACACTTTGTTGATGCCGCTTGTCCTCCACGTGATCATGTAGATCAGGATGGACCAGAGAGAACCTTGTTTTAAGCGGCCTTTTCATGAGCAGCTCAGCTGGGGGAATCTTGGTGAGTGAGTGGGATCTGGTGCGGTAGCTGAGCAGTACTCAGGACAATCGGGTCTGCAGGAAGCCTTCCGACACGCGTTTCAAGCTTTGCTTGATGGTCTGAACTGCCTGTTCTGCCTGGCCGTTGGATGCGGGCTTGAACGGAGTAGATGTGACATGTTTGATCCTATTGCGGGTCATGAATTCTTTGAATTCAGCACTGGTGAAGCACAGCCCATTGTCGCTTACTAGGACATCAGGCAAGCCGTGCGTGGCAAACATAGCTCGTAGATTTTCAATGATCGTCGTGGATGTGCTTACAGACATTATTGCACATTCTTTTTTTTTTAATCGTAGCCAATCTTTCCAATTCTTTGTCAGATCACAAACGCCAGAGGTCACCTTGCACACATCAAGGATCACCCTGCGCTACTGCTCTTAGCCAAAAGGCCTAGAGCCCAAGCACCGTTCCTGGAAGTACTGCAATACCAGGTTCATGCCATGGAGGTGGATGGGTCAGCAACCCCACACACCTCCGTGGAGGTGGATGGGTCAAGCCACCCCACCCAAAAAACATAGGAGAACCACCTTCCTGATCCAGGGAGAACCACGTTGGGGTCATGGTTACTCCCCTGTCAGGTCAGTTACGCATGATCTTAGTCAAAAGGCCGAGAATCCACTTTGAGTAAGCGTCCATGACAACGAAAAACATTTTGCCTAGGAATGGGCCCGCATAGTCTATATGGATCCTCGACCACGGTTTGGGTGGCCAGGACCACAAACTTAGGGGTGCCTCTCTAGGTGCATTGCTCAACTGAGAGCAAGTGTTGCACTGGTGCACACATGACTCTAAATCTGAGTCAATGCCAGGCCACCACAAGTGGAATCTGGTTATGGCTTTCATCATTACAATGCCTGGGTGGGTGCTGTGCAGTTCGCAAATGAATGTGTCTCTGCCTTTCTTGGGCAAGACTACACGATTGCCCCAAAAATGATAGTCTGCCTGCAGGGTCAGTGCATCTTTGCGTCTGTGGAATGGTTTAATCGCTTCCTGCATCTCCACTGGGACACTGGACCAGCTCCCATGGAGGACACAGTTTTTTTACCAGGGACGGTAAAGGATCCTGGCTGGTCTAGGTCCTGATCTGGCGGGCTGCAATGGGGGATTTCTCGTTCTCAAATGCCTCCATGGCCATGAGCAAGTCCGCTGGCTGTGCCATTTCCATCCCGGTGGTGTGCAATGGTAGCCGACGGAGAGCATCTGCACAGTTCTCTGTGCCCGGTCTGTGGCGGATTACATAATTGTATGCCGATAGCGTGAGCGCCCATCTTTGGATGCGGGCAGAGGCATTGGTATTAATCCCTTTGCTCTCCGAGAATAGCGATATGAGCAGCTTATGGTCAGTTTCAAGCTCGAACTTGAGGCCAAATAAGTACTGGTGCATTTTTTTAATCCTGTAAACGCACGCCAGAGCCTCTTTTTCAATCATGCTGTCGACTCTTTCGGCCTTGGACCACCTCCTGGATGCATACACAACTGGTTGCAAAATTCCCGATTCATTAGCCTGTTGTAACACACACCCGACCCCGTATGACGACGCATTGCAAGCTAACACCAATCGTTTATATGGGTTATACAGGACAAGCAGTTTGTTAGAACACAATAAGTTTCTGGCTTTCTTAAAGGCAGCCTCTTCTGAATTCCCCCATACTCAGTCATCTCCCTTGCGCAGTGGCGCATATAGGGGTTCTAGCAGGGTGTTTAACCCAGGTAGAAAATTACCGAAGTAGTTAAGGAGTCCCAGGAACGACCGCAGCTCCGTCACATTCTGTGGTCGCGGCGCGTTCTTGATGGCCTCCGTCTTGGCGTCGGTGGGTCTGATGCCATCTGCTGCGATTCTCCTTCCTAAGAATTCGACATCCTGTGCCAGGAAAACATACTTCAAGGGTTTCAACCTGAGCCCCACGCGATCCAACCGACTAAGAACCTCCTCCAGGTTCTTCAAGTGCTCCATGGTGTCCCGACCAATAATCAATATGTCGTCCTGGAAGACCACTGTGCAAGGAACCGACTTTAGCAGGCTCTCCATGTTCCGCTGAAAGATTGCTGCGGCCGACCGAATCCCGAACGGGCACCGGTTGTAGATAAACAGACCTTTGTGTATGTTGATGCAGGTGAGGCCTTTCGAAGACTCCTCTAGCTCCTGCGTCATGTAGGCCGAGGTCAGGTCCAGCTTGGCGAACGTCTTCCCTCCAGCCAGGATCGCGAATAGGTCGTCTGCCTTGGGTAGCGGGTACTGGTCCTGCAGCGAGAAACGGTTAATCGTTACTTTATAGTCCCTGCAAATTCGGACTGGCCCAGTCATTGAATTCCACCAGCGCGATGATGCCTTCGCGTTGCAACCTGTTCAGCTCAATTTCCACTTTTTCACGCATCATGTACGGTACCGCCCGAGCCTTGTGGTGGATGGGTCGTGTACCGGGAACCAAATGGATCTGCACTTTCGCCCCCGAGAAGCTTCCAATGCCTGGCTCAAATAACGAAGGGAATGTGCTTAGAACCTGGCTACATGCGGTGTCGTCGACGGACGAAAGCGCTCGGATGTCTTCCCAGTTCCAGCAGATTTTCCCCAGCCAGCTTCTGCCAAACAACGTGGGGCCATCCCCTGGCACAATCCGCAGTGGGAGTTCGTGTACTGCTCCATCATAAGAGACTTTGACTTCTGCATTGCCAATTACAAGGATTAGTTCCTTCGTGTACGTTCTTTGGTATGAATGGGGCTGAGCTTGGGCCCGTGTGCCTTCTTTCCCCACAGCCTGTCGAAGGCCGTTTTATTTATTATGGACTGACTTGCCCCCGTGTCCAGCTCCATAGACACTGGAATACCATTCAGTTCAACTTTCAACATTATTGGTGGGCATTTCGTCGTGAATGTGTGTATCCTGTACACCTCTGCCTCCTCCATACGAGTTTCCAATTCCGTCTGATCCACTGTGGATTGATCTTCCTCTGCAATGTGGTGGTTTGCAGCTCGCCTGCACATTCGTTGGAGCTGTCCCATTGTTCTGTAGCCATTGCACGCATAGTGCTTTAAGCGGCATTGGTGGGTCCGATGATCACCTCCACAGTGCCAGCAGCATGTTAACTGCCTCGCATTAACAGATGATAGCGGACTCTGGGTCAATTGGGGTCGGGCCACAGCAACCGGCGTGTACGTTCTGCCCTATACATTTCTGCTCAAAACCAACGTTATTTTATGCACAGTACTGGCTGAAACTTCTTTGTTCTGCGAAATCTGCTTGGTGTTGTCGCAGATGGACATAAATGCCTGGGCTTTTTGGCTTTACTCAGATTCGGAGTTTCTACTGTCAACAGTTTGAGAAGGATTGTCTCATGTCCGATGCCCAGTACAAAAAAGTCTCTGAGCATTTGTTCTAGGAATCCCTCAAACTCACAATGTCCTGCAAGGCGCCTTAGTTCGGCGACATAGCTCTCCACTTCCTGGCCATCCTATCGTTGACACGTGTAGAACCGATATCTCACCATCAAAACGCTTTCCTTAGAATTTAGGTGCTCCCGGACCAGCGTACACAGTTCTTCGTAGGATTTCTCTGTTGGTTTAGCCAGGGCCAAGAGATTCTTCATGAGGCTGTAGGTTGTTGCCCCACAGTTAGGAGAATCGCCCTTCGTTTGGTCACGTTCTCGTCCCCTTGCAGCTCATTGACCATGAAGTATTGGTCGAGTCTCTCCACAAAGGCCTCCCAATCGTCCCCCTCTGAGAACTTCTCCAGGATGCTGACTGTTCTTTACATTTTCGCGCGGTTGTTCGTTACCTCCTCGACAATTGTTACACTCATGAGTTCTGTGTGTAATGAATAAGTGTGGCCTTAGCTCCTTTATTAAGATTCCAGAGTGCAGGTACCTCGTGGGTGGCTTGCTTATATACTGTGCTCCCAAGGGATGCTGGGATCCCTTGGGACTCCAACAGGTAGGCCCTCTGGTGGTCAGGTGTGATGCAGGTTACAAGGGGTTAAATACATAACAGTAACTACCTCCTTTCGGAAGTGCAGCCTTCAGACACACTGCTGCTCGGACAGGTCCAGGTATGAACATTGCCGCTGGTGAAGCTGTGGCGGGTATTGCCTCCTGCACCGACGTCTAGTGGCTCTCCTCCTTCGGCCACTGACATGGCCAATAGCCCTTCTCTGTTGACGCCACCTTGCTACAGCATGTACAATGCGATGCTGGCGGCACAGTAATGCACCCATCAAAGTTTAGCAAATTACTTTTTCTAACGCTGAACTGTAATGTGTGTCTGCCGCTGCAAATTCGGAGGCTCACGCATCGTGCTCTGTGTAAACATTGCACTGACTATAACCTCTGATGGAAGCGCTTCCTCATCTCTTTAAGTAGCCAACATTTAACACCTCTGGAAGGCTATAGCGACTGGTTTTCAGACATGATTATTGGTGGTCGCTAAATGGGCCGCCGCACCTAATTTACCGAACTGGGCAAACATACACGTTGCACTAGGATGATGTGATGATCGGAGTGATTGTCAGCAGGCAGGCGCGAGCGGTTTGCGCCCCCGGTAAACTTGTAATGAATTTTCCGTCGGGGCGCTAACAGCGGCGTGCCTGGTTGCTAAGCTCTAACACTCGCATTACTGCCCCCTCTAGCCACTAACTGAGACTATAGACAACCGAAAAAAACAGCCAAAAGAGTCTGCAAATGTACACAAATAGGTTCAGTGAGTGGGCAAATATTTGACAGATGGAGGATAATGTGGAAAAATGTGAGGTTAGGAAGAATAGAAAAGCAGATTATTATTGAAATGGAGGGAGACTACAGAATGCTGTGGTATAGAATGTTCTGGGTGTCCTCGTATATGAAACACAAAAAGTTAGCATGCAGGGACAGCAAGCAAATAGGAAGTCAAATCGAATGTTGGCCCTTATTACAAAGGGGATGGAGTATAAAAGCAAGGATGTCTTGCTACAACTGTACAGGGCGTTGGAGAGACCACACTTAGAATACTGTGTACAGTTTTGATCTCCATATTTAAGGAGGGATATACTTGCATTGGAGGCAGTTCAGAGAAGGTTCACTAGGTTGATTCCTGAGATGTAAGGGTGGTCTTATGAGGAAAGTTTGAGCAAGTTGGGCCTGTACTCATTCGAGTTTAGAAGAGGTGATCTTATTGAAACATAGAAGATTCTGAGGGAGCTTGATAGGGTAGATGCTGAGAGGATGTTTCCCCTCGTGGGGGAATCTAGAACTAGGGGTGCATAGTTTCAGAATAAGGGGTCGCCCATTTAAGACGGAGATGAGGAAGAATTTTTTCTCTCAGAGGGTCGTGAATCTTTGGAATTCTCTACCCCGGAGAGCTGTGGAGGCTGAGTCATTGAATATATTCAAGGCGGAGATAGACAGATTTTTGAACTGAGTTAAGGGTTATGGGGTACAGGCAGGAAAGTGGAGTTGAGGCCAAGATCAGATCAGCGATGATCTTCTTGAATGATGGAGCAGGCTCGAGAGACTAAATGGCCTATTCCTGCTCCTATTTCTTATGTTCTTATGATGGTGTTCCCATACGCCTGCTGCCCTTGTCTTTCTAGGTGATAGAGGTCATGGGTGTGGGAGGTATTGCCAAAGAAGCCGTGGGGAGTTGCTGCAGTGCATCAATGTTGATAATGGGGCCTTAACCCACAACCTTCTGTCTCAGAGGTGAGAATGTTACTCCTGCCTTTGCTGATGTGAGCTTCCTCTACTCTGTCCCAGTGATCTGTCTTTACCTACCCTACACTCTGAAAAGTACCACCTATGAACATTTATCTTTACTGCCCCTGTCATCAGTATTGCTTTTTGGACTGAGGTTTCCAATTCAATACCAAATTGTGGGCAATGTTTTCCTCGCTAACTCATTTCACATAGGACACCTATGGTGGCAAAACAAAGTGCCTTTCATTCCAATAGTCTGAAACCCAAGTACTCTCCACCAAATGTAGTGAAATAATGTCCTGTGGAAAAAAGGTTAGAACAACATTTAAGAAATAACTGAAATACATTTTTTTAATTACTCGGAAATTAAATAATTTCTATTCTATGAATATTAAACTCCTCTAACATATAATTAAGCTGTACATATTTAATATTGATCACTTTTGGTCTGGAGGAGAGGGTGTGAAGTGAACACTGTTGTAGTGTGCATAGATTCTAAGGTGGGTTATGTCAGCCCTGGGCAATGAGAAAAGGTCACCCATATTGTTTGCAGACCTGCTTTGTATGGTAGAATAGAGGGAGCCCAGATACTAAGCATCTTGGCCTAGATACTGTGATTGTTTTTTTTTTAATGCTTGTGACACTATTATGTCTTCAGCTAAGGTCCCAGCAGGATTTTTACTTAGTCGAAGCATTTACTATATATATATATATATGACCACCCATTCTCTACCTCAAGCATTATCCAGATAAGGTATAGCATGGATCAAAAGTAGGTCAGAGTTTCCACTGGTCCAGTCTAATTCAAAATAGAACATTGGGACTGTATTTGCTGTCAAAATAACAGTGAGACAAATGGCACTCGCCATTATTTAAGCATAAATGGTACAGCACCTTTAGGCGAGGAGCAGATGCGTGGTTAAACATTGATATCCAAAAGTTGCTGTCTGAGTTGCGCTGCTTCACCGTTAACTTCGCAAAAATGGAATCTCGCTGTCTGGCTCCCCATTGAAATGCATTGAATGGTGTGAAGTTGCTCAATTTGCATGGTAGATATGAACTACCCGGTTTCCCTCACTGTGACGTTATCAGCTGGCACTTTCAGCACTTGTGGCACAAAAAATTATAAAATATATACATTCAAGGGCAGGTCTAACTAACGGCAGACACTGTTAAAGCACCTCAGCTTCCACATGACCTCGCCACCACCTCTCTCGACCCCTCCACTCTCTCTAAATTGTCAGACTGCTTATCCAACATCCAGTACTGGATGAGCAGAAATATCCTCCAACTAAATATCGGAAAGACCAAAGAATTGTTTCGGTCCCCAACCCAAACTCCATTCCCTCGCCACCAATTCCATCCCTCTCTCTGGCAACTGTCCGAGGCTAAACACGACTGTTTGCAATGTTGGTGTTGTGTTGAATTTGACCCTGTAATGTGCTTCCGACCACATATCCGTGTCATTACTAAGACCGCCTACTTCCACCTCCGTAATATCGCAGGACTCCACCCCTGCCTCAGCTCATCTGTTGCTGAAAGCCTCATCTTTGTTACCTCTAGACTTGACTATTCCAATGCCCTTCTGGCCGGCACCCACCCACCCCATCTTCCACTCTCCATAGACTTGAGGTCATCAAAAACTCTGCTGCCCCTGTCCTAACTCGCACCAAGTCCCATTCACCCATCACTCCTGTGCTCATTGACCTACATTGGCTGCTGGCTCGACTCCGAAGGACTGCCTAAGAAGAAGAACCACCTCCCCTTGATATTCAACAGCATTACAATCGCCAAATCCCCCACCATCAACATCCTGGGGGTCACAATTGACCAGAAACTTACTGGACCAGCCACATAAATACTGTGGCAAAAGAGCGGGTCAGAGGCTGGGTATTTTGTGATGATTGTCTCACCTCCTGACTCCCCAAAGCCTTTCCACCATCGACAAGGTGATGGAATACTCTCCACTTGTGGATGAGTGCAGCTCCAACAACACTCAAGAAGCTTAAAACCATCTGGTACAAAACAGTCGCTTGATTGGCACCCCATCCACCACCTTCAACATTCATTCTCTCCACCGTAGCTGCAGTGTGTACCATCTATAAGATTCACTGCAGTAATTCACCCCAGCTTCTTCGGCAGCACCTCCCAAGCCCGCAACCTCTACTACTTAGAAGGACAAAGGCAGCAAGCGCATGGGAGCACCAGCACCTGAACGTTCCCCTCCAAGTTACACACCATCCTGACTTGTAAGTATATCGCCGTTCCTTCATCGTCGCTGGGTAAAAATCCTGGAACTCCCTCCCTCACAGCACTGTGAGAGTACCTTCACCACAAGGACTGCAGCAGTTCAAGAAGGCCATGGGACCCAGGGCAAAGTGGCAAGTTGGATCCAAAATTTGCTCAGAGGCAGGAAGCAAAGGGTACTTGGTTGATAGGTGTTTTTGTGACTGGAAGGCGGTATCCAGTGGGGTTCCACAGGGCTCAGTGCTGGTCCCTTGCTTTTTATGGTATATATCAATGACTTGGACTTGAATGTTAGGGGTATGATTAAGAAGTTTGCAGATGACACTAAAATAGGCTGTGTGGTTGATAATGAAGAATAAAGCTGTGGACTGCAAGAAGATATCAATGTACTGGTCAGGTGGGCAGAACAGTGGCAAATGGAATTCAATCCAGATAAGTGTGAGGTAATGCATCTGGGGAGGTCTAACACAGCAAGGGAATACACATTAACTGAATAGTGTAGAGGAACAAAGGGACCATGGAGTGCAGGTCCACAGATCCCTGAAGGTAGCAGGCCAGGTAGACAAGGTGGTTAAGAAGGCATATGCAATACTTGCCTTTGTTATTCGAGGCATGGAATACAAGAGCAAGGAGGTTATGCTTGAACTGTATAAAACACTGGTTAGGCCGCAGCTGGAGTACTGTGTGCAGTTCTGGTCACCACATTACAGGAAAGATGTGATTGCACTGGAAAGGGTGCAGAGGGGATTTACAAGAATGTTGCCTGGACTGGAGAATTTTGGCTATGAGAAAAGATTGGAGATGCTGGGTCTATCTCCTTTGGAATAGAGAAGGCTGAGGAAAGACCTGATTGAGGTGTATAAAATTATGAGGGGCTTGGATAGAGTGGATAGGAAGGAACTGTTTACCTTGGCAGAGTGGCCAACAACCAGGGGGCATAGATTTAAAGTAATTGGTGGGATGTTTAAAGGAGATATGAGGGGAAATTTCTTCACCAGAGGGTGGTGGGGGTCTGGAACTCACTGTCTGAACGGGTGGTGGAGGAAAAAACCATCAGCAGATTTAAAAAATACTTGATGTGCACTTAAAGTGCCGTAACCTACTGGACTACGGATCAAGAGCCGGAAAGTGGAATCAGGCTGGACACGATGGGCCGGCGCGGACACGATGGGCCGAAATGGCCTCCTTCCGTGCTGTAAATTTCTTTGATTCGAAGGCGGCTCACCACCACCTCCTCAAGGGCAATTGGCGATGAGCAATAAATGCCGGCCTTGCCAGCGACGCCCACATTCTGGAATGAATTTTGAAAATTGCTCCGTAAGACTGCTTCTTTGCCACTCGAATATCTTTTTATGTGGCTCGGTATAACACTCCTGCGAAGCGCCTTGGGATGTTTTACGACGTTAAAGGTGCTATATAAATACAAGTTATTGTTGTTGTTAGATGTCGGCCCGGCACAGACACCTACTCCGAATGGCCTCCTTTTGTGCTGTAAATTTCTATGATTCTGTGCCTCGCTGCAGCAAAAGCTGGCTCATTGTGAATGAAGAATTTTTTTTAAACTGCCAACTCACAATTGAGTCGTTCCTATCGCATTATCGAGTGTATATTCTCTCTAGTGTTTTTTTCACATCTGCTCTGATAACTTGGATTTATTTTGCAAGGCCTGCAAATTGCACTGTTGGAACAGAGAACAGGCATCCAGCAGAGAAACGGTTAACATGGGACAGCGTCAGTGAAGTGCAGTCAGGCACGGATCGCTGTCCATAGTGCTGCAACCGGGCTGCGAACAGCTGAAGTTCGCAAATTCGTGACTGCAGGCGGCCAGCTCCCGCCAGCCCAGCTCAGACATGGGCACCAACCTGGGGTTCCGGAAGCCGCGATCTGTGCCTGAAGTACTGGTATTTTGGTGAACTGTGCACATGCATTATTAAGCTCCAGTTACATTAACCGGATTGTTGAGGTTTGGGATTGGAATAGCTTATATGAAATAAGTCACGTGAATTAAATTCGAAAACTTTGAATTGAAAAATCACTTTGACTAGAGCCCCAGTAATTCGCCAAACACATTGATGTAATTATGAAGCTTGTGTAGGCAGTTCGGTTGAACTGGGAAACTACTGTTTATCAGACTCAAACTTCATTTAAAATCGTCAATCAAGCAACACGACGACAAGGAAGCTTGCATATGATTTATAGATGTGCATTGATTCCAAATTCCCCAAGTACTTCGGTGCTGTGTATCGGGTCGGCTGGATTCCGGAATTGTAAGAGTACTGTTGCTGTCCTATTACTTTTGATTGGAGTCCCAGGAATTAACGAAAGGAAAGTTTGGATAGAAATACTGGATAGAAATAGTAGTTATCGAGTGTAGCCAATAAAATTAAATCTGCAAGAGTAGCAATCTTTGGGATATATGGATTGTGACAAGCAAATTGTTATACTCAATAGAGTGCCACATGAAGCAATACGTGACACAGCACACGGGCTGTGTGTTGGTCTGTGCAGAGAAATACGGTAACTACCGCCGTCTGATCCATGGTCGGCTTATTGCTGTGCATGAGAATTATTATGCACAGAAAGTTGCTCCGTTTTCATCGGTTTTATGAAGAGTGGCCTTTCAGTATGTAATACTGTATCCAATAAATGCAGGGTGCTGTTTAAAGTTACCTGTGTTTGAGCTCAGATATCGAGCCTCAGTCATGAGGGTGTCGGTTCAGTCCCGTGACCTGTCACTCTTAACAAATAACACAATCCCATAGTTTGAAACGAGTTGTCGCTTTCACGGATCATCCCTGATGCTAACAGCTCTCGTTTCAATCAGCCAGACTGCACCCCAATACGTGTATTTCCTGATGATGGGGTTATTCTGGCTTTATATGTTGGGTGAAGAGTGTGCTGCCAATTTAGCCTTCACATTACTTAAACTGACCACTTTAATGTTTTATATATTCACCCAACGGCGAATGAAATAATTAAACATTGATTATGGTGACAAATAAAATAAATGCTTTTGACATGATTTTTCTCTCTTATTTTTGTCAACCATCTATCGAAAGTAGAATTCAATCATTCTTTCCATCTGCAGCCATATTTACCCCATAGGTGTGAACACTTTGTATTTACAATTAGGAAGAGACAGTCACACGGATTATTTTCGTGTGTTGGTTGGATGTAAAAGTCACTTAATTCCATGGGGATTCCTCCATGGGGATTCCCTCATGGAACTCCAGGAAAATGGTGTAAAAGCCGTTCTCCTGAGTTTCCGTGATGTTCCGCCGAATTTAGGGCAGATCACGGAAAATTCAACCCCATAATATGTTGTGACCGATATAAGTGCGCAAATGGACAGAGCCCCGATTCAATGTATCCCTGTTTCCTCAGTAGAACTAGTGGATGCATGAGAGCAAACGATCCTGCAAACTCCTTCCATCAGCTAGAAGGCAGATCAGATGCCTTCTTGTCCCATGGAACTGATTTCTTCCTATCCCGACTCTATTTTATCTCCCATTGTCCAATATATTCCCACTTACATTTGCAACTCTTCTGATGCCCTCCGTCAGAAGTTTCCTGGTCCTATTTCCTTTTCACTATGGACATCCAATTCCTCTACACCTCCATCCCCCACCAGGACGGCCTGAGGGTGCTCCACTTCAGCCACGAACTTATTGAATGGTGGAGCAGGCTTGAGGAGCCAAATATCCTATCCTGCTCCTATTCCTTATGTTCTTCCTTGAATGGAGGCCCAACCAGTCCCCATCTACCATCACCCTCCTCCACCTGGCTCAACTGGTTCTCACATTGAACACCTTCTCCTTTGATCCACTCATTTCCTCCAAATAAAAGGTGTTGCTATAGTAACCTGCATGGGTTCTAGCTGTGACTGGGAAATGTGGAACATTTTTTGTTCCAATCCTACTCCCTCACCTCTTTTTCCGGTACATCGGTATCAGTGCCTGTGCAAGCGCAAGAGATGCAACACCTGTCCTTTTATCTCCTCACTTCCCATCATCCAGGTCCCCAAACACTCCTTCCAAGTGGTTTACTTGTACTTTTTTCAGTTTAGAATGGTGTATCCGTTGCTCAAATGTAAGACCAAATGTAGATTGGGTGACCACTTAAAAGAACACCTCCATTCCGTCCACAAGTGTGACCCCGAGCTTCCAGTCACCTGTCATTTTAATTCTCCGCCCCACTCCCACTCTGTCCTTGGCTTCCTACGCTGTTCCAATAAAGCTCAATGTAAGGTCAAGGATTAGCATCTCATCTTTTGATGAGGCAGTTTACAGCCTGTCAGACTCAACATTGAGTACAACAATTTCAGATCATAACCACTGTCCTCATTTTTCCAGAAAGCAGCTGTTAGTAATGGTTCTACTATTGCCATTTATACCTTCTCTAGAACTATCTTCTGTTTCTTTACTTGTCCCATTACCATCGCCTTGCACCATGCTCCCTTTTGTTATTTAATCTCTCCTTCCACCCTATCACACCCCTTCCCACCCCTCCCCTGCCTCTGTACTTGCTTAAAACCTGTTGCATCGCTAACATTTTCCATGTTTGACAAAAGGTCATCGACCTGAAATATTAATTATGTTTCTCTCTCCACAGATGCTGCCTGACCTGCTGAGTATTTCCAGCATTTTCTGCTTTTATTTCAGATTTCCAGCATCCACAGTATTTTGCTTTTGTAGATGTACATCCCATATTGGATGGGGAGACTCTTATGCTTCAGGTGTTAGCAGAAGACTGGTATGTGCAAATGTGCTTATATATCCAGGATATGGTGCCTACCTTAACTGGATTGATGCGAAGCAAGTAGTAACTGCTAAGTCTCAGCATCTCTGAAGGATGGAACTATCAGTCCACAGACAATGGTGTGCGATCATGCTGTGGTCAGAATAGAGGCAATGGAGTCACACATTTTATGATGAATTCCTCATGTTCCTCAGGGGAAATTCTTGGTACCTGCTGTCTACCTTGTTAGTTGTCTAATGAACAGGTAGGACCAACCTAGCTTTGGTGTTGGTGAGCAGGGTGGGGGGTGGGGGGGGTATGATATACAGTTCAGATAGCTTCAAAGTTGACATGCCTGGCAAAAGGAGAGTGAAAGTCAATTGACCCTCTGTGGTGGACTTGATCATTCGATACCCGAGACAGCTAGATCCATGCACAGCACACTGTAGCTGACTACCCAGCTAGAACTGAGTTACTGATGGAACCTGTTGTGTATGTATATTCTATGTACTGTAACATTAGACCACTGAATGTATCCTCACACTGTATACACCATACCTGTACCACCAGAGGGTGCTACTGGTGGAGACCAAAGGGTCACCTGCACTTTGGAGGTAACCAAGTATAAAAGGGAGCTCACCTCATTGTGTCCTCACTCAGGGAGCTACAATAAACGGACTAAGGTCACAACAGTTCAAGTACAACACCCTACCTCGTGGAGTCATTACTAGAGTGTTTGCACACATAACAATTACACATAACAGAACCTGTGCACGCTTATTGGATCCCTAAACCTTGGCTCTTGCCAATCTGCTCTTAGGTTCTCTGGATTTAGTTAAGTAAGTTGGCTTCCATATCAGGCAAAGGGAAAATACTTATGTGGATTAATAATCTACCTTGGAGACTCTTAAGCATGGTAAAAGGTGTGTGTATGTTAGACAGCTAACTGACCAAAAGCTAAAAAAGAGCACTGGAATACCTATTTTATTCCACAACTGAGGAAGTAGTCAAGATTCAACAGTTATAAAGTCATTTGTTTCAAAGACCATTGTAATATATTCTGAATATTAATATGAATTAAAAAATAGTTCTTCCTTCTTTGCAGCATATTAGATAGAAATGTGTGAATTTTTCACATTGGGGTATTTCAGGGTATCAGGAGCTTAAACAGAAAGCAAAATAGTGCAGGTGTTTGAAAGACAAACAGAGAATGCTGGAAGCATTCAGCAGGTCCCACTAAATTGCTGGAGAGAACAGCCTATTTGTTGATTTGGAGAGGAACCAACTTGTCTGCTCTGTCCACAGATGCTGCCCGACCTACTGAGTGTTTGCAGCTTTCTCTGTTTTTGTACTAGCAGCTTAACTTGTGAGTAAAAGTTAAAAAAAAGGATAATTTTCTTGGAAATGAGACTTGACCTGATTGAAGTTTTCAAGTTAATTGAGGGAATTAGACAAGTAAATCCAGGCAAATTATTCATTGTGGCATAAAGAGTTCAAACACCATTAGATACAAGTTAACATTAGGAAGCTAGAAGTAATCAGGTGAAATTTGTATTCAAAGGCATAATAGAGTTATAGATTAAAAACAGGGAAGGCCTTTAACATATGTATAAATGATTTCAAGAAACAATTCACTACTGGAGAGTGGAAGGATAGAGGATCTGATAAGCTGGCATGTTGGTCTATCACAAAGATGTAGGCTTATTGGGCTTAAGGTTTTTTACTAAAAAAATGTTATGTTCTTGTTTTCTTTAAAGCTAATTAAAGAGGAGCCATGGACATGCTGCACCTAGATGTCTGAATGCCATGTGTTAGTGAGTGGCTGTGTTCAGAATTCAAAACATGGCAAATTCCAACTAGAGGGAGGTGTTAATCGGGGGAACAAAGTTCTCTTTGCAAGGGTGGACCATCTAGAATGCAAGTCATTTGGGACTGCTTTTTCTTATTGTATACTTTATGGTGGGTCACTCAATACCCTACTTTAGCAGAAATCCTGCAATGCAAACTACTGCCTGCCCTTTTGCTGAGCAAATTGCCAACTGTTTAAAAGGTCATTTTAACTGTCAAAAATTGTCAACATTTAAAATATTGAAAAAATTCAAATGTTTTTATATGAATTATAAACCAAAAAATGCTGGAAATGCACAGCAGCACAATGGGAAAGAGGTGGGATTCTTTATTAGAACTGCTGAAGGATTAGACCTGAAGCATTATTCTCTCTTCTTTGAAATGCTGACCAAATTGCTGTGCATTTTCAATATAAAGCTAAACAGACGTAAAGCCCCTTCATTAGGAAGTTGCTGTGATGTTAATGAAGCAATTATAAACAATAAGGAAAATAACATTTTGACCATTCTATAGCAGAAGGTTGGATAAGAAGGCATTATTTCCCCCAGGAGTTGTATTGGGGAAATCCAACCATCTAGATGCTGCATGTCCAAAATATCAGTATTGAAGTGATCGTTCCAGACTCCAAATCTCTGCATTACACTTAACTTTATTTTAAAGTGTTTCTAAGATTAATTGTCTCATGGTTGAGATCATTTTCAATAACAGAGAAAACCTAAGAGATGGGAACTAACAAAGGAACGACTTGGATAGGTTAGGTGAGTGGGCAAATGCATGGCAGATGAAGTATAATGTGGATAAATGTGAGGTTATCCACTTTGGTGGTAAAAACAGAGAGACAGACTATTATCTGAATGGTGACAGATTAGGAAAAGGGGAGGTGGAAAGAGACCTGGGTGTCATGGTACATCAGTCATTGAAGGTTGGCATGCAGGTGCAGCAGGCGGTTAAGAAAGCAAATGGCATGTTGGCCTTCATAGCAAGGGGATTTGAGTACAGGGGCAGGGAGGTGTTGCTACAGTTGTACAGGGCATTGGTGAAGCCACACCTGGAGTATTGTGTACAGTTTTGGTCTCCTAACCTGAGGAAGGACATTCTTGCTATTGAGGGAGTGCAGCGAAGGTTCACCAGACTGATTCCCGGGATGGTGGGACTGACCTATCAAGAAAGACTGGATCAACTGGGCTTGTATTCACTGGAGTTCAGAAGAATGAGAGGGGACCTCATAGAAACATTTAAAATTCTGACGGGGTTAGACAGGTTAGATGCAGGAAGAATGTTCCCAATGTTGGGGAAGTCCAGAACCAGAGGTCACAGTCTAAGGATAAGGGGTAAGCCATTTAGGACCGAGATGCGGAGGAACTTCTTCACCCAGAGAGTGGTGAACCTGTGGAATTCTCTACCACAGAAAGTTGTTGAGGCCAATTCACTAAATATATTCAAAAAGGAGTTAGATGAGGTCCTTACTACTAGGGGGATCAAGGGGTATGGCGAGAAAGCAGGAATGGGGTACTGAAGTTGAATGTTCAGCCATGAACTCATTGAATGGCGGTGCAGGCTAGAAGGGCCGAATGGCCTACTCCTGCACCTATTTTCTATGTTTCTATGTTTCTATAATTGGAATCAAAAATTGTCATAACTCAAGAATGAGGAAGTCATAATCACCTCAAAAGTGGAATTATATAACATGCAGTAGTAGGCCATGACATATGTAATTCATTTGATTTCCAGGTTTCCATTGGTTACAAAACATTACCATGAGTATTTTGGTACTGTTTTATATAACCTGAGAAATTTAGCTGAAATCACCATGCAATGTCACTAAATGGAAAGTGTTGGAAATTTGTGAAACTTTTTCAGGGATAACTGTCTCTAATGAGACTCAAGCCATCAAATCCATATCTTGATTGTAAGGAAATTATGTACAAACAATTATAGCCAATTTGCATTAGATAAGGGCTCTTGAGATGCCAACTTTTGTTCCAGTGCTTTATTTATATGTATTTAGGTCATCATGGCTGTGCTGAATTTTCAAATTCCCTTTGAATTCTTAATCACATTGGAATTAAGTTTTATTTATGTTTGACATTTCGTTTTCTTACTTGTACCAAGCAATATTTGCATTGGGGGGAATGTTGAATGAAACTGTTGATTATAGAATTAGCACAAAGAAACTTTAGTAGTGACAAATCAACTTCTCAGGGAACAATTGGAGAACAAATAGAATATTGCATAAATGGAATAATGGAGTATAAGTATACAAAGGTTATACTAAGGGTTTATAACGTACTCGATAATCTCACTTGGTATGCTATGTACCATTCTGATTACCACACTTCAAAGGGGACTTGCATGCATTAAACAGAGTGCAGAGAAGAACAAAATAAATCCCAAGTATAAATGAGGAAAGATTAGAGAAGTTTAAGAGCCTGAAAAAAGGTTATGGGATTGGGATAGAGGCGAGGGGAAATGATACCTAATCAAGGTACATACATTATAAAATGCCAGAGAGAGTATGGAGAATGTGAATACAGAATGTTGCTTTAAGGTTAGTAAGGCAAAAGAACATAGATTTAAATTAATAAAAAGTTAATTTAAAATAAATAGATCAAAAATTCAAAGAGCGACTAATATTTGTAATGATCAATCAGGTAAAGCATTGGAGTCAAAGATAGAGGAGCTCAATTTGCAGTTGGATGGCAGGCTGTGGGCGAGTTGAAATAAGGGATGGAGCAGTGATGATCCCAGTGGCCTTTTGTGGCCCAGGGCGGGTTTACTAGTAAGCTTTATAAGCGCAGTCTGTAGCCAAATACAGAATCATCTTTATCCATAGCCTCCAATGTGTCAGCTGTGGTTCAGTGGGTAGCACTCTCGCCTCTGAGTCATGAGGTTGTGGGTTCAAATCCCAGTCCAGGAACTTGAGCATGTAGGCTGACACTCCAGTGCTGAGGGAGCACTGCACTGTCGGAAATGCCGTCTTTCAGATTAGATGTTAAACCGAGGTCCCATCAGCCCTCTCTCAGGTGGATCGGTGTGACCAGGGCCCAGGAGCAGTGTGAGTTCGGGGCCCAGGAGAGGCGAGGGCCACCACACGTTAAAAAAAATCCACGCACAGGCATCTTCCATCTTTCAAGATGTAGTTCGGGACCTGGAATATTAGGTCCTTCATTGAAACACCTGTGAACTTTTTGACGTGGAAGCAAGTCATCTTCATTTCGAGGGACTGCCTATGATGATGATGAAGGCCGGGGCCATTGGAGGGCGGCCCGGCCCGGAAATTGGCGCGGTCTCGGCCTGCAAGACCATCAGCAGACCGGGGCCATTGGAGGGAGCAGTGTGCGGCGGCCCGGAAATCGCGATCCTGGCCTGCAAAACCATCAGCAGGCCGGGGCCATTGGAGGGAGAAGCGTGCAGCGGCATGTCACTGCAGGGAGCAGTGCGTGCTGCTGCGGGAGGGCAACGGCTGCGGTCAGGTCGCTGATTGTAGCGCGGGCAGGCACAGAAGGAGGGGCGTAGGACCAGCAAGAGTCTGTAGAAGGGATGTGATCGGGGTCAGGAGAGGCGTGAATCAGGGGCCCAGAAGAGGCAAGAGCCCAGGGGCGGCACGGGCCAGCCCACACTGCGATATGTGTGTGCGCTCGGTCTGTGCAGCAGAGCTGGTCTCCAGTTAGTCTTGGATAATCCTTGCCACTGGACCAAGACCTAGCTCTGTTAAGCCCTTGTGGTGGCTGGAGGGCAATGGCCACCACACGTTGAAAAAAATCCACGCACAAGCATCTTCCACCCTTCACGATGTAGTTCGGGATCTGAAATATTAGGTCCTTCATTGAAACACCTGTGAACTTTTTGACGTGGAAGCAAGTCATCTTCATTTTGAGGGACTTCCTACGATGATGATGATGACTGCAAGACCATCAGCACAGGCCGGGGCCATTGAAGGGAGCAGCGTGCGGCGGCATACCACTGCAGGGAGCAGCGCGTGCTGCCCGCAGGAGGGCTACGAAGCCAGGTCGCTGATTGCAGTGCGGGCAGGAGGGGCATAGGAGCGGTAAGAGTCTGTAGAGGGGATGTGACCGGGGGCCAGGAGAGGCGTGAATCAGGGGCCCAGGGGCAGCACGGGCCAGCCTACCTTGCGATATGTGTGCGCGCTCGGGCTGTGCAGCAGAGCTGGTGTCCAGTTAATCCTGGTTAACCCTTGGCACTGGACCAAGACCCAGCTCGGTCAAGCCCGTGTGGTAGCTGGTGGGCAACGGCCACCACACGTTAAAAAAAAATCCAAGCACCCTTCAACATGTAGTTGGGGATCTGGAATATTAGGTCCTTCATTGAAATACCTGTGAACTTTTTTTGACGTGGAAGCAAGTCATCTTCGTTTCGAGGGACTGCCTATGATAATGAGGATGTCTTTTCCTTTGTCGCCCGGCGTTGCAGCAGCTCCGCTGAGAGCGAGGGCAACTTTGACAGTTGGCAGAGAGAGCGCGAGAGGCAAGTTGGAGAGCGAGGGGCGGGGTCGGTCACGTGCTGCTGGATCCGGCTCAGGGGCGGGGGCGGAGCCACATCCATCCCTTTCTCCCTCAATCCGGAGCCCGCTCGCCAGCCGCTGATCCTGGGCAGTGAAGGGAGGCTCCACCTCGGGTCCCTCCCTCCCTCCCTCCCTCCCCCGCCCAGCCACCACCTTCTGCTCCAGCGGCGGCGAAGGGAGCAGCAGGAGCGCGGAGCAGCCCCAGCCCCAGCCCCGGCCCGGCCCTTCTCCAGCATCAGCACCATGGCGGCGGGGGAGCGGGAGCGGGAGCGGGAGTCGGGCCGCACCTGGGCCCTTTGATGCCCGCTCTGTGAGGCGATGGCGAGCGCCCAGGGGACCGGCCGCGCCGCCCTCTAGGTACACGCTCCCTGCTCTTTCTTTCTCTCTCTCTCTCTCTCACACACAATCAATAATAATAATCAGAGGGATTTTTAAAATTTAAAAAAAAATTTCTAACGGGAGTTTTAAAAAAAAAAAGCAATAAGTGGGCAATTTATTTTTTTGAGGGAAGATGTCGGCGTCGCTGGGCCCCCGCGGCCCTCGCCCAGCCGCCGCGCCTCCTACCATGCCCGAAATGCCCGACTTGAGCCATCTGACGGAGGAGGAGAGGAGCATTATCATGGCTGTGATGGACAGGCAGCGAGAAGAGGAGCAAAAAGAAGAGGCGATGTTAAAGTAAGGAAAAATGGTTACAGATTCCCCTTCCATCTCCTCCCTTTTTATTTCTTCGCCCATTAACCCCCCCCCCCCCTCCCCAAGTGATGCATAAGGTGTTTTATTGGCTAGTGACCAGATATCTGATGGTTATTTTTTTATTATCTTTTGCACTATATTTCTTTACAGATTGCTTATTTGAAATGAATTTGATGAAACAAAAAGCCATGTTTTTATTCTCTATGTTCTGATTACTTGTCAATCAACCCCCTTATTGTATATGTGTCTGTGTGTATGTGTGCATTGCTCTTAAAATGTAATCGCACAGTTAATAATGATCAAAACCTAAATGTTTGGGCAATTGAGACAGATGAGAGCAACACATTTCTGTTCCATCCTTTTTATTCCACTGATGTAGCTCAGGCCCTGTCTGACAGGGAACCTGCCTTTACCAGATGATTATTATGTCCTTATAAAGCAAGAGGTCTAGGCCTGTTTCTAATGTAAATTTTGGACCTATCTAGTATAAACACTCGAAGCTTCTTGCCCATCTCAGATTTCTGCTACTATTCCGCTGTTAGCACGCAGCGCTTCTCGTAATATTGTGCCAGTATTCAGGCTGCCTCATTCCCTTGTAGAATCTGTTGGGTGGGTGGGTGGGGGTTGGACTGAGGATGAGGGTGGGTGTGTTAAAAAGATACAATTAAACCGAGCAGGCCAAACACATGGTTAGGTTTTTTTAAATATATTTTTTAACTGTTTTATTTTGCTATTCATTTCTTTTGTATAACCATTTTTAATCAGTGACTTACATAATCTGTTCATGTACCAATGGAGAGATGCTGCATCACCAGCTTTGGTCAAACAGAATAAGCATAAATGTGAGTTCAGTTTTCTGTATAATTTTGTAAAGGCAAATCCATAATTGACTGTTGCTTTGTGGCTGAAATGTAGTTGTCAAAGTAGGCACTTGGGTATGTTTGGCATTTATGTATTGAGGACCCAAATCAAAGACGGTCACAAGTGTAGTGTGCTTCACTACTGTATGTGGGTGTGGCTATCCTAATATCTGGTGATGTGCAATAATGTTTGCTGTGTTTTGTCAGTGTGCACAAATTCTGACTATATGTACATTGCTAGGGATTTCAGGATTATGATATTTAAGTAGCTATGATGTGTTACACTAATATTTTGGAGGAACAAAATTGTTCATTCAGTTTGTCCAAATGTTATGGTAAAGTACACAGTTGTATTGAATTATACTGATATTCAGAACCAGTGGACACTTGTTGGATTTCCATTTGATCAAGTCAGACGCACGCCACGCACACCACACATTTTACATACACACATACACGCACACATTATATATACATATGCACACGCACATTTTATTTGTACGTGCACATACTGTGCAACAGCTTTCAGTCTCGGGTTTAACTTTGTTTACGGGATGGTGAGTTGGCTAAAGCTAGTTCCATTGTTTGAGTGTTTGATATTATAGCACAAATTGGAAAACAAAAATGATTTTCATTACTTATCCTTCCACTCTGATTTAATCTGTACTTTCTGAATGTTAGTTGTCATACGAACAGCAAATTATATTTTCACTTTGTGCATTTGATTCAAATACATCCCAGTACGTGACAAAATTATTAGCAATAATCTAAATAGGAAACTAAAATTACAATTACCGACACGTTAAATGAAATGCAAATGTCTTTTTCTCTTCTCTCCTTTTTAATTCATTAACTTCCGAGATACTGTTGCATATTATTATTCTGTGAGCTTATGGAACTTATTACTTCTCCTCAGTTTAGAATCTTTTGATTGTCATGATTTTCTTTCACATTTAAAAATTCGCTCATGCCAGGCTCCACAGTGGTTTTTAATGTTGCTTACATGGTGGAGTACAGTGAGCTTAACAACATCCAGTCCAAACAGGTTTGAGGTCTGGTTTTGTTGAGGTATCCAGGATCTGTAAGATATTTATAGAAATGAGCAGCAAGATTGCAACATGTGGATATTTTGAAATAAGATATTGTAAACGAAGCGTACACGAGTCATAGTTTTGAAACTTTTGTCTAGATTTGATTGTGAAATGTAAGTTTAGGATTTAATTTAATTTGCCAAGGATGTGGACCTTGAAGTCTCACTGCATTTTTTCGATCAGACATTTTGGCATTGGGTGCACAATATTTGTCCTGTAGAACTATATACTTCAGTCATACAACATGCTCTATGTGTGGATTCAGATTGGTGACTTGCCTTGCCTTGCCTTCCCTCCCCAGCTTGGTTTATTTGCTAATCTTGTCGCATATGTCTATGTGTGTTTGTGTCTGGGGATGAGCTGGTCAAAATAACCAGATCAGCAATGACTGTGCCAAAAATGTATACCGTACTGCTGTTTGTTTTTTGCAAATCTTATTACCAGAGCCTGACTGCAGCAGCAGACAAGTGAATAATATGAACCAGTTAGTTTGAATTTTCAATCAGAGAATAGTAAAGTGGGTGCTCTTTTAATGGTCTTGGTGCAGGTGAAACATAACAAGACTTGCTTGGTAATGTACTGCCCACATGGAACTTTGCCATCGAGACCAGGAAAATCATAGGAACTCGGTTCAGTCCCTCAAGCCTGTTCCGCCAGTCAAATAGATCTTTACCTCAACTCTAGTTAGCCACCTAGGTTCCATATCCATATCAGCAAACAAGTCTCATCGCCGAAAACAATTGCAGGAGTGGAAAGAGCATGTGGCAAACCAGTCCCACTCACCCCTCCCCTCAACGACTGTCTGTCCCACCTGTGACAGGGACTGTGGTTCTCGTATTGGACTGTTCAGTCGCCCAAGGACTCATTTTTAGAGTGGAAGCAAGTCTTCCTCGATTCCAAGGGACTGCCTATGATGATATCTCTTCATACCCTTACCGAACAAAAATCAATCAATGTCAGTTTTAAAATTTTCAACTCCAATTAAATCAGTCCCTTGGCTCACTTCAGCCGTAATGTCTGGAGGGGCAAGGCACTTAGCCTTTGTGAATCTGGGCTGGGGAAGGGGAGGGAGGTTTTTGATGGGGAAATCAGCCATGATTCTTGCTTCTGATTACTGCTTAATGACCCCTGCAGGAAAGTGTGCATGTCTGGACTTTAGGCGAGGACAAAATCTGCATTTGGAACAGTAGCCATGGCAGCATATCCCAGAAAGAACCAACAGCTTCAGGAGAGGAGGGGGCCAGATAAAGTTGAAAAATTCCTTCTTGCTTGAAAGCTCATTTCTCTGATTATTTAAACCATCTGAGATAGGTTATTTGTCCCATGTTAAATTTCTTTATTGTGTATATATGGCACATGCTTCTTGCAGGATTGCATCTCTGTGTTGCTTACTGAAGGTGGGCAACCAAATTGCGAGCCTCTGCTACTGGGTAAATTTGCATCCAAAACATTAATATTGAGTGTGTGTGTCTCTGAGACTCAAGTTTCAGGTACTGTATGTAGGGAATGAAAGCCATGTGGGAATTTACCAAACCAACACCATTGAAGTGCAAACTGGGATCGAAATGTCCCCCAGTGGCGACTATATTGGTTTGCATTACGTGGGGTCAATGTCAATGGGATTTGTGTTTATATTTGCTACATTCTTGCAAAATATAGATAGGAAACCTATTATCTTCTCTTGGTTTGCATGGAAGTTTGCTTGTCCCCGTTTGTGGCAGCAATGTGGATCCAACCTCAGCCAATTGGAGGAGTCCGATAGGTCCATGTCAGTTTTTATTCCACCTGAGGTGAGATGCTTTGCATAAGTCAATGTATAAAATCCTGAAACGAAGCGTTAGCTCTGTATTCTTTTCTGCACTTTCCATGCTTAAGAAAGAAACTCACTGGTATGGTTGACTGTTGCTGGTGCTTAATATGGTAGCAAATACAAGGAGTGGCAGTGTAGTATTTTGTAAAACAAGTCCAAATAAGCAAACTACAAAGAGTGAAGCAGTTGCTGAAAACTTCAGCCCGAGCAGTATCTCTCCAGGTGAACAACAGGGTTTGTAGAAGGTCAGAATTTTCTCAGTTTCCCCCCAAATATGTGTGCTCATTAACGTGAGGGAAAAATTGCTTGGGACAGTGCTGCAAATAGTATCATGAGATCGGTTGAGCAGATTCAAAGCATAATTTAAATGCTTGCAAAATGTTAAATTTGGTTTTAATAAAATTTTAAACATTCTTGTTTATTGTAACATAGACTGCTGGTTGTTTGGTGATGACTCACAAGGTATTTGGTTGTCAGTAGTTCACTATTGCTCTTTTGTGGGGGACTTCATAAGATTCTTATGCTATTATGGCACACTCCAGTAGATTGCACTACATTGGATAATGTGAAATCAAGATACTGTTTGTTTCTCTTGTACTTGATGGAGACCCAATGCTGCTAATTGCAAAGAATGACACTAAGGTATCCTGGCTGCCTCGCATGCTGTTTTCCCCCCACCTCATTTTCCGCTATTACTGAGCTGCAATATAAGTGAGATGGGAGTCTCGCTCTCCTGAAATATATTTTATCAAATAAGCCAGCATGTCTCTTGGAGCTTCCAGGATGTCTTGCTGAATGAATTAATGTATTTTGATGCGAATCCATGCTCAATGTGGCAAACCGAGCTGTGAACCTGTGCACTTTGGAACCTGGATTGAAAGTCGCCAAATTTACTTTTAGTGTGAGACTCTTAATAACTGTGAAACAGGACAATCTCATCCTATCTATCACATTTAACTCCCAAGTTCAAGAAGCAGTGTCATACTACACTGCATTACACCACCCGATTGGATTAGTACAAGTGGAAGCAGTAGGATTTGGACTCCTCACTGCTGTTTCCCACACCGTGAGTTATTAATCTGAACTGTGTTGTTGTGGTAAGGCACCAACCGAGCCAAAGCACTTCCGTTCAAGGAAGGAGGCAAAATGTGAGGTTTGGTCACCCTGGATGTTCTTGCAGCTTGGTTATAGAGCATCATTGGCTTTGCATGGGAGCAAATCACGAGCCTTTGCAGTTGGTTGAAATAACATGCAGTGGAGAAGCTTCAGCCCCATGCACCAAAAAGGCAGACACATAACCCACTCTGACACATTTATTAATAGGAGGTGTATAAAATCTGTTAAGGATGACTCACCCTCCTGCCTTGTGAAGTGCTTGGGCTTTGCTGTGGAATTATTGCCCTGATGGAAAGGCTGATTATATGAAATATGCCACATTGTGAGCATTTATATGTAAAAGCCCACCCTCCTTGATATAGCACCTACACGTGTCAAACTACTTTTATTCTGACATTTATACGGTGACTTCAGAAAGTCCATGTTTCAGCAACACTTCTTCATGCATCAATGCCACATACCTCATTGGATCTATAAACTTGACTGCGGTAGTGTTTTGATTAATGATTTAGTAAAAACGTTGTAATTTTGGGGGGTATAAGTTAACCTTAATCAAGAAGAATTTTTGCTAAGGATTGATAAATTCTGAAATTGATCAAAATAATAGTCCTTTTACATATTTCAGATTGGCATCAAATGATGCATGGAAGTCTGTATAAAGTTCAGATTATTTCTGAGGAGTGCAGGTTGACAAAAAATGGGCAGTGGCATAAATTGATTGCTAAATTGTATTAGAAAGTTTATTATTAAATTCTCAGGTGCTGTGAATGCACAGAAAGGCTAAATCTTGTTATACCGATGACAATAACAATACTATGCAGCGTCATGCAATCAGTCATTCTTTTTTCCATTCTTTATCATCCAAAGCTGCTACCTCTTGATGGTGTCCTTCACCCCAGCAACCGTTCTTCACATGACAGCCTAGACAGTGACTGTGCTCGGGCTATTCAACTGTGGGGAGCTTCACCACCAAGCCCCCTCTCTCTTCACCAAAGAATCTCAACTGATGTACTTCCTCTTTTCCATTCTGGGATCATTGAGGTCACGGTGGACTTGCAGATCTAAAAAGTCAGTATAGATCGGGGATTACATTTTGGGTGTAGGTGGGGCTGTAATACATTCTAACTCCTACTTAAAATGGAGAAGGCCTGTGCTAAATTAGATGCTGGTGTCTTCTGATGACTCATGTGAAGTTGACGTGAACTGTCGAACTATTAATTTTTTTGCAAAATCCATACATGCACTACTATAGCAGCAACTTCATAGGAAGATGTATAGTTGAGAACATCATCCACTCTTTCTGTGTGGTTCTTGTACATGTTCTGTCATCTTGTTTTCTCTGACTCTTGACACTCCCTTTTTATGCAATCAGTCTTTTCCACTGTCTATTTTCCCATCTGTATATCAAACATGTGTCTCTTTTTTTCCCACAAGTTATTTTACTTATTTGATGAACGAGGAGAGGCTAAGGCCTGGGGCTGAGATGGAACAACCATTGATAGGAACAGGAGTAAATCGTGTGGCCATCATGTCTGCTCTTGTCAAGTTATGGCAGTTCTCTATTTTTTAACCACAATTCATTGCCCTTTCTTCAGTAGCCTTTTCCTTAAGTAGGTTCCATCTCTTGACTTTCTCCAAAAGCCTTAACTGATTCTGCATTTTTGCCCCTTATGGGGCAGTACACTCCACACCCTCACCATTTTTATGAAGGATTTTCTGGCTGGATTTGGTTTTAGCATGCTTAGTTCTAATTTAAGATTACGTTCCTTTGTTCTGAATTCCCTTGCTGGATGGAAGAGTGATTCCCTTTCTGATCTTTAATTATTTTAAGCATCTGAATTAGATTAGCCCTTAGCCTTCTCATCTGTAGGGAATATAACCCAAATTAACTGAGTTCCTCAACATGGATAAGCCTCTTCATGCCGGTTATCATTAGGATGAATTCTCACTGGACTCCAAGGCCACCGTACCATTTCTAAGGTGAAGTGACCAAAATAGAACACAGTATGAATTGCAGTACTATGTCCTTTTACATTCTTGTGATGAAATCCAGCACACCATTAGCCTTTTTGATCCCTGTTTACATTGTGAACTACCTTTTCATCACTTATGTTCCCAGCTACCTAAATCCCTTTGTACACCATTTCCTTCTCTGCTTCCCCATGTGGGCTACATTCCATCTCCTATTCTTGGGTCCAAAGTACCGCACATGGTTGCAATAAACTGCGGCATGTAACTTCAATATGTAGATAAGTTTACGTAGAAAATTTCCATAATTAATGTGGACGTGGGAACTTGGATTGGAAAAGATTCACAGGAATTGCCTGTAGATGTAATATTTAAAATATATTACGAGTTGATGGCCTGTGGTATGACACATGGTAAGTAAGAGAACCTGTCTTTCCTGCCTCGACTGTTTCCTGTGGCTGCTTGTCTCTCTCTTCTCTACTTCTCTCCCCATAAAGTCCTCTTTCGACCGCTTTGCTGCCATTTTCTTCCCTTCTTCCTTACTTTCATGTGGGAAGTGGCGGGGAAAGGAGCCACCAGTGGTTGCAGACTGTATCTGAGACGCCTTCCCTCTCCCCCTCTCTCTCACCCGCCCGCGCGCGCGCTCTCGCTAGCCCCCACCCCGTCCTGTCTCCCTCAATCTCTCCCCCGCACCCCCCCCCCCCCCGCTCTCCCTTTCTCTCTCTCTCGATCCCACCCTTGCCCGACCGTCCTCGCTCTCGCTCGCCTGCATCCCCCTCAGGACTCAAAGTAGGAGCTCAAAGATAGTAATCTCTGGATTTCTCCCGGTGCCAAGTGCTAGTGAGTGCAGAAATAGCAGGATAGGAGAGATGAATGCGTGGCTGCAAAGATGATGCAGGAGGGAGGGCTTAGATTCCTGAGGCATTGGCACTGTTTCTGAGGGAGGTGGGACCTGCACAAGCCGAATGGGTTGCAGCTCAACAGAGCTGGTATCAATATCCTCATGGGTGTGGGGATGGCGTGGGTTTGCTCTTGCTGTTGGTGAAGGTATAAACTAACTTGGCAATGGAATGGGAACCAGAGAATAGATTCAGTAGGGAGATTAAGTAAAGCTGGAATTGGGAAGCAGAAAAGTAGAAAATGAATTTGGAAGACAGGAAATGAGGGCCAGAAAATAGACAACAAGGAAGTTTGGCAGTGTTAAATGGTATACACTTCAATGCAAGGAGTATAAGGAATAAGGCAGACGAGCACAGATAGACACTTGGGAGTATGATATTCTAGTTATTATTGAGCCATGGCTGCAAGAATGGCAGCTCAACATTCCTGGTTACAGGGTTGTCAGACGGGATAGAGAGGGCGGGGGGGCGGGGGCGAAACAGAGGGGGTGGGGGGGGTGTCGCAGTATTGATTAAAGAAACAATTACAGCTGTGAGGAGGATATGTTGGAAGGATCGTCAAATGAGTCGAATTGAAAAACAAAAAAGGGGCGATCACCCTGCTGGGAGTGTACTATAGACCCTCAGTTAGAGTGTAAAAACTTTAGGTCAGGAATAGTAGGGGATTTCAACTACCCTAATATTAACTGGGATAAAATTAGTGCGGAAAGTATAGAGGGTACGTAATTCCCTAAAATGCATTCAGGAGAACTTTTTTAGCCAGTACGTAGCGAGCCCAACACCGGAGGGGGCAGTTTTGGACTTAGATTTAGGGAATTAATTTGGGCAGGTGGAAGGGGTATCAGTGGGAGAGCGTTTTGGTGTCAGTGATCATAATTCAGTTAGATTTAGGGTAATTATGGAAAAGGACAAAGATAGATCAGGAATAAAAGTTCTCAATTGGGGAAAAGCCAATTTTGCTGAGCTGAGAGGTGATTTAGCCACAGTGGACTGGAAACAGCTACTTGAAGGTAAATCAGTGTGGGAGGCATTCAAGGAGAAGATCTAGAGGGTTTAGAGCAAGTATGTTCCCTTAAAGAAAAAGGGTGGGACGAGCAAATCTAGAGACCCCTGGATGTTAAAGGAAATACAGGGTAGGATAAAGAAAAAAATGGAGGCTTATGACAGATACCGAGGGCTCAATACTGCAGAAACTCTGCAGGGGTGAAATTAAAAAGGAAATTAGGAAAGCAGAGAGCATGAAAACATTTGGCAAGTAAAATCAAGGAAAACCCAAAGATGTTTTAAAAATATATTAAGAGCAAGAGGGTAACTAAAGAAGGAATAAGGCCCATCAGAGACCATAAAGGTAATGTGTGTGTGGAGGCAGAGGATGTGGGTATGGTTCATAATGAATACTTTGTGTCTGTTTTCGCAAGAGAGGGACATTGCAGACATTGCAATCAAGGAGGAGGAGTGTGAAATATTACATGAAATAAACATAGTGAGAGAGGAAGTATTAAGGCGTTTAGCAGCTTTGAAAGCGGATAAATCCCCAGGTCCAGATCAAATGTATCCCAGGCTGTTAAGAGAAGCAAAAGAGGAAATAGCAGAGGCTCTGACCATCATTTTGCAATCCTCTCTGGCTACAGGTGTGCCGGAGGACTACTCACATTGTACCTTTGTTTAGAAAGGAATAGACCGAGTAATTATAGGCCTGTCAGCCTAACCTCGGCAGTGGAAAAAGAATTGTAAAAAATCTCGAGGCACAGGATGAATCTTCATTTAACAAGAAACTGATGAATCCAGAACAGTCAGCATGGATTTGTTAAGGGAAGGTCGTGTCTGACTAACTTGATTGAATTTTTTGAGGAGGGTCGATGAGGGTAGTGCATTTGATGAAGCGTATATAGATTTTAGCAAGGTTTTTGATGAGGTCCCACATGGCAGACTGGTCACGAAAGTAAAAGCCCGTGGGATCCAGAACGAAGTGGCATGCTGGATCCAAAATTGGCTGAGGCAGGAAGCGGAGGGTAATGGTTGATGGATGTTTTGTGACTGGAAGGCTGTTTCCAGTGGGGTTCCACAGGGTTCAGTACGAGGTCCCTTGCTTTTTGTGGTATATATCAATCATTTAGACTTGAATGTAGGGGGTATGATTAAGAAGTTTGCAGTTGATACTAAAATTGGCTGTGTGGTTTCAAGCTGTAGACTGTAGGAAGATATCAATGAATGGTCAGGTGTGCAGAACAGTGGAAAATGGAATTCAATCCGGAGAAGTGTGAGGTAATGCATTTGGGGAGAGTTAACAAGGCAAGGGAATACACATTAAATGGTAGGACACTGAGAAGTATAGAGGAACAAAGGGACCTTGGAGTGCATGTTCACAGATGCCTGAAGGTAGCAGGCCAGGTAGATAAAGTGGTTAAGAAGGCATACAGAATACTTTTATTAGCCGAGGCATAGAATACAAGAGCAGGGAATTATGTTTGAACTGTACAAAACACTAGCTAGGCCACATCTAGAGTACTGCGTGCAGTTCAGGTCACAACTTAACAGGAAAGATGTGATTGCACTAGAGAGGGTATAGAGCTTTACGAGGATGTTGCCTGGACTGGAGAATTTTAGCTGTGAGGAAAGATTGGATCGGCTGTGTTTGTTTTCTTTGGGACAGAGGAGGGTGAGGGGAGACCTTATTGATGTGTATAAAATTATGAGGGGCCTAGATAGAGTGGACAGGACGGACCTATTTCCCTTAGAGGGGTCAACAACCGGGGACATAGATTTAAAGTAAGCAGTAGGAGGTTTAGAGGGGATTTGAGGGGAAATTTCTGTTGGGGGGTCTGGAACTCACTGCCCGAAAGGGTGATAGAGGCAGAAACCCTCACCACATTTAAAAAAAAAAATACTTGGATGTGCACTTGAAGTGCCATAACCTACTGGGCTACGGACCAAGAGCTGGAAAGTGGGATTAAGTTGGATAGCTCTTTGTTGGCCAGCGTGGACACGATGGGCCGAAATGGCCTCCTTCCGGCTGTAAGTTTCTATGATTCTGTGAAAAGGTAAAGGAAACTTTTGTAAAGAATTTGGTGTTTGGTAAAGGTGAGACTTTTGCACCGTACCAATGTAGGAGATGGGATTGATGTCAAGGCCACTTCCTCAGTGGTATTGCAGTTACTGAATCCATCTTGTGTGTTGATGCTCCCTGCATTATTACCACCTTCTAATCACTGTCTGAGAATCAGGGATGCTTGAAATATTTTAGTCTAATAATTGTGTAAATCATGTGTGCTAGTCCCCAAGGCTTCTCTGAACTTTACTTTGTCACTTTTGCTCTTTCTACCATGCCCTCTGTACTCATACTTTTACATACATCCATTAGCATCAAATATGTTGTTGGCCCAACACTCACTGTCTAGGCTCACACACCTGAGGGAGGGACACCTGGCTGAGGTTATGGAAGGCTGCTCTGTCGGTTGGCTCAGTATGCCAGATTGAAAAATTGCCTTCTGGACATGAATGAACAAAGGAGAAAGGAACGGGTGGGTGGGGTCACTGTCGCTGGTTTGGATGATCCTAGTTGTTAAATCTGATCATGCATCTCGCACGGTACAGTGTGCAGACATGAACAGAATTTACCATGATGGTAAAAAATGTTTTGCTTGTGGGAAAATTAGAAGTTTTCTTTCTGATTGGTTGATGTTTGTGACTGACTCAGAACATCTGCCTGTTGAAAATGGAAAACCTCTTGGAAAAAATCAGTTTTTCACATTTTGAAGGCGTTTCAAAGGTATGAATAAATTTGTTTACGTCCTTGTAGAAACCACAGACAGCTGGTTAAGAGACACCGAAAATGCTCAAAGGGTGGAAGGTTTTACTTTCTATTGAATACTCCCATTTTAAGGCCCAAGTTTCCACATGATTTGCGCCTGATTTTTAGGAGCAACTGGTGGAGAACGGACTATCTTAGAAATCGCAATTCTCCACATTTTTTTTTCTGCAGTTCCAGTCAGGTAGAACAGTTCTACTTTGGAACAGAATTTTTTCTTCAAAAGGGGGCGTGTCCGGCCACTGACACCTGATTTGAAAGTTTCCACAGGGAAAACGTACTCCAAACTAAAGTAGAATGGAGCCAGTGAAGATTTTTGTAGAACTGAAAAAACCTGTTCTACACATTAAAAAATCAGGCGCAGGTTACAAATTAGGCGGCCAGAATGAGGTGGGGGGGGAGGGAAGTCATTAAATTCTATAATAAATCCTTATTTATACTTATACAAATATTATACAAATAAATCCAACCTGAATAAACATTTATAAGCAAAGAAAAGATTAAAGAAACCATCTTCCTACCTGTGTGAAAGAGGGAGAGGGAGAGGGAGAGGGAGAGGGAGAGGGAGAGGGAGAGGGAGAGGGAGAGGGAGAGGGAGTCGGGTCCAGTCCGGGGGGGCGGAGCGCGGGTCGGGTCCACTCGGGGGCCGGGGAACAGGAGCTCGGGTCGGGTCCAGTCGGGGGGGGTGCAGGGCGCGGGTCGGGTCCAGTCGGGGGGGCGGGGAGCGGGAATAGGAGCGCGGGTCGGGTCCAGTCGGGGGGGGGAGGGGGGGGAAGAGCGGGTGTCGGGTCTGGTCGGGGGGGAAGGGAGCGGGTGTCGGGTCTGGTCGGGGGGGGGGGGGGGAGAGAGAGCGGGTGTCGGGTCTGGTCGGGGGGGGCGGTCGTCGGGGGGAGCGGGTGTCGGGTCTGGTCGGGGGGGGGGGCGGTCGTCGGGGGGAGCGGGTGTCGGGTCTGGTCGGGGGGGCGGGGGGAGCAGGTGTCGGGTCTGGTCGGGGAGCGGGTGTCGGGTCTGGTCGGTGGGGGGAGTGGGTGTCGGGTCTGGTCGGGGGGGGGGGGGCGGTCGTCGGGGGAGCGGGTGTCGGGTCTGGTCGGGGGGGGGGCGGTCGTCGGGGGGAGCGGGTGTCGGGTCTGGTCGGGGGGGCGGGGGGAGCAGGTGTCGGGTCTGGTCGGGGAGCGGGTGTCGGGTCTGGTCGGGGAGCGGGTGTCGGGTCTGGTCGGTGGGGGGAGTGGGTGTCGGGTCTGGTCGGGGGGGCGGGGGGAGCAGGTGTCGGGTCTGGTCGGGGAGCGGGTGTCGGGTCTGGTCGTCGGGGGGAGCGGGTGTCGGGTCTGGTCGGGGGGGCGGGGGGAGCAGGTGTCGGGTCTGGTCGGGGGGGGGGCGGTCGTCGGGGGGAGCGGGTGTCGGGTCTGGTCGGGGGGGCGGGGGGAGCAGGTGTCGGGTCTGGTCGGGGAGCGGGTGTCGGGTCTGGTCGGTGGGGGGAGTGGGTGTCGGGTCTGGTCGGGGGGGCGGGGGGAGCAGGTGTCGGGTCTGGTCGGGGAGCGGGTGTCGGGTCTGGTCGTCGGGGGGAGCGGGTGTCGGGTCTGGTCGGGGGGGCGGGGGGAGCAGGTGTCGGGTCTGGTCGGGGAGCGGGTGTCGGGTCTGGTCGGTGGGGGGAGTGGGTGTCGGGTCTGGTCGGGGGGGCGGGGGGAGCAGGTGTTGGGTCTGGTCCGGAGGCGGGCAGGGAAGCAGGAGCTGGCCGTGTTCGGAGCCTTATTCACGCAGCCCCAGTGAGGCCATTCAGCCAGGGCTAGGGGCTGCGTGCTTCGGGCCCCTCCCACACAGTTCGGCGCCTGGAGCTACTGCACTTGCGTGCCCACTGTAGCGCGCACGTGCAGAGGTCCCGGCACTGTTTTCAGCGCAGGGACCTGGCTCCGCCCCCCCCACAGCTCGTGCTGGCTGCGCCGAGGGCCAGAGGACCTGCAGGTAGGTGGAGAATACCGAGGATCTTTTTAGGCGCACTTTGTGGCGCGAAAAACGGGTGTCCAGGTCGGGACTGCGCCGTTCTAGGCGCGTGTGGAAACTTGCGCCCAAAATCTTTACCTAAGCAATACAAACAGCCATATTCATTCACCAATTAGTGATTAAAGCGCTCTGATGACTAAGGACTTTTTGCCTGCTTGCCAAAGCTGTGGCCTGATACTGAACTCTTTGGTGATCGGCTTGAAATGCCTATCGTCAAATACAGGAACACCTCTGCGTACTTTGGTTCAGGGACTTTTACAGTCCTTTTTAAACTAATTTTTTTAAACTGCCTCCTTACCTATTATTTGGTTTTCAAACCCAGGAACTGTGCCCATCACTCTTCATAATGGCAAAAATGTTAACTCAAGTAGTCGTTTATCACAGTGTGCAAATTGGCTGCCACATTTCCTAGATTACAACAGTGATCTCACTTAAAGCATTTAATTGGCTGTAATGCATTTTGGGATGCCCCGTGGTGGTGAAAGAGGCTATATAAATGCAAGTTATTATTTTTCTAACAGTATCTCCTCAGTAAGTGGGTGGGTTGGGGTTGCTAATTATGGAGTGGTCAAAATGTTCATTTGTTTAGTTTTACATTTGAACAAAATACTTTTTTTTTTTTAAAAAGATCTGAAATCCTTGGCCCCAGCACTATGCAGCATTCGTGACAACTGTGGGAACCCATGGTCCCAGTGCCAGTATTTCCTGGCTTGCCTTTGCTGGCACTGCTCTCACCATGTGAACGTGGACTTAAATGATACTGAAATTTCTTGGCTCTAGTCCTCACAATTGACATCCAGGTCCAGAAAGGACACGAGTCCATATTATGATCCACAGAGCCATTGCTAACCAATATTGCAGCTGTCATAAAAACAGAAAAAGCTGGAAATACTCATCAGGCCAAGCAGCATCTGTGGATAGAGAAACATAGAGTTAACGTTAATGGGTTTTAAACAAGTACAAAGGCAGGGAAAGTGGAGATGAGAGGACAGAACAAAAGGGAAGGTCTGTGATAGGGTGGAAGGCAGGAAAGATTAACTGACAAAAGGGATGATGGTGCAAGGCATGGTAATGGGACAAGTAAAGAATCAGAAGATGGGTCTGGAGGAGGTGCAAATGGGAAAAATAGAATAATTACCAACATCTGCTGTCTAGGGGAAAAAAAAATGGGGGCAGTGGTTATGATCTGAAATTGTTGAACTCAATGTTGAGTCCAGAAAGTGCCTAATTGAAAGATAAGGTGCTGTTCCTCCAGCTTGTGTGGAGCTTCATTGAAACAGTGTTGGTGGCCGAGGTCAGAGTGAGAGTGGAAGTGGAAGTGGAGTGGAGAATTAAAATGACAGGCAACTGGAAGCTCGGGGCCACCCTTGCAGAATGAACGGGGGTGTTCCACAAAGTGGTTACCCAATCTGCCCCGTGTACAGGAGACTGCATCGTGAGCAGCGAAGACAGTATACTAAATTGAAAGAAGTACAAGTAAATTGCTGTTTCATCTGGAAGGAGTGTTTGTTCCCTTGTAGCTAATACCGGTTGAACATCTTAATGCTGAGAGTGTAGACCCAAAATAGCGGGATCTTGCAAGGGAAGAAAAAGGAACTAAAAGTTCCAAGATCTTGTAAAAGGCAGGACATCTTAAATAAATGTGTTCACTTAACCAAGTTAGGGAGGGACAGTAATTTACATCAGAGATTCTGAGCACTCCTCTCTCTTACCCAAACTAACTTATTTCAGTATATATATCAGAGATTGTTAACGTCCCCAGCTCAATATTTGGGTTGTATGAATGGCCAAAATCAGCAGTTATTCTTTAGCATACTGTGTAAGACCATTTACAATAAAACCAGCTGATGTGCCACCCTATTGTCTGTCTGCTTCAAAGTCCCTTTCCAGTCTGTCCGTTCGATCTGCTTAGATTGCCCACATCATGTGCGCCTCCCACCTGCTTCTTCTGACCTCAATTCCCTTTCCAATTGCTGCATAGCCAGCCTTGCCTATTCCCGCCATGGTTGCACTTCTGCTTGGTGGTCCACCACTGATGAGATCTATGACCATCGCCGGGTCCCGGGTCCAGTGATGGGGAAGGCCATCGCACTGTTCCGAGTCCAGTGATGGGGAGGGACATCGCAGGGTCCCGAGTCCAGTGATGGGGAGGACCATCGCACTGTCCCGAGTCCAGTGATGGGGAGGGCCATCGCAGGGTCCCGAGTCCAGTGATGGGGAGGACCATCGCACTGTCCCGAGTCCAGTGATGGGGAGGGCCATCGCACGGTCCCGAGTCCAGTGATGGGGAGGACCATCGCACTGTCCCGAGTCCAGTGATGGGGAGGACCATCGCACTGTCCCGAGTCCAGTGATGGGGAGGACCATCGCACTGTCCCGAGTCCAGTGATGGGGAGGACCATCGCACTGTCTCGAGTCCAGTGATGGGGAGGACCATCGCACTGTCCCGAGTCCAGTGATGGGGAGGACCATCGCACTGTCCCGAGTCCAGTGATAGGGAGGGCCATCGCGGGGTCCCGAGTCCAGTGATGTGGAGGACCATCGCAGGGTCCCGAGTCCAGTGATGGGGAGGACCATCGCACTGTCCCGAGTCCAGTGATGGGGAGGGCCATCGTACTGTCCCGAGTCCAGTGATGGGGAGGACCATCGCAGGGTCCCGAGTCCAAGAATCTGAAAAAAAGGTAAGTGAACATTTAAAAAAAAAAAAAAATTTTAACAGCGACTTACCTGGATGGGGTTCCCTGAAGCTCTTCGGATAATTTTATTATTTTTTAACGTTGTATTTTTTTCCAGGTCTACGATCCTCCGTGGGCCTGACTCCATCCTTGGCGCACTTGGGCGGCAAGCGCCTCTGCCGCTGAGAGTGAGACCTCCCGCCCGCTGCCGCTCAGATTGGCGGCGTACGTCGTTCATTTATCGATCTTCGAGAGACCTCGACCATGAATATCCCGCCCAAAGTACTGTCCAGCACCTTGGCGGCCATCGGCGGCATTTGGGCGGGTGGAGGCCTGGGGTCTGATTTTCCTTTTCCTACATTACAACAATGACTACACTCCAAAAAGTATGTCATTAACTGTAAAGTGCTTTGAGACGTCCGGTGGTCGTGAAAGACACTACATAAATGGCTGTCCTCCCTCCTTCCCTTCCTTACGTCTACAGAGTTTGGGGTGGGGTGAGCGGGATGCTCTTCCACCTGCCGCCCTGAGGGTCCAGTTTCATAGGTTGGAAGGTTTTCAGCATTCAAGGTGGACACTTGGCTGTAATCTCTCTCCCTCCCCAGTAAGGAGTCGACCAGTGACCCCCCAGGAAGATCCAGGTGGTGATGCAGAGGGGTCACCAGGTGGGTAGAAATGTAAAAGGGACCAGAAGGACCACGAGGACTGCAAGAAGTAGGTGAGCCGACTGTGTGACTTCCTCCGAGATGACCTGAAGCCTGGTCTGAGCGCTGAGCTCTAACGGCGGAAGTGAAGGTGACCATGACCCTTGTCCTTTTACGGATCTGGGTCCTTCCAGGCATCCACGGGGGACCTGTGCTGACCGCATTTAGTGGGTGACTGGAGCCCTGTTCTGTGGGGCAGGCGAGTTATTTGGAGTGTCTGCGGTGGAGCGAATGCAGAGAGGATTTCTGGCTTCCCCATGGTGCTGGAGTGATTGACTGCACGTGAAGGCTCCCCTTCAGAACTCACAAAGCTATATGCACAGAAAGGGTTTTCCAGTCCCTCTGTGCAGACAGTCTGCGATAGCCGACTGCACATCCGGCATGTGACCCAGCAGCACGCGAGGGCTGCTTCCCATAGGCTCCTCAGCCACACGACTTCAGTGAGCAGTTAAAATGGTGGCCAGCGACATTACATTGGGAACGGGGTGGTAAGGCTGAATGCTCCATTTTAAAGGTTCTCCACCCCATTCCCACAGGGTGGGTTGGATTGATTCTAATGTCTGCCGTTCTCCTCCCCCCCCCCCCCCCCCCACTTCCCAACCCCCTTCCACAAATAAATATTCCTGCTTCAAACACATTTTGCATGAATTGCTGGCAAGCAAGCCAATTGTTACAGAGCAACAAATCACTGAATCTAGTAACAATACCCTGTTCTTTCCAGCGAGACCCTCCCCATAACTTAACTGCTTGGTTGGGCGGTGGGGGGGGGGGGTGGGGGTGAAGAGTGGAAAATCCGCAACCAGGTGAGCACCTGCCCGCTAGCTATTTATTAACGCAGCAATATAGGATAGTATTCCCCATGCCCCCCCCCCCCCCCCCCCGCCTCCCCCTTCCACCCTAGGGCACCACTGGCAGTACCATTCTAATCCTCTGTTTATCTTCCTGCAGGTCACAAGTGGTGAAGTGGTGAATGAAGTAAGGCAGCTGCCTTGGAGCAGGGGTGGGGTGGCAGTGGGAAAGAGGAGGTGGAGGAGAGTCTGAGGGTGTGGGAACAGGAGGTATGGAGCAGCCTCCGGAGGAGATGGAGGGAGAGGACTCCAGCTTTCTTACGCATCGCACAAAGAGCTAGGGAGAAAGAATGGCTGATTAGCTCACGTATGGAAACCCCCCCCCCCAGATATTTTCCAATTTAGAGTTCAGTAAAATTGTATGAGCTGTACTGCAAGCGGTCAATCAAACTGGCAGGATTGCTCCTGCAAAGGTTATTTTCCTCCATTCCTCCCCTCATCGCAATGGGTCGGGGAAGTGTTTCAGACATCAGAGATACACCAGCTGTGTAATTAGCTTCCCAGCTCCCACTGTGGACTGTAGGGATTCTGTTTAGCTTTACCTGTGTCACTTGCTGCTAATGGCTGTTTAATTCCTTGCTCCTTGGCATTGGTTGCAGCATTTTGCAATACTCTCTTTCTTACAGTTTAAACAATTGCTTTTCTTTCTAAGCTTTTCCTTATTGTCGGAGAAGCTTGCATGCCGGATCTCTCCGCCCAAGAGGACTTTAGGGAACAAACACAAGTAATATACTACGGATGCTGGAAATCTGAAATAGAAACAGAAAATGCAAGATCAGGCAGAAACACAGATGTTTTGGGTCGATGGCCTTGCATCAGAACAGGAGTCCAGGGAAACCTGCAATAGCAATGGTCCCTTCCTTTCAAGTGTGCCTCATGGCAGGTGAATTAAAGGAGTGGCATTTACCTCATCGATTGAGAGGTAGTTGTGTTCCTGTTAGTTTGGTGACTGAGAACCAGGAAGTTAGAGGGAAATAAACAATTTTAAAAAGAAAGATGAAATGTCCAGCATTTTCCAAAAGGGTTGATTTCATAATTTAGAATTTTTTTTGTAAGGATTTCTTAGATGTACATTTGTATAGCAGCTAATTAATAAATAAGAGATATAAAACATAAAATAACAAAGCAGTCCTGCACCTGATACAGGTATATTGTATACAATTGTAGCAGCTGCACTATAACTCATTTACTTGGCACCATTGCCCGCTGCAGTTCCTGGTACCGGGAAGATGCCAGACAGTGATTGTAGTTATAGAGCAAATGTGGATTGTGGAAAATAACTGGTGCACTGTGAGTGAGTTAATCATTAATTTCCTATTTATATCTGTAGCTACTGTTTCAATAACGAGATTGCAGCAAAGTTAGGTCTTGTGTTTGTGTGCGCGTGTGAGAAGTTTATTTAGTGGCAGTTGGAATAACGTTGAGCTGTTTGGGGTCCGTTTCAACGAGGGAGGAATGGGTGCTAAATGCTGTAATATTTCATGTGGGTGTACTGACCTGGTGCTGTGTGGTACAGAAGAGATAGCACAGCAGCTTTGAGAGTGATTTCCCACATTAAGTGAATAATTTCAACTATGCCGTCTTGCAGAGGTGCTGAGTAGCAGGCAAGCACTTCCCTACAAGTAAACCGTAGGGGAAATGTGCTCCTGTGTGCCTCCTGTCAGCTGGTTACAGAGTGGAATTGGCTGAATCCGTGGAACAGGTCACAACATGGTTGGCGATAGTGCGTATGGTGAAGGAAGGAGGGAAACCTGATTAAAGCAGAGAGGGAATTTTTTTTTAAAAAGCTAACTTTCTAAAGATATTAAAAATGATTCATGTTTCCTTAGTGCCCAAGATAAAAAAAAATGTCTACATGTTGCTAGATCATGTATCTTGTCAGACCTCGTTACAAATTTACAGGGACTGACAGTGTATGGCTCATCCCCGCAAAGTGTGCACTCCTCTGCTGACTGTAATGGACCTTGAACGAGAATCATGAGGGAAAGAGATTTGTTATAATTAGAAGATTGAGTTATCATTGGATGTTAGTTACAGATTCTTATACTTTTCTTTTGTCATGGTGATGAGTAAATGAAACGACCCTTTTCACATAAAAAATTCTGCAAAAGTGTAACTGAAACGAAATGTGTGTTCAAACAAGTTGAAAGACTGAAGTCTTGCTTCCTTTTGTTCCAGTTTGGAGTTCAGATTCTGAATTCTGCAGGATACACAGTATGCTCTCGACACTGCCATCTATGCATTGAATTGTTTTTGATCCATGTGTACTTTGCCACATAACATAAATATGTACCTGTGTGACCATGTGTCCATGGTAACAAGGAGACAGATTTTGAAGGGGGGATCTTTGTTCATCTGACACTCTTATTGGTGCTCTGAATTTGTGCTCTTGCGGACAATTCCACTTGAAGCGGTTTTCCTTCATTCCAGAATGACTTTGGAGCTCAGAATTTGCACAGCTCACATCTTGTTTGACGAAGAATGGAATTGTGCAGCTGGTGAGTTTGCATTAGTGTCAGAAACTGGTGAAATGAGAAACAATCATGTTTGACGTACATCGCTGAAAAGGTCGCACTGTAGTGATGCAGAAACTTCAGACACATTGATCATGATAACAATTTAAGCAGCCTGCACAAAATAAAAACAAATTGCTGGAAATGAACAGCAAGTCAGTCAGCATCCAAAAGAGTAAGATCATTTTGAATTGTTAGCAAGCCGGAGTGATGATAACCATGAGGCCGACCTGAAGCACTCTCTGCCTGTTATCCTGAGGATGGAGATGAAGCCTGTTATCTGGGGCTATAGAAAGAATCAGGAAAATTAACTTAAATGGGTGGTTATTAAAATGGGATGTATAGGAGGGAAGTGCCTTAGTTGTTAAGTGGGGTAGAAGGAAGATATATAGGAAAGTTGGTCTGCTCATAACTCAAGGGAAAGCTTGGTTGCTGCAGAATTTAAAGCCAGTAATTAGGATTCATTTAAAATAGATTTGGAGGGGAGGGTTTAATGCTTTGATAAGGATTTACGAGCAAATAGTTATCAATGACCAGTGGAAAACAAGAAATTCGGCTCTTAAAGAAATGTCAATGGAATAAATTGGTTCTCGCATGAAATGTAGGTGCTTTTAATCAAAGCAGGGAGAAAAATAAATTCCTGTTGGAACTAGATATATATCCATTATATACAAAAATATCCATCTGCAAAACCGTACTTCCTTTTGTCACATTTTTATCACATTTTTGTGTCAACATGTACCATTATAAATTCCTATACCCACATTTCTAATGGGAGCTGCCTCTGTAGATTTTTCATGCTGTAATTACACCCTCTCTCTAGTGGTGTAGCGCCTCAGTTTTGCATCTCATAGTTCCTGAACCTGCACCGCCAAAGAAACTCCAATGCTCCAACAAACGCAAGTGTCTAAGTATTGCTGATTAACTATAATACTATGAAAGGCATGTATTTTTATAAAAATAAGGACCACGTGTATGACTTACTTCTGTGTGTCCTGGTCTATTTACCAGACTGGTGAAATGGGCAGACACATGGCAGATTAAATTTAATGCTGAGAAGTGTGAAGTGAAGCATTTTGGATGGAAGAATGACGAGAGGCAATATAAACTAAAGGGTGTGCAGGAACGAGGGTATACGTACACAAGTCTTTGAACGCAGCGAGACAAGTCGATAAAGCTGATAAAGCCAAGGATCCTGTATGCTTTATTATTAAGAGTACAAAAGCAAAGAATTTATGCTAAACCTTTATAGATTACTGATTGTATTGTGTTTAATTTGTGTTAAAATGGCCCTGAAATTCCGGTCGGAGGCTTCCTCTGACCAGAGAATTTTTACAAATCTACCTGGTGGTCCGGGAGGAGTGTGGGATTCCGGTGGGGAGGCCTTCTCTTCCCACGTTCCGAAGCTCGTTCCCGTCCTCCAGGTTCCCACGCAGAAGATGCAGTCACGTGTGACTGCTCAACCAATCAGGTACAGTATTCTCAATTAATAGCAATGAGAACTCCGTATCTACGAGTTCTCATTAATATTAATCGAGGAAAAAAAAACAACACAATGGGGCTGAAATTATGGTCGGAGGCTTCCCACGGGCAATTGCCTCCGACCTGAAACATTTCTGCGAAAGTACCTAGTGGTCCGGGAGGAGCGTGGGCTTCCAGTGGGGAGGCCTTTTCTTCCCGCGCTGCGAGGTTCCCACGCAGAAGGTGCAGTCACGTGTGACTGCTCAGTCAATTAGGTACAGTATTCCACAGCTTTCTCATTAATAGCAATGGGAATTCCGTATCGACAAGTTCTCATTGCTATTAATGACAAAAAAAGACACTAAACACATGTAATAAAAAATAAAAACATAGCTCACATAAATAAAATTAATTGAAATTAGTTAATAAATAAGAATCCCCCCCCCCCCCCCCCCCGAGTTTAAAATTTTTAAAAAAATTTTTAAAAAATAAATGTAATGTAGTGGGCAGGGTTTTTAAAAATATGTTTTTAAAATTTAATTTAATTATATTTTTGTATGTTTTAAAACTCTTACGCCTGTAAAAGTAGGCCATGTGTCTGCTTTTATCAGGCTCAAGAATTTTGAGGACATTTGCTGGACAAGGTATGGGTAAATCCTGCAATCTTGCCCTTGCAAATGTCCTCGCTCCCGATATGTGTTAGAGATCGGAAAAGCCGGTTTTCAGCGCATGCATTGTGTACATAAGAACATAAGAATTAGGAACAGGAGTAGGCCATCTAGCCCCTCGAGCCTGCTCCGCCATTCAACAAGATCATGGCTGATCTGGCCGTGGACTCAGCTCCACTTACCCGCCCGCTCCCCGTAACCCTTAATTCCCTTCTTGGTTAAAAATCTATCTATCTGTGACTTGAATACATTCAATGAGCTGGCCTCAACTGCTTCCTTGAGCAGAGAATTCCACAGATTCACAACCCTCTGGGAGAAGCAATTCCCTCTCAACTCGGTTTTAAATTGGCTCCCCCATATTTTGAGGCTGTGCCCCCTAGTTCTAGTCTCCCCGACCAGTGGAAACAACCTCTTTGCCTCTATCATGTCTATCCCTTTCATTATTTTAAATGTCTCTATAAGATCACCCCCTCATCCTTCTGAACTCCACCGAGTAAAGACCCAGTCTACTCAATCTATCATCATAAGGTAACCCCCTCATCTCTGGAATCAGCCTAGTGAATCGTCTCTGTACCCCCTCCAAAGCTAGGACATCCTTCCTTAAGTAAGGTGACCAAAACTGCACGCAGTACTCCAGGTGCGGCCTCACCAATAGCCTATAGAAGTTGCAGAAGGACCTCCCTGCTTTTGTACTCCATCCCTCTCGCAATGAAGGCCAACATTCCATTTGCCTTCCTGATTACCTGCTGCACCTGCAAACTAACTTTTTGGGATTCATGCACAAGGACCCCCAGGTCCCTCTGCACCTCAGCATGTTGTAATTTCTCCCCCTTCAAATAATAATCCCTTTTACTGTTTTTTTTCTCCCAAGGTGGATGACCTCACGCTTTCCGACATTGTAAATGTATTAGCATGGATAGAGAATTGGCTGGCGAACAGAAAGCAGAGAGTCGGGATAAATGGGTCCTTTTCCGGTTGGAAATCAGTGGTTAGTGGTGTGCCACAGGGATCAGTGCTGGGACCACAACTGTTTACAATATACATAGATGACCTAGAAGAGGGGACAGAGTGTAGTGCAACAAAATTTGCAGATGACACTAAGATTAGTGGGAAAGCGGGTTGTGTAGAGGACACAGAGGCTGCAAAGAGATTTGGATAGGTTAAGCGAATGGGCTAAGATTTGGCAGATGGAATACAATGTCGGAAAGTGTGAGGTCATCCGCCTTGGGGGGAAAAAAAACAGTAAAAGGGAATATTATTTGAATGGGGAGAAATTACAACATGCTGTGGTGCAGAGGGACCTGGGGGTCCTTGTGCATGAATCCCAAAAGGTTAGTTTCCAGGTGCAGCAGGTAATCAGGAAGGCAAATGGAATGTTGGCCTTCATTGCGAAAGGGATGGAGTACAAAAGCAGGGAGGTGTTGCTGCAACTGTATAAGGTATTGGTAAGGCCGCACCTGGAGTACTGTGTGCAGTTTTGGTCACCTTACTTAAGGAAGGATATACTAGCTTTGGAAGGGGTACAGAGACGATTCACTAGGCTGATTCCAGAAATGAGGGGGTTACCTTATGATGATAGGTTGAGTAGACTGGGTCTTTACTCCTTGGAGTTCAGAAGGATGAGGGGTGATCTTATAGAAACATTTAAAATCATGAAAGGGATAGACAAGATAGAGGCAGAGAGGTTGTTTCCATTGGTGGGGGAGACTAGAACTAGGGGGCACAGCCTCAAAATACGGAGGAGCCAATTTAAAACCGAGTTGAGAAAGAATTTCTTCTCCCAGAGGGTTGTGAATCTGTGGAATTCTCTGCAGTTGAGGCTAGCTCATTGAATGTTTTCAAGTCAAAGATAGATTTTTAAGCAATAAGGGAATTAAGGGTTACGGGGAGAGGGTTGGTAAGTGGAGCTGAATCCACGACCAGATCAGCCATGATCTTATTGAATGGCGGAGCAGGCTCGAGGAGCTAGAAGACCGACTCCTGTTCCTAATTCTTATGTTCTTATGTTCTTATTCCATCTGCCAAACCTTAGCCCATTCGCTTAACCTATCTAAATCTCTTTGCAGCCTCTCTGTGTCCTCGACACAACCCGCTTTCCCACTAATCTTTGTGTCATCTGCAAATTTTGTTACACTACACTCTGTCCCCTCTTCTAGGTCATCTGTGGATATTGTAAACAGTTGTGGTCCCAGCACCGATTCCTGTGGCACACCACTAACCGCTGATTTCCAACCCGAAAAGGACCCATTTATCCCGACTCTCTGCTTTCTGTTAGCCAGCCAATTCTCTATCCATGCTAATACATTTCCTCTGACTCCGCGTACCTTTATCTTCTGCAGTAACCTTTTGTGTGGCACCTTATCGAATGCCTTTTGGAAATCTAAATACACCACATCCATCGGTACACCTCTATCCACCATGCTTGTTATATCCTCAAAGAATTCCAGTAAATTAGTTAAACATGATTTCCATTTCATGAATCTATGCTGCGTCTGCTTGATTGCACTATTCCTATCTAGATGTCCCACTATTTCTTTCTTAATAGTTTCAAGCATTTTCCCCACTACAGATGTTAAACTAACCGGCCTATAGTTACCTGCCTTTTGTCTGCCCCCTTTTTTTAAACAGAGGCATTACATTAGCTGCTTTCCAATCCGCTGGTACCTCACCAGAGTCCAGAAAATTTTGGTAGATTATTACGAATGCATCTGCTGTAACTTCCGCCATCTCTTTTAATACCCTGGGATGCATTTCATCAGGACCAGGGGACTTGTCTACCTTGAGTCCCATTAGTCTGTCCAGCACTACCCCCCTAGTGATAGTGATTGTCTCAAGGTCCTCCCTTCCCACATTCCTGTGACCAGCAATTTTTGGCATGGTTTTTGTGTCTTCCACTGTGAAGACAGAAGCAAAATAATTGTTTAAGGTCTCAGCCATTTCCACATTTCCCATTATTAAATCCCCCTTCTCATCTTCTAAGGGACAAACATTTACTTTAGTCACTCTTTTCCGTTTTATATATCTGTAAAAGCTTTTACTATCTGTTTTTATGTTTTGTGCAAGTTTACCTTCGTAATCTATCTTTCCTTTATTGCTTTCTTAGTCATTCTTTGCTGTCGTTTAAAATTTTCCCAATCTTCTAGTTTCCCACTAATCTTGGCCACCTTATACGCATTGGTCTTTAATTTGATACTCTCCTTTGTTTCCTTGGTTATCCACGGCTGGTTATCCCTTCTCTTACCGCCCTTCTTTTTCACTGGAATATATTTTTGTTGAGCACTATGAAAGAGCTCCTTAAAAGTCCTCCACTGTTCCTCAATTGTGCCACCGTTTAGTCTGTGTTTCCAGTCTACTTTAGCCAGCTCTGCTCTCATCCCACTGTAGTCCCCTTTGTTTAAGCATAGTACGCTCGTTTAAGACCCTACTTCCTCACCCTCAATCTGTATTACAAATTCAACCATACTGTGATCACTCATTCCGAGAGGATCTTTTACTCGGAGATCGTTTATTATCCCTGTCTCATTACACAGGACCAGATCTAAGATAGCTTGCTCCCTTGTAGGTTCTGTAACATACTGTTCTAAGAAACCATCCCGTATGCATTCTATGAATTCCTCCTCCAGGCTACCCCGTGCGATTTGATTTGACCAAATGCTGAAAACTGGCTCTTATGCCTTCCCAGGTCCGTAGACACTCCGTACGGACCTGGGGAGGCCGGAATTTCTGGGCCAATATTTAAATTGGGGATCCAGCTGGTTAGTTGCCTCCCCCCAACTAATCTCTGTTAAAGCCGGATGTGGGCGGCTTGGGAGCTGTTTTTAAAACTATTTTAAACTCTGTCTGCCCCCATCCCCCTGCATGTTGCTCTGAATTTTCGAATGGAAAAAGTCCTAATTTTTCACACTTTTATTCGTATTTTTATTTCCTCATACCAGGTATCCGAGTGAATCACGATTGTACCTTTCCCATTGTGTGGGGTTCAAGACTGTCCACACTACTCTAACTGAGGTCTCATTAAGGTTTTAGATAAGTTCACATTATCTTTTGGCTTTTATGCTATACCTCTTGTGATAAAACATGGAATCCATTGTCTTTTATGCAGCCTTAGAGGGGATAGAAATGTTGCTAGAAAGGACCTGTTCACATTGTCACATTTATTGACGAGGTAGTTCTTAAGAGTTGGTGTTCACCCTCCATGCAAGAAAATTATCCTAAACACATTTACCCAACCCATTCCCATATTCCTTCATCCACCGATCAAATCTAATCTATGATCTCTTGTTCAAGACACGCCCTCCCCCAGCTACTGGAGACAATTTGCTTCTATCTCCCATCCTTTCATAATTTTAGACCCCGATATTTATGGGGAGGGAGTGGGATGGCGGGGTCACAGTGGTCGGGAAGCTTGGATAACCCGGCGGTCCTTCTGAATTTAACGAAGGACCTCATTTAAGTTTTTTTTCCTCGGGTTTCCTGGCCGACAGCCAGCCAGATTGAGAGGCTGGCCGACTGGCTGCTGTGCAGGAAGGCATGTGGCACCAGACCAGAGCCGGGGAGCAGAAAGAAGAGGGAGATCGTGGAGGTTGGCAATGGGGATGGGGTATAGGAAGAGATCCTAAGCCTAAAATACTCTTGACTCACCTGAAAGTGAATTGTGAACCTTGATTTGTGCTTCTCATGGTAAATGACACTTGTCTTCAGCTTGTTGAATCCGAAACTTTGGAACAGCAAGCTCATTTCAGGAGTGATTACAATATGAGCCTGAGATCTGATCCAGTAATTGGAGGAAGGTGATTAAACTAAGTCGTATTAAATATCACAGCCCAGCAGCCGAGATAACACTGTGTTGTGGGGGGAGATTGTGAGAGACTGGGGGTTTGGAAGATGGGAAAGGCCTTGGGGGGAGTGGGGTGGGGGGTGAGAATGAGAGAGTAGAATGGCTGGGGAGTGGGGGAGATATTGTAAGGGCGGGGGAGAAGAATGGCGGGCGTTGCAGGGAGGGAGGGGAGAGATCGGAAAAGCTGGGGAAGGAGGGTGGGGAGAGTTCAGAATGGAAGGGGAGAGTGAGTGGGGAGAGATCAGAGTGGCCAGGGGTAGGGGTTCAGAATGGCGGGGGTTTGAAGGGAAAGATCAGAAGGGGAGGGGGGGCGTTAAGAGATCAGAATGGCCGAGGATTGGGTGGGTGGAGATCAGAATGGCTGGGAGGTGGAAAGAGCGATCAGAATAGCCGGTGGGGGGGTGGGTGGGGTGAAAGAGATTGGAATTGCTAGATTTGGGATTTGGGCAGTGGAGGGGTGGGGGTAGAGAGAGACTGGAATTGCCTGTTGGGGAGAAATCGGAATGGCAGGTGAGAGGGGAGAAATCATGGGTTGGAGGGGGTGGCGGTTGGTGGATCGCAGGGAGGAATCAGGTGGGTTGGTGGGCCAGGGGAATCACCCCTGCTCCTCATGACCCACATGCAGTGCTGGAATGGCACTTAGCTGCTGTATCTGGCCATTCACTCCTCCAAAGAGCAGGTTAGTCCTCCGCCCCGCAACCCGCTTCCATTAAAAGAGAAAGAGGGTGGGTTGGAGTCAGGTATCCGATTTTTGAAATTTTAACACCCCAAGTCCTCGAGATTAAAATCCCCTCTCTCCATATTGCTCTGCATTGTTTAAATGAAAAAGCGCTAATTTTTCAAGTTTTTCTTTGTACTTGTCGTTGTTGTCGCGACACTGCCGAAATTGAGGAAGACTTACCTCCACTCCAAAAGTGAGTTCTCAGGTGACTGAACAGTCCAACACAGTAATTAGTGTCTGTCACAGGTGGCACAGACAGTGGTTGAAGGAAAGGGTGGGTGGGGAGTCTGGTTTTCCGCATGCTCCTTCCGCTGTCTGCGTTTGATTTCTGCATGCTCTCGACGATGAGACTTGAGGTGCTCAGCATCCTCCCGGATGCTCTTCCTCCACATTGGATGGTCTTGGGCCAGGGATTCCCAGCAGTTGGTGTGGATGTTGCACATTATCAAGGCAACTTTGAGAGTGTCCTTGAAACGTTTCCTCTGCCCACCTGGGGCTCGCTTGCCGTGTCGAAGTTCCGAGTAGAAACATAGAAATTTACAGCGCAGAAGGAGGCCATTTCGGCCCATCGTGTCCGCGCCGGTCAACAAAGAGCCACATGGCCCTTTGTCACCAGCCCTAAAGGTTACATACAAACCCGTGAACAATAACGGAAAGACAAAGAGCACCCAGCCCAACCAGTCCGCCCCACACTAATGCAACACCCCTTATACTAAAAACATCTCCACTCCACCCCAACTGGAGCCATATGATCTCCTGGGAGAGGCAAAAACCAGATTAAAAACCCAGGCCAATTTAGGGAGAAAAAAATCTGGGAAAATTCCTCTCCGACCCATCCAGGTGATCGAAACTAGTCCAGGAGATCACCCTGGCTGTATTCTATTCCCTGCAGTACTTACTATTTTATCTGTGCCGACCAACAAAAGGTTATCTAGTCTAATCCCAATTACCAGCTCTAGGTCCGTAACCCTACAGGTTACGGCACTTTAAGTGCCCTTCCAGCCATCTCTTAAAAGTGGTGAGGGTTTTTGCATCCACCACTCTTCCAGGCAGCGAGTTCCAGATCCCCACAACCCTCTGTGTAAAGAAGCCCCCCCCTCAAATCCCCTTGAAACCTTCCACCAACCACCTTAAAACTATGTCCCCCTCGTAATAGCCCCCTCCACCAATGGAAATAGACCCTTACTATCCACTATGTCCAGGCCCCTCAATATTTTGTACACCTCGTTGAAGTCTCCTCTCGCCCTCCTCTGTTCCAATGAGAACAAACACAGCCTATCCAATCTGCCGTCATAACTAAGATTCTCCATTCCAGGCAGCATCCGAGTAAATCTCCTCTGCACCCTCTCTAGTGCAATCACGTCCTTCCTATAATACAGCGACCAGAACTGCACGCAGTACTCCAACTGTGGCCTAACCAAAGTATTATACAATTTAAGCATAACCTCCCTGTTCTTATATTCTATGCCTTGGCCAATAAAGGCAAGTATTCCGTATGCCTTCTTAACCACCTTATCCACCTGGCCTACTTTCAGGGATCTGTGGACAAGCACTCCAAGGTCTCTCTGTTCATCTACACTATTAAGTGGCCTACCGCTTAATGTGTATACCCTTTCCTTATTCGCCCTCCCAAAATGCATCACCTCACACTTCTCTGAATTAAATTCCATTTTCCACTGCTCTGCCCACCTGATCAGTAGATTGATATCCTCCTGCAGCCCATGACTTTCCTCTTCATTATCAACCACACAGCCAATTTTAGTGTCGTCTGAAAACTTCTTAATCATACTTCCTATATTCAAATCTAAATCGTTGATATATACAACAAAAAGCAAAGGACCCAGTACTGAGCCCTGCGGAACCCCACTGGAAACATCCTTCCAGTCACAAAAACATCCATCAATCATTACCCTTTGCTTCCTACCTCCAAGCCAATTTTGGAGTAGCACTTGCTTTGGGAGTCTCGTGTCGGGCATGCGGGAGATGTGGCCGTCCAATGAAGTTGATCAAGTGTGGTCAGTGCTTCGATGCTGGGGATGTTGGCCTGATCGAGAACACTGACATTGGTGCGTCTATCCTCCCAGTGGATTTACAGGATCTTGCGGAGGCAGTGCTAGTGGTACTTCTCCAGTGCTTTGAGGTGTCTACTGTATATGGTCCACCAAGCACTGGCATCAAGCTTATGGTCTACAGGGCAGCAGTGATATTTGCCCTCCTATATGGCTCAGATGTGATCCATATTCAGTAGACACCTCGTACTTGTATTTACTCATATGTATCCTATTGATATATGTATTGTACTCTTCCCATAGTGTGGAGCTCAATACTGTACTCCGTACTCTAACTGAGGTCTCATTAAGTTTTAAATAAGCTCACATTACCTTTTGGTTTTTATACTATACCTCTTCTGATAAAACCTGGAATCCATTGTCTTTTTTTTTTTACAGCCTTAGAAAGGATAGATATTTTGCCAGGTTGGGCCTGTTGAGCTTGGCACATTTATTGATAAGACAGTTATCAACAGAGTAACGGTGGAGGAAGGTATACAGTGGTGTTCCCCAGGGGTCGGTTCTGGGACCACTGCTTTTCTTGATATATATGAATGATTTCGATGTACAGGGCACAATTTCAAAATTTGCAGATGACACCAAACTTGGAAGTATAGTGATGGACTTCCAAGAGAACATAGACAGGCAATGGGTGGACACGAGGCAGATGTAATTTAACGCAAAGAAGTGCGATGTGATATATTTTGGTAGAAAGAATGAGGAGAGGAAATATAAACTAAAGAGTACAATCCCAAAGTGGGTGCATGAACAGAGAGACCTAGGGATATATGTGCCTAAATCATTGAAGTTGGCAGGGCAGGTTGAGAAAGCAGTTAAAAAAGCTTACGGGATCCTGGGCTTCATAAATAGAGGTATAGAGTACAAAAGTGTGGAAATTATGTTCAACCTGTATAAAATACTGGTTCGGCCTCAACTGGAGTATTGTGTCCAACTTTAGGAAGGATGTGAAGACCTTGGAGACGGTGCAAAGATTTACAAGAATGATTCCAGAGCTGAGGGACTTCAGTTATGTGGATAGCCTGGAGAAGCTGGGGTTGTTCTCCTTAGAACAGAGAAAATTGAGAGGGGATTTGATACAAGTGTTCAAAATCATGAGGTGTCTAGACAGAGTAGATAGAAAGAAACTGTTCCCATTGGCAGAAGAGTAGAGAACCAGAGGACACAGATTTAAGGTGATTGGCAAAAGTACCAAAGGCGACATGAGGAAAAATGTTTTTACGCAGCAAGTAGTTAGGATCTGGCATGCACTGCCTAAAAGAGTGGTAGAGACAGACTCAATCACAGCTTTCAAGAAGGAGTTGGATAAGTACCTGAAAGAAAAAGATTTGCAGGACTACGGGGAAAGGCGGGAGTTGGACTAGCTGAGATGCTCTTGCAGCAAGCTGGCATGGGCTCAATGGGCCGAATGGCCAACTTCTGTGCTGTAACCATTCTAGCAAAAGAACATAGACCAGAACATAGGAGCAGGAGTAAGTCGTGTTGCAACTTGATCCTGTTCCGCCATTCAATTAGATCAAGGCTGATCTATATCTCAACTCCATTTTCTTGCCTTTGTTACATATCCCTTGATATCCTTACCTAACAAAAGTCTGTCAATCTCAATCCAGCGTCAATAGCCTTTTGGGGGAGAGAGAACTGGATTTCCAGGCCCTTTGTGTATAACCACATAAGGGTATGGCATAATCCATGTGGATTTAAGTTAGTTATAATAAGGGCAACAAAGGAATAAAAGGAAAGAAAGACTTGCATTTATATAGCGCCTTTCATGACCACCGGACATCTCAAAGCGCTTTACAGCCAATCAAGTTCTTTTTGAAGTGTAGTCACTGTTCTAAAGTAGGAAACGAGGTAGCCTATTTGCACAATATAATTGAATAATTGGGAATCGATGCAGAAGCAGACTGGTGAGGTAAGACCTGCAAGATAATCATCCTGGGAAATGTCATTATCCTGGCAGTGATGGGAAGATTTGGGGCAAACAGAAGGGGTGCATTAAAGCACAAAACATTTCCTGGAGGCAGTAAGTAATCATTTCCTAACACAACATACTATGGCAGAAACATTAGAGGTAAGTGCTAAAATGACATTGTGGGACACGAGTGTATGAGCACTTAACATATTTGTCTCAAATTCTTCTGCTGTATTAGCAGAGCATTAACATGGTTAAAATAAATGGATTAATGCCTACATGATACTAGGAGAAAAAATAATTTTAGACTGCAATGTTCCTATAGAATGGTTACAGCACAGAAGGAGGTCATTTGGCCCGTCAAATTTGTGCCAGCTCTCTGCAAGAGCACTGCAGCTAGTCCCACTCCCCTGCCCTGCAAATATTTTTCCTTTTCAGGTACTTATCCAATTCCATTTTGAAAGCCTTAATCTGCCTGGACCACTCTCTTAGGCAGTACATTCCAGATCCGAACCACCTGTTGCGTAAAAAGATTTTCCTTATGTTGTCTTTGGTTCTTTTGCCAATCACTTAAAATCTGTATCTTCTGCTTCTCAACCCTTCTGTCAATGGGATCAGTTTCACTCTATCTCATCATCATCATCATAGGCGACCCTCCGGGTCGAGGATGACTTGCTTCCACACTAAAAATGAGTACTCAGGTGACTGGTGAACTCATTTTAAATGGTGGAAGATGCCTGTGCATGAATTATTTTAACATGGGGTCCCCGTGCACACCAGCCACCACATGGGCTTGACGGAGCAAGGTCTTGGTCCAGTGGCAAGGGAATCCAAGACGACAGGAGACCAGGCTCCGCCGCATGTGCCAATACAGACACACAAACTCAAACATACTCCTACTGTCCTCCTTCCCAAAGGACCCCTCTCTACGTGAAATTCATAGTGCGCATTGTGAGTCTCACGACCTCAGTCTCGCTACTGGCCCATGCTGCGCCTTCCCTTGGTCATGTCCACGCTGCTCCACCTCTGGGTTATGACCTCTCCGCTCCTCTGTGCCTCATCTGTCCTCTCCTCTCTGCTCCTGACCTCCGCACCTCGCCGCTCTTTATCTACTCTGTCTCGAACCCTCGTGATTTTGAACACCTCTATCAAATCTCTTAACTTTCTCTGCTCTCAGGAGAACAAGCCCAGCTTCTTCAGTCTATCCACGTAACTGAAGTCCCTTATCCCTGGAATCATTCTTGAAAATCTTTTCTGCACCCTCTCAAAGTCCTTCACATCCTTCCTAAGGTGCGGTGCACAGAATTGGACACACTACTCCAGTTGAGGTCAGACCAGTGTTTTGTAAAGTCTTATCATAACTTCCTAGTTTTTGTGATCTTTGCCTCTATGTATGAAGCGCAGGATTCCGTATGCTTTTTAACTGCTTTCCCAACTGCCATGTCACCTTCAACGATTTGTGCATATATACCGCTCGGTCTTTCTGTTCATGCACCCCCTTTAGAATTGTACCTTTAGTTTATATTGCCCCTCCTCGTTCTTCTTACCAAAATGTACTTTGCACTTTTTTGAAAATGTCATCTGCCACGTAGCCACCATTCCACCAGCCTCTCTATATTCTTGAAGCCCATCACTATCTTCCTCACTGGAGGATTATGGCTGGTACCTCCAAAATTTTCACTATTATCTCCCTCAGCATCCTCGGATAAGAAGATAAGAACATAACATAAGAACTAGGAGCAGGAGTAGGCCAATATGCCCCTCGAGCCTGCTCCGCCATTTAATACAATCATGGCTGATCTGATCATGGACTCAGGTCCACTTCCCTGCCCGCTCCCCATAACCCCTTATTCCCTTATTGTTTAAGAAACTGTCTATTTCTGTCTTAAATTTATTCAATGTCCCTGTTTCCACAGCTTTCTGAGGCAGTGAATTCCACAGATTCACAACCCTCTGAGAGAAGAAATTTCTCATCTCCGTTTTAAATAGGCGACCCCTTATTCTAAGATTATACCCTCTGGTTCGAGTCTCCCCTATCAGTGGAAACATCCTCTTTGCATCCACCCTGTCAAGCCCCCTCATAATCTTATGCGTTTCGATCAGATCACATTTCACCTTTCTGAATTCCAATGTGTAGAGGCCCAACCTACTCAACTTTTCCTCATAGGTCAACCCCCTCATCTCCAGAATCAACCTAGTGAACCTTCTCTGAACTGCCTCCAAAGCAAGTATATCCTTTCGTAGATATGGAAACCAAAACTGCACGCAGTATTCCAAGTGTGGCCTCACCAAACCCTGTATAACTGTAGCAAGACTTCCCTGCTTTTATACTCCATCCCTTTGCAATAAAGGTCAAAATTCCATTGGCCTTCCTGATCACTTGCTGTACCTGCATACTATCCTTTTGTGTTTCATGCACAAGTACCCCCAGGTCCCGCTGTACTGCAGCACTTTGCAATCTTTCTCCATTTAAATAATAACTTGCTGTTTGATTTTTTTTGCCAAAGTGCATGACCTCTCACTTTCCAACATTATACTCTATCTGCCAAATTTTTGCTCACTCACTTAGCCTGTCTATGTCCTTTTGCTGATTTTTCTTTTCTCCTCACACATTGCTTTTCCTCCCATCTTTGTATTGTCAACAAACTTGGCGACATTACACTCGGTCCCTTCTTCCAAGTCGTTAATATAGATTGTAAATAGTTGGGGTCCTAGCACTGATCCCTGCGGCACTCCATTGGTTACTAATTGCCAACCCAAGAATGAACCATTTATCCCGACTCTCTGTTTTCTGGTAGTTAGCCAATCCTCTATCCATGCTAATATATTACTCCCAACCCCGTGAACTTTATATTGTGCAGTAACCTTGTCAAATGCCATTTGGAAGTCGAAATACACCACATCCACTGGTTACCCTTTATCCACTCTGTCCTCGTGCATCCCATCCGGTCCTCGTGACTTAACTACTTTAAGTACAGCCATCCTTTCTAGTACCTCCTCTTTATCAATTTTTATCATCCAGTATCTCAACTACCTCTTCTTTCACTATGACTTTGGCAGCGTCGTCTTCCTTTATAAAGACAGATGCAGAGTACTCATTTCGTACCTCAGCCATCCCCTCTGCCTCCATTGCCTTGGTCTCCTTTTAGCTCCTAATTGACCCCACCCTTCCTTACTACCCATTTACTATTTATATGCCTACAGAAGACTTTTAGATTACCTTTTATGCTAACTGCCAATCTGTTCTCATACTCCCTCTTTGCCCCTCTAATTTCCTTTTTCACTTCCCATCTGACATCTGTAATACATCCCCTTTTTCTGCTTCATCTTTCTCTCTCTCTCTCTCTCTCTCTCTCTCTCTCTCTCTCTCTCTCTCTCTCTCTCTCTCTCTCTCTCTCATCAGGGAGCTCTGACTTTGGCCGCCCTACCTTTCCCCTCGTGTGAATGTACCTCGACTGTACCTGAACTATCTCCTTTAAAGGCAGCCCATTGGTTGATTATAGTTTTACCTGCCAATCTTTGTTGCCAGTTTACCCAGGCCAGATCCGTTCTCAACCCAGTGAAATTAGTCTTCCTTCAATTAAGTATTTTTACTCTAGATTGCTCCCTGTTGTTTTCCATAGCTACCATAAACCTTATGATACTATGATCACTTCCTTAAATGGTCCCCTACTGGCACTTGCTCCACTTGACCCACCTCATTCCCCAGAACCAGATCCAGCAATGCTTCCTTCCTCGTTGGGCCGGAAACATACTGATGAAAGTTCTCTAAAACACACTTAATAAATTCGTCCTCCTCTCAGCCCTTTACACTATTACTATCATAGTCTATATTCAGATAGTTGAAGTCCCCCATTATCACTTCTCTATAGTTCTTTCAGCTCTCTGTAATTTCCCTGAAAATGTGCTCCTAGTTGGTGCCCTATAGAATACACCTAGTAGTGTAATGTCATCTCTCTCTTGTTTCTTCTGCTTGTATGGCATGAGGTAATTTCAGGGCCTTAGTTTTAAGCATTGGCAGAACACATTGGGCCATAGTATTTGTAGTGCAGTTCAGTATATCTTATCGAGGGGAAAAATATGCTGGCCTTCATAGCGAGAGGATTTGAGTAGAGGAGCAGGGAGTTCTTACTACAGTTATATAAGGTCTTGGTAAGGCCACACCTTGAATATTGTGTATAGTTTTGGTCTCCTAATCTGAGGAAGGACATTCTTGCTATTGAGGGAGTTCACCAGACTGATTCCCAGGATGACAGGACTGACATATGAAGAAAGACTGGATCGACTAGGCTTGTATTCAATGGAATTTAGAAGAATGAGAGGGGATCTTATAGAAACATATAAAATTCTGACGGGATTGGACAGGTTAGATGCAGGACGAATGTTCCCGATGTTGGGGAAGTCCAGAACCAGAGGTCACAGTCTTAGGATAAGGGGTAAACATAGAAAATAGGTGCAGGAGTAGGCCATTCAACCCTGCACCGCCATTCAATAAGATCATGGCTGATCATTCTCTCAGTACCCTTTTCCTGCTTTCTCTCCATACCCCTTGATCCCTTTAGCCGTAAGGGCCATATCTAACTCCCTCTTGAATATCTCCAATGAACTGGCATCAACAACTCTCTGCGGCAGGTAATTCCACATTTAGGATCGAGATGAGGAGAAACTTTTTCACTGAGAATTGTGGGCATGTGGAATTCTCTACCACAGAAAGTTGTTGGGGCTAGTTCGTTAGATATATTCAAAAGGGAATCTGATGTGGCCCTCACGGCTAAAGGGATCAAAGGGTATGGTGAGAAAGCAGGAAAGGGATACTGAAATGCATGATCAGCCATGATCATATTGCATGGTGGTGCAGGCTCGAAGGGCCGAATGGCCTACTCCACCTATTTTCTATGTTTCTGTGCTGATCACTCTTTTGGTGGCACTATCATTAAAGTCATCATGAAGGTTCTTGGTGAAGGTGCTTCTGATTCTGCTGGATATACAGACCAGAGGTAATCTTCCTCCATGAGATCAAGGGCAGCAACAGCTCTATGGTGTGCCTAAATTTAGAAGAGTAACTTTTGTGGCTGTGAAGAGTTTGAGGGAGAATTAAGCAAGGAACAAAGCTATAAAATAGATGAAAAACTAATTTTTCTAAGGCTACTTCAAATAGTGTGAGACGAAAGTACACATGATAAAGGGGACAGGGAGAGGAAATTCTTCTCCACACAGTTCTATACACCAGATTCACTAAAGATAAACTAACCTCACAAAGAAATCCAAATTATTGGCCTAGAAATCCCGGTTGAGGTCTTCCCACGGGCAAATGACTGAAAAAAGGAGAAAAAAATGCGAACTTACCTGTTCCTGCTGCGCCCGCTCGAGGTCCCTTGAGGTCTTCACTCATTGCGCGTTGCAGCGCGTGCACGGCGGGACGTCCGTAAGCTGCAGCTGGAGTCACATGGCTCTGGGCAGCCAATCAAGGTATCGTATTTTCTCATTCATAATAATCGGAACTCCGTAACGCCCCCAAACATCCAAAACACTAATTAAAAAATAGAAAATATACACTACATATTTAAGATTCATTTAAATTAAAGTTATTAATGTCTTATATAAAATTTTTTTATCTGGTTTAATAAATTTTTTTTATATGGTTTTAAATAAACTTACCGTAGTGGGGAGGGTTTTTAACAATAAAATGTTTGTTAAATTTTCTTTTATGTTTTTGTATGTTTTAAAACTCTTGCGCCTGTATAAGTAGGTTATGCAGGCGCAAGAATTTTGAGGATATTTGCTGAGCAAGGTATGTTTAGATCCCGCAATCTTGCCCAAGCAAATGTCCTTATTACCGATCTACGGATGATCTGTCGAGCTACAACTGGTTTTCAGCGCATGTGCATTGCGCGCTTTTCTGATGCCTTCCGTAGAAACTTTGTACGGGCCCGGGATGTTGGAATTGCTGCCCCATTGTAAGGGCTAGGAGTCCTAGAAATATTTGTTGATAGTAACGGATGCGGTTCCGATTGCAGAATCTAACCCAATGAATTCCACCACCTTCCCCCAATGAGTAATTGATAATGTGCCATAGACTAGCAGCAAACAGCAATCAATGCTATGTCAGCTAACTCTTTATCCTTATAACCTCCAGTCCTGTATTGATACAGATACTTCATACTCTGTGAGGCTAATAATAATTGTGAGTTAGTCATACATTGCAATTACTCAGAGCTTTAAGAGTGGGTTGTAAGTTTGGATGAATATTCTGAAGTTTTGCTTGATTAGCTTGGGGAGGGGGGCGGGGGAGTTGAGGAAGAAATCTCTGCTCCATCTTGATTTTGTTTTTACTTTACTAATTGCCTTTATTTCAGTTGTGCTCACTTAAATCCTCTGTGGCCTTTCTCAACTTTCCTCGCAACTTCCTCCAGTGGTACATCCCAATTTGTATCCTCAGCTCTTGAGTATAGACTGCTGTGCACGATCTCCCAATTCACTTGCAACTGCACTTTCTCAATCCCACCTGCCTGGCTTCTGCAGCCATCAATCTACGAAACACAAGTCCATCTTTTATACTTTGTCCCAACAAAACCTTTATTGTCTCCTATCACGGTTGATCTCCGGTACTGCTCCCATCTTTGCTCCTTCAAGTCCAAGGGGTGCAGACTTGAGAATACCTGGCAGACAACTAGCTCAGCCATCCATTATCAGATCTGGCTGGCTCACATCAAGCACAATCAGGCCACACTGTCCTCTGCCAAAACCTCACACTACTCTAGGATCGTAGTGGACAGCTACGATAACCCCCGGCATCTTTTCTCCACCCTCCTCTTCAACAAGAAATGTGAGGATCTCATGGACTTCTTTGCCACTAATAATGAGGCCATCCATTCCGCTGCCTCATATGCTCCCCATTACAAAGACCTATCTACTTGCACCTCCATAACATCACCCACTGTCGCCCCTGCCTTGGCCCATCTGCTACTGAAACTTTCATCCATGCCTTTGTCATCTCCAGGCTGGACTATTGCAGTGTTCTCCTATCTGGCTCCGTAAACTTCAGCTCATCCAAAACTCTTGCTGCTGTCTGCATCCTATGTGGCACCATCCGGAACACCCATAGTTCTGTCCTTGTTAACCTACAGTGGCCCCCAGTCCCCCAATCCATCAAATGTAAAATTCTCATTCTCATGTTTAAATCCCTTCATATCCTTATCCTTCCCTATCTCTGTAACCTTTTCCAGCTCTACAATCCTCCTCCATCCCCACCCCCCACCCAGCACAAACTCTGCTCCCTCGCTCGCTTCATCCCATCACTGCAGCCGTGCCGTCGGTCATCTAGGCCTCATACTCTGAAATTCCCTCTCCACGTCCTTCCACCTTTTCACCTCCCTTTTCTCCTTTAAGGCCTTTCTTAAAACCCACTTGTCACCTTCCGAATATCTTTGTCTCAGTGCCAGGTCCCAGGTGCGTGGAGAGGCTTGGGAGGTGCGTCGCTGAGGCCGATAAAAAGGCCCAACATGTCAGAGAAGGCTCGGGAGTTCCAGGTGAGTGGAGAGGCTCAGAAGGTGCGTCGCTGAGGCCTATAAAAAGGCCCAACACGTCGGAGAGGCTCGGGAGTTCCAGGTGCGTGGAGAGGCTCGGGAGGTGCGTCGCTGAGGCCTATAAAAAGGTCCAACGCGTCGGAGAAGCGTGCTTGTGCAGCTGCAGCAGGGTGAGAAGGCAAAAAAGAAATCGAAAGGTGACGTCACAGCCAAGGGGGTAAGTGATTGGCTGGTGATTGGTAAGTACTTTTTCTTTTTCTTTATCCGTAAATAACTTTTTAACATTGTTGTTACCCAATTAGGTTAATCTAAGGGTTAAGTCATGGCAGGAGAGCTCGGACACATGTTATGCTCCTCCTGTATTATGTGGGAACTCAGGGACGCTTCCGGTGCCCCTGATGACTACGTGTGCGGGAAGTGCATCTGCCTGTAGATCCTGACAGACCGCATTGCGGCACTGGAGCTGCGGGTGGATGAACTCTGGAGCATCCACGATGCTGAGAATGACATGAATAGCACGTTTAATGAGTTGGTCACACCGCAGGTAAAGGGTACACAGCCAGATGGGGAACGGGTGACCAACAGGAAGAGCAGTGCAAGGAAGGTAGTGCAGGGGTCCCCTGTGGTCATCCCCCTGCAAAACAGATACACCACTTTGGGTATTGTTGAGGGGGATGACTCATCAGGGGAGGGCAGCAGCAGCCAAGTTCATGGCACCATGGGTAGCTCTGCTGCACAGGAGGGCAGGAATAAGAGTGGGAGAGCGATAGTGATAGGCGATTCAATTGTAAGGGGAATAGATAGGCGTTTCTGCAGCCGCAACCGAGACTCCAGGATGGTATGTTGCCTCCCTGGTGCAAGGGTCAAGGATGTCTGAGCTGGTGCAGGACATTCTGAAAAGGGAGGGTGACCAGCCAGTTGTTGTGGTGCATATCGGTACCAACGATATTGGTAAAAAAACGGGATGAGGTCCTACGAGACGAATTTAGGGAGCTAGGAGCTAAATTTAAAAAGTAGGACCTCAAAAGTAGTAATCTCAGGATTGCTACCAGTGCCACGTGCTAGTCAGAGTAGGAATCGCAGGATAGCTCAGATGAATACGTGGCTTGACGAGTGGTGCAGAAGGGAGGGATTCAAATTCCTGGGACATTGGAACCGGTTCTAGGGGAGGTGGAACCAGTACAAACCAGACGGTCAGCACCTGGGCAGGACCGGAACCAATGTCCTAGGGGGAGTGTTTGCTAGTGCTGTTGGGTAGGAGTTAAACTAATATGGCAGAGGGATGGGAACCTATGCAGGGAGGCAGAGGGAAATAAAAGGGAGACAGAGGCAAAAGATAGAAAGGAGAATAGTAAAAGTGGAGGGCAGAGAAACCCAAGGCAAAAAACAAAAAGGGCCACATTACAACAAAATTCTAAAGGGGCAAAGTATGTTTAAAAAGACAAGCCTGAAGGCTCTGTGCCTCAATGGGAGGAGTATTTGGAATAAGGTGGACGAATTAACTGCGCAGGTAGCAGTTAATAGATATGATGTAGTTGGCATCACGGAGACATGGCTTCAGGGTGACCAAGGCTGGGAACTCAACATCCAGGGGTATTCAACATCCAGGGGCATTCAACATTTAGGAAGGATAGATAGAAAGGAAAAGGAGGCGGAGTGGCGTTGCTGCTTAAAGAGGAAATTAATGCAATAATAAGGAAGGACATTGGTTTGGATGATGTGGAATTGGTATGGGTGGAGCTATGGAATACTGAAGGGCAGGAAACACTGGTGGGAGTTGTGTGCAGGCCACCAAACAGTCGTAGTGAGGTTGGGGACAGCATCAAACAAGAAAAAAGGAATGTGTGCAATAAAGGTACAGCAGTTACATATATATTGGGCTAACCAAACTGGTGGCAATGCGGTGGAGGAGGATTTCCTGGCGTGTATTAGGGATGGTATTCTTGACCAATATGTCGAGGAACCAACTAGAGAGCTGGCCATCCTAGACTGGATGATGTGCAATGAGAAGGGACTAATTAGCAATCTTGTTGTGCGAGGCCGCTTGGGGAAGAATGACTATAATATGGTAGAATTCTTTATTAAGATAGAGAGTGACACAGTTAAATCAGAAACTAGGGTCCTGAACTTGAGGAAAGCTAACTTCGACGGCATGAGGCATGAATTGACTAGAATAGATTGGCGAGTGATACTTAAAGGGTTGACGGTGGATAGGCAATGGCAAACATTTATAGATCAAATGGATGAACTTCAGCAATTGTACATCCCTGTCTGGAGTAAAAATAAAACCGGGAAGGTGGCTCAACCGTGGCTAACAAGGGAAATTAAGGATAGTGTTAGATCCAAGGAAGAGGCAGATAAATTGGCCAGAAAAAGCAGCAAACCAGAGGACTGGGAGAAATTTAGAATTCTGCAGAGGAGGACAAAGGGTTTAATTAGGAGGGGGAAAATAGAGTACAAGAGGAAGCTTGCCGGGAACATAAAAACTGACTGCAAAAGCTTCTATAGATATGTGAAGAGAAAGAGTAGTGATGACAAACGTAGGTCCCTTGCAGTCGGACTCGGGTGAATTTATAATGGGGAACAAAGAAATGGCAGACCAATTGAACAAATACTTTGGTTCTACCTTCATGAAGGAAGACACAAATAACCTTCTATATGTACTAGGGGACCGAGGGTCTAGTGAGAAGGAGGAACTGAAGGATATCCGAATTAGACGGGAAATTGTGTTGGGAAAATTTGATGGGATTGAAGGCCGATAAGTCCCCGGCTTGATGTCTGCATCCCAGAGTACTTAAGAAAGTGGCCCTAGAAATAGTGGATGCATTGGGATCATTTTCCAACAGTCTTATCGACTCTGGATCAGTTCCTATGACCTGGAAGGTAGCTAATGTAACACCACTTTTTAAAAAGGGAGGGAGAGAGAAAGTGGGTAATTATAGACTGGTTAGCCTGACATCAGTAGTGGGGAAAATGTTGGAATCAATTATTAAGGATGAAATAGCAGCGCATTTGGAAAGCAATGACAGGATCGGTCCAAGTCAGCATGGATTTATGAAGGGGAAATCATGCTTGACAAATCTTCTGGAATTTTTTGAGGATGTAACTAGTAGAGCAGACAAGGGAGAACCAGTGGATGTGTATTTGGACTTTCAAAAGAACTTTGACAAGGTCCCACAAGAGATTGGTGTGCAAAATCAAAGCACATGGTATTGGGTGTAATGTACTGGCATGGATAGAGAATTGGTTGGCAGCCAGGAAGCAAAGAGTCGGGATAAACGGTCCTTTTCGGAATGGGGGGGCGGTGACTAGTGGAGTGCCGCAGGGCTTAGTGCTGGGACCCCAGCTCTTTACAATATACATTAATGATTTGGATGAAGGAATTTAGTGTAATATCTCCAAGTTTGCAGATGACACTAAACTGGGTGGCAGTGTGAGCTGTGAGGAGGATGCTAAGAGGCTGCAGGTTGACTTGGATAGTTTAGTTGAGTGGCAAATGGCAGATGCAGTATAATGTGGATAAATGTGAGGTTATCCACTTTGGTGGCAAAAACACGAAGGCAGAATATTATCTGAATGGCGGCAGATTAGGAAAAGGGGAGGTGCAACGAGACCTGGGTGTCATGGTTCATCAGTCCTTGAAAGTTGGCATGCAGGTGCAGCAGGCGGTGAAGAAGGCAAATGGCATGTTGGCCTTCATATCTAGGGGATTTGAGTATAGGAGCAGGGAGGTCTTACTGCAATTGTACAGAGCCTTGATGAGGCCTCACCTGGAATATTTTGGTCTCCTAATCTGAGGAAGGACGTTCTTGCTATTGAGGGAGTGCAGTGAAGGTTTACCAGACTGATTCCCGGGGTGGCAGGACTGACATATGAGGAGAGACTGGATCAACTGAGCCTTTATACACTGGAGTTTAGAAGGATGAGAGGGGATCTCATAGAAACGTATAAGATTCTGACGGGACTGGACAGGTTAGATGCGGGAAGAATGTTCCCGATGTTGGGGAAGTCCAGAATCAGGGGACATAGTCTAAGGATAAGGGGTAAGCCATTTCGGACTGAGATGAGGAGAAACTTCTTCACTCAGTTGTGAACCTGTGGAATTCCCTGCTGCAGAGAGTTGTTGATGCCAGCTCATTGGATGTATTCAAGAGGGAGTTAGATATGGCCCTTGCAGCTAAAGGGATCAAGGGGTATAGAGAGAAAGCAGGAAAGGGGTACTGTGGTGAAGGATCAGCCATGATCTTATTGAATGGTGGTGCAGGTTCGAAGGGCCGAATGGCCTACAACTGCACCTATGTTCTATGTTTCTATGCCCATTTTTGTCTGACGTCTTTGTGAAGCGCCTTCTCTATGCTAAAGGTGCTATATAAATGCAAGTAGTTGTTGCTTCCTCCGAAGCTCCCCAATCCCAAATGTATCATGCTTTCAGTGGTACTGTAGGAAACCAGGCATGCCAGGATGATTAACCAGCTTCTTGGACCAGGCAACAATTTGCAATACATCCCATAAATATTATCCTTTTTTTAAAAAAAAACCTGAATATATTCTCTTGATTTTCTGTTCTGTATTGGCGACCTGTAAATCATCTGTGGATGGAGATGTCAAATATCCGTAGGGAGTCAGTTGATATGAACTAGAGCTGTAATGTTTCTTTTGAAGCCTTAATGATCCAAGGAAGCAATGCTAATTTTCTGCATTTGATGTTTCATTCAGTGGATTGTTGCCAGCCAGAAACTCTCATCACATCAATCTGAGATGTTAGACTCTGTGATTCTGGTCATAATCGTGGCTGTAAGTTTGAACATCTTCCATTTATAATTTCAGTTTTAAATTATGACTTGATGTTCTGATCCACTCAAGATATGTAACCTGCAAAGGTAGACTGTCACCCACTTGGTGAGTCTGTCAATCTGTGGACTTGATCCCAATTCAGAATTTTATTTCAGATTCCAGCATCTGCAGTACTTTGCTTTTGTGTCAGAATATACCTTGTTTATCTTATGCTACTCTTAATTGTGAAATACTTTGGAAGCAAAAATCTTTTTCATACTGACATGATGCAGCATCATAGTGACATGACAGTTGAATGGTGGGAGTTGCAAGGATAGCTATTGTAGGAGGCAGGGAGCAAGTTTGCAGAAGTTTTGCTTTGGGAGAAGAGCATTTGATGGGCTGGATGGCCTTTTCTCATATTTTTTCAACTGAAAACATACTTTGTTTTGAATAGAATATGCAAGTTTAAATGGTAATTCCCTCCTGTTCAGGAGTTATCTGGAAAACCAGATGTGGAGATATTTATCATATTTTGCTGCTGTACATGATGTATCTGTTGTTGGAAGTATTTTTGTTAACCTACCACTTGCCGTACGCATGTGGGGGGAAAAATGCTATATCCAAGTTGCAGACTGATCAAATCTGATCTGATCTGGCCATGCAGAAAGGCTTGCCGAGCACTAAACATACACCACCATGGGGACTAACTCCACCTTTCATTAGTAGAGTAGAGTCATGTAGAAATGAGATGCAATATGTAGCATGGTCACTTTGTACTGAGTGCTTTGAGATGATGTGAATGTAAGGTAATAAATAGGAGTGGATTTGATGGGCGCAGAGGTCACGCTTATTCATAAAACAGAATTAATGTAGTTTTTTTTTTAACAAGTCAAATAAAAATTAGATCACTGGATTTTGAAAGGCAAATTCAAAAAGGATTCTGGACATGCATTGAATAAAAATAACCTGTGCACTCTTCCTGTGAGGTGTGTACGATCACCTAACATTCATTGGCTCCAAAGTTGTTGTTCTGGGGGAGCGGGAAGCAATATCCATGATTCCTGCTGCTTTAAGTAATACTCGGGATGATTTTCAACAGACGCCCAAGCCATTCACGCTGTACAATGGGATGGCCAGCAGCTGAAAATGAAAAAATAACAAAAATTGCCTGCCCCATGACAGCCTGAGGGCCCACCTGACGTGATTTTCAGGAGAACTTGCAAAATGGACAGCCAGCACTCATCGCCTGAAACCGATGGGAACGCTCTTTAATATGCAACTCGGTGTCCTATGCTGGTTGTTCGTACATCTCGCACACTCCGCTCATTGATACTGGGCCTTGAGCGGGTTAATCGGTGCTTCTGAAAGGGACTGCTGGAGGCTGCTCACAAAGCAATCACCAAACATTTTCCTGCCTATTTCTGTGGGGCTAAAAGCAGCAGGAACGCTCCTCTTGACCCAACAAAAGTACAGTAACCTGCTACCAGTTCCCCACCCCAACCCTCCGCTACACTTTCTTTCCAGCTTGGCTCTGCTCTCAAGCTGCTGGATTTCATACTCCACTGATCAGCGAGCTTCCCATCAGCTGGCTGACCTAATCCAACTGAGGCTAGTTATACTGTTATATTCGAGTTGATGCAGGGGTTCTAGTTGCACATCAATAGAGAAGTGTGGGATGGGTTGGGCGGGGTGGAGGGATTGTCCTATGAAGGGAGATTGAGTACATTCGGCCTATCTTCCCGAGAGTTTCGAAGAATGAGAGGTGATCTCATTGAAACATAAAAAAATTGACAAGGTAGATGCTGGGAGAATGTATTCCCTGGCTGGGGAGTCTAGAAGGAGAAATCTTTTCACTCAAATGGTTGTGAATCTTAGCAATTCTCTACCCCAGAGGGCTGTGGAGGCTTAGTTGTTGAGTATATTCAAGGCAGAGATCAATAGATTTTTGGATACCAAGGGAATCGAGGGATGTGGGGATAGTGCAGGAAGGTGGAGTTGAGGTAGAATATCAGCCATGATCTTATTGAATGGCGGAGCAGGCTTGAAGGGCCAAGTGTCCCACTCCGGCTCCTATTTCTTGTGCTCTTAAGAGGTACTGGTACCAGACTCCTGCCTGCACAAAAGATAGGATTAGTGAGACCACTTTCAGGAGGTCGTTCCACAAAGCTTCAGCTTTATATTGGCTGAAATCTAACTGCATTATGGTGCTAAAAAAAACTTTTAAAACACTCCCAGAACTCTGAGCTTCATTAACATTGGGAGAAGTGACCCACAATGTAACTCAAATTTGCCAGCTCCTGATCACGTTGTACAGAAGATGGTTTGAGTGAGACCAGTACATGCTGTATGACTGCCCGCCACCAGCCCAGTATGGGCAGCTGTTGAAAATCGCTCTCATTGTATTACTAAATTCTTCTTTTTAACGCAATTTGTTTTGCCTCAAGTTGTGCGACTTTCCAAGTATCTTGCTGAAATCAACTCCAAAGCCAATAAGAATTTGTTTTGCCATGTAGCTAAAGAGAAGGGGACCGAAATTCAGCCTCCCGAAAAGGCCTCTTACCATCGGAAAATGGCGGCCACAAGGCGGAGTCGAATGGCCACTGATTTGGGGTTGAATGGCCTCCGTCAGCAAAATTCACCGTGGGTGGGGTTCCGGCGTTGCCCACTTCCGCCCCGCTGCTGCACACCGCTGATCTCCCGCACCTCCAGCCAAATTCACTGTGAAAGATCTTTGATCCGCTGCGCAATGCCCCTGACAGCTTTTTCTGTCTGTGCACCTTGTTGGAAGTGTGTGCGACATGGCATGACATGCGGTCTTTAAAGGCGAGGGCGCGCTGCCGCGGCCACAATGTTTTTTTTGTCAGCAGACTGCCAGGTCGGGCCAACAATTGTGCACCGGGTTTGGCCGGGCCGCCAACAGGCAGTCTGGCACCCCCCTTGGGTCCCGGCCGAAACCCTCCCTGGTGGTCCAGTGGACCGAAGTTTTAAAATGGCGAAGACTCTCCCCTTTAAGTGAAGGGGAGAACCGTGGTGACGCACAAGCGTCGTGACGTCATCACCGCTCCGCTGATGAATGACGGCGGCGGAGACTCCATTCCACCTCCACTTCCGCCCCTCTCATTGTCGAACTTCTGCTTACCGCCCGACTTCCGCCACCATTATGACCGGCTTCCGGTCTGCCTGAAAAAAAATGACATGGAGCTAAATTTCGCGAAAGAGGCTACCTCATCCAGTGCGCCATAAAAATCACTTTAAAAACAGCAGGTGCGCCAGGTTTCCAGCGGGCCTGAATTTCTACCCCAAGCTTTCTACATGTATTGTGGTTCAGTGGGTGGGACGTGCTTCTCCAAGCATTGTCACAGAGCTCTGGCATTGTTTAAACCAGTTTAAACTTGATGTAAAACCTGCTGATTAATGTTGGAAACTACTCGGGAACACTATGTGAACTACTTTTTTGGCATTCTAGAGTCCCATTAGAATCTCAGTTGGCTTAGTTATACAGGTGATTTCAATTACTGGCGGTGCAGAATGCTGAGTGGAAAATTTAGTTGGGAGGGTAATGTTGTGTGTGTTGGTAAACTTCCGATTGCAGATGCACATCACATGGTGCTTTACGAACATATAATAGGAGTATTTTGGGGGCTAGTCGTACTACATATGTGTTGATGTACAACCATAACCTCTACAGCAATTCAAATATAATTGTGTAACTGGTTCATTAAAGGGTCTGTCATATCCCAGTGCTTATGGGATATTTAAAACAATCCAGGCTGTTTTTCAAAGCAATGATGCCAAAGTAGCACCATTTGCAAGAGTCGATTTGACATGTGTCTACTCGTACTACAGAATGCTGCGGGGATCGCACTTGCAATGTCTCACCATGCACTCCATGGGTACGATTCTATAGCATGTCCCTGCAGTTTGAGTATCCTGTAAAGCTGTTCATCGATGTCAGTATCATTTCATACGACTACATCATTGCTCGGGGATTGTGCACCAGGTGTGGCTTGATGGTCATCCTTGTCAGCCGTGGCTCAATGGTAGCATTCTCGTCTCTGAGTTAGGAACTCGTGGGTACAAGCTCCACTCGAGACTTCAGTACATAATCGAGGCTGCCAGAGCAGGGAGTTCACCTGGTGCCTTGACCAACATTATCTCTCAACCAATGTTACTGAAAAGTAGAATATCTGGTCATTTATCTCACTGATGTATGTGGGACCTTACTGTGTGCAAATTGGCTGCTTTGTTTACACAAATACTGCACTTCCAAAGTACTTGATTGGCTGTAAATCGCTTTGTGGTGGCCTGTGGTCATAAAAGGTGCTATATAAATGCAAGTTTTTTTTTTCATCCATTTTCTTTTTTAGGAAGCAAAATAAAAAAAACGATTCAGGACTTTCAAAGTTCTTCATGAGTTGAAAATCTTCCTATTTTTAATTTTGTAACCTGGCTGTAAGCATAAATGCCTGTGCTTTTCTCAAAGTAGAATCAATGTTCAGAAAAGCAGCTCTTTCACAGAAGTGAGATTATCACCAGAAATCTTTTGACTGAGTTCTCTGGAGTCATTTACTTTATATTTGCATAGTCTGTGTGCTGTGCAGTGAATACATTTCATGCTTGGGATAAGGATGGATGAACAGGAAATAAAGGGTCTTCAGCATTCAGTTTGGCTTTGGGAGATCAGTGATTTTAGATCCTCTGAAGGCAGTGGGGATTTTAATAGAAATAGTCAATCTCGTATGGTATTGTACATGACAAGTCTGAGAAAATGTCCCTGTTGCTATTTCCCACTTCCTTGCTCAACTCTCTGAGCTCTTCTGTTTCTCTCTTGCTTCTTTGGTTTCCTTTTGAGTGGTGGGTGCTATGACGTAGTGTGGCGGGGAAAGGAGCCACCAATGGCTCCAGGCAGGATTTGGAGTGGGAGTTGCAGGGAAACTGGCACTAAGTTACTCCCTTCCCATTCCCTCCTTTAATCGCTCATGCTTCTCCCACACCCTTGCTCCCATTATATCCCTTACCGCTGCTTCTTCACACCACCTGTTCTCTTTTCCTAAAACCATCTGCCATCCTTGACACTTGGGAATGTAACCTGTGGTGGATGGAAACTACACTCTGACTCCAGGAGGAGCTCCTCAGCCACAGGGAGAAGACGGTTGAGGAGGATTCTAGCGACGACTTTCCCAGTGGCTGATAACGGCGATTCCTCTCTAGTTGCTGCAGTCGGACTTGTCCTTTTTTTTAAAAGATGGTCACGATTACTGCATCTCTGAGATCTCCTGGCATGCTCTCCTCCTTCCAGATGAGCAAGATGAGGTCATGCTTTTGTACCAATAATGCCTCTCCGCCATACTTTAGTGCCTCAGCGGGGATTCCATCTGCTCCCGATGCCTTGTTGTCTTGAGCTGACTGATGGCCTTTTCTACCTCGTGCAGGGCTGGGGTTGGTGATGGGTTTCATGCTGCGGGATGGAGTCGAAGACACTCGTGTCAAAGGCAGAGTCTCAATTAAGGAGATCTTCGAAGTGCTCCTTCCAGCGGGTCCTGACTGCCTCGGTATCCTTGATGAGTGTCTCCCCATTCTTAGCCAGTAGTGGGGTGGGGCCTTGGATGCTTGGGCCGTAGGTGGACTTGACCGGTGAAGAATCCTCGCACATCATGGCTGTCGGCCAGCTGCTGAATCTCCTGTGCTTTCTTCTCTTACCTGTCCACTACGGGTTACAACGGACATTATCTTTACGGCGTGACAACTGCAAGGGAAATGCAGAGAACAGCACCTATCCTTGTACATGGCCGCCTTTGACCGTACAAAGGTCTTTGATGCTGTTAACCGTGAGGGACTATGGAGTGCCCTCCTCCGTTTCGGCTGCCCCCAAACATTTGTTGCAATCCTCTGCCTGCTCCATGACGACATGCAAACTGTGATCCTGACCAACGGATCCATCACAGACCCAATCCACGTCCGGACCGGAGTCAAGCAGGCCTGTGACATCGCGCCCAACCCTCTTCTCGATCTTCCTCGCTGCAATGCTCCACCTCACGCTCAACAAGCTCCCCGCTGGAGTGGAACTAAACTTAGAACCAGTGGGAACCTGTTTAACCTTCATTGCTTCCAGGCTAGATCCAAGACCGTCCCATCCTCTGTCATCGAACTACAGTACGCGGACGACGCTTGCGTCTGCGCACATTCGAAGGCTGAACTCCAAACCATCGTCAACATTTTCACCGAGGCGCACGAAAGCATGGGCCTTGCACTAAACATCCGTAAGACAAAGGTCCTCTACCAACCTGACCCCACCACACAGCACTATCTTTCCCCCCCCCCCCCCCCCCCCCCGCCAAACAGTCATCAAAATCCACGGCGCAGCCCTGGACAACGTGGACCACTTTCCATACCTCGGGAGCCTATTATCAGCAAGGGCAGACATCGATGACGAGGTTCAACACCGCCTCCAGTGTGCCAGCGCAGCCTTCAGTCGGCTGAGGAAGAGAACGTTCGAAGATCAGGCCCTGAAATCTGGCACAAAGCTTATGGTCTAAAGGGCTGCAGTGATGCCCGCCCACCTGTGTGGCTCAGAGACGTGGACCATATACAGCAGACACCTCAAATTGGGGAAATACCACCAATGATGTCTCCGCAAGATCCTGCAAATCCTGCAGGATAGATGCACCAACGTCAGTGTTCTCGATCAGGCCAACATCCCCGGCATTGAAGCACTGACCACACTCGACCAGATCCGTTGGGTGGGCCACATTGTCTGCATGCCTGGCACAAGACTCCCATGCAGAAAACAAGTGCAGACAGCGGAAGGAGTGTGCGGCAAACCAGACTCCCCACCCACCCTTTCATTTAACGACTGTCTGTCCCATCTGTGACAGAGACTGTAATTCCCGTATTGCACTGTACAGTCACCTGAGAACTCACTTTTCGAGTGGAAGCAAGTTTTCCTCGATTTCAAGGGACTGCCTATGATGATTATGGAGATGAATTTCCACACGGTGCGTTGCACTGCTGTTAGTCCAGTGAAAGAAGCTGTGCACTTGCCAGTAATTTGGCGAGTTATGGTGTCTTGCGTCAACTCATTTGCATACCTGGAAATACTCAGCTGGTCAGGCAGCATCTGTGGAGAGAATCGGTTCAAAAGTGGTAAACCGAGAGTAGGGGTTAAGAGCAGATTCTCCGTGTTTGGAAGTGGGTATTATATCCCACAGGGTTCAGTTCTGGGGCCGCTTCTGTTCACTGTGTATTAGTGATTTAGATATCTGCCTATATTGCAGATGTTACCGAAAATAGGATATGTCGTCAATTCTTCAGGAGACCAAAGGAAGTAGCAATGGAATATTGATAATATGTGAAAATGGGCGAAAGTGTGATGGATGTAATTCAGCAGCCTAGAAATGAGGCTGCATGGCACCTGTTTTACAGGTGCTACGAGACGTTCTTTGCCTATGACTAAAGCAGGTGCAGTGCCTTTGCTTATGCAAATCAGGTCAAAATGCCTGCTTGCAACATTGGTTTGCCCTGCCAGTGCTGGCTGCCTTGGGGAAAACCATTCCTAAAGATCGGCAGCAATAAAAAAGGTAAAAGACTAATAGGCTATTTGCTCATTTGAACGTTAAATGCCAACATAGACTAGTGGGGCTGAATGGGCTGTTACTGTATTGAATCTTTTCCGTATTTCTATGTATAAATACTATTTGCCATTTATCTGCCTAGTTTTTACTTGCTTGTAGTTTCTTTGAGCTATATCTGTTCCTTTTGAACAGATTCATTTTTGACACTCTTGTCATCTGCAAATTTAAATGCTCTAATTGTAGCAGGTCTGAGAATTACGCACAACAGGAATCCGAGGACCAGTCCCTGGGAAATTCCACTGATCAGTCAATTACTGTTGCCACCTATTATTCAACCTGTTAATAAACATAAATTATAACTTAATCTGGGATCTCTTGAGCTTTGACTTTAGCCGTAAGCCATATTGAATGTTTTTTTTTTAAATTGTGTATCGAAATCCAGATTCAGCACATTGTCCCTTAATCCAACTTATTCTTTGCTAGGGTCTCAACTGTGACATTTCCTACTTCCCCATCTTTCCTTCAGCCTCCAGGTTAAGGGCTTTTAAAACTGAAGTTGCTGGTCACTTAACCACAATGATTAGAATTGCATTCAACTTTGGTGCTCTCCTGTGTTATCAATCCTAGTGTATTTCAATAATTTTAAAAATGTATCCATTTTGACATCCTCAGTGTTTAAATATATGTCACAACCTGTCTTTGTAAACTCGTGTTGTTTTGTATGTATTGTTTTAGATGTGCTTTCAGTATTGGTTGTGACTGAGTAGGTAGCACACTCGCCTCTGAGTCAGAAGATTGTGGGTTTCAGTCTCACTCCAGAGACTTGAGCAGAAAAATCTCTGCCAACATGCCAGTGAAATACTGAGGGAATGCTGCACTGTCGGAGATGATGTCTTTCGGATGAGATGTTAAACCGAGGCTCCGTCTGCCTCTCAGGTGGATGTAAAAGATTCTATGGCACTATTTCAAAGAAGAGCAGGGGAGTTATCCTCATTGTCCTGGCCAATATTTATCCTTCACTCAGGGCCCTAACACCTGCTTCAGGTCCTCGCTGTAGCATTTGTTTGCCCTGCCAGTGCTGGCTGCCTTGGAGAAAACCACACCTGAAGATCGCCGGCAAAAAAAGGTTTGCTAAGAGGCTGCAGGGTGACTTGGACAGGTTAGGTGAGTGGGCAAATGCATGGCAGATGCAGTATAATGTGGATAAATGTGAGGTTATCCACTTTGGTGATAAAAACAGGAAGACAGAATATTATCTGAATGGTGGCAGATTAGGAAAAGGGGAGGTGCAACGAGACCTGGGTGTCATGGTACATCAGTCATTGAATATATCAGTCACTAAATATATTCAAAAAGGAATTAGATGTAGTCCTTACTACTAGGGGGATCAAGGAGTATGGCGAGAAAGCAGGAATGGGGTACTGAAGTTGCATATTCAGCCATGAACTCATGGAATGGCGGTGCAGGCTCGAAGGGCCGAATGGCCTACTCCTGCACCTATTTTCTATGTTTCTATGAAAGTTGGCATGCATGTACAGCAGGCGGTGAAGAAGGCAAATGGTATGTTGGCCTTCATAGCTAGGGGATTTGAGTATAGGAACAGGGAGGTCTTACTGCAGTTGTACAGGGCCTTGGTGAGGCCTCACCTCGAATATTATGTTCAGTTTTAGTCTCCTAATCTGAGGAAGGACGTTCTTGCTATTGAGGGAGTGCAGCGAAGATTCACCAGGCTGATTCCCGGGATGGCAGGACTGACATATGAGGAGAGACTGGATCGACTGGGCCTGTATTCACTGGAGTTTAGAAGGATGAGAGGGGATCTCATAGAAACGTATAAGATTCTGACGGAACTGGACAGGTTAGATGCAGGAAGAATGTTCCCGATGTTGGGGAAGTCCAGAACCAGGGGACATAGTCTAAGGATAAGGGGTAAGCCATTTAGGAATGAGGAGAAACTTCTTCACTTGGAGTTGTTAACCTGTGGAATTCCCTGTCGCAGAGAGTTGTTGATGCCAGTTCGTTGGATATATTCAAGAGGGAGTTAGATATGGCCCTTAAGGCTAAAGGGATCAAGGTGTATGGAGAGAAAGCAGGAAAGGGGTACTGAGGTGAATGATCAGCCATGATCTTATTGAATGGTGGTGCAGACTCGAAGGGCCAAATGGTGTACTCCTGCACCTATTTTCTATGTTTCTATGTTAAAGACCAATAGGCTATGTGAATATAATTAGGGCTATTTGCTCATTTGAAAAAAAAATCTGATTATCTGGGCATTATCACATTGCTGTTTGTGGGAGCTTGCTGTGTGCAGATTGGCTGCCATGTTTCCTACAATCCTCGATCCTTGCAAACTACTGCCCAATCTCCAAAGTCCTTGAACGTGTTGTCGCCTCCCAAATCCGTGCTCATCTTTCCTGCAATTCCATGTTTGAATCACTCCGATCAGATTTCCACCCCTGCCTCAATACTGAAATGGGTCTCATCAAAGTCACAAATGACATCCTTTGTGACTGTGACAAAGGCAAAATACCCTTCCTCGTTCTTCTTGACTTGTTGGCAACCTTTGACATAGTTGACCACGCTATCCTTCTCCAACTCCTCTCCACTGTCGTCCAGTTGGATGGGACTGCACTTGCCAGTTTTGGGTGAGCAGAAATTTTCTCCAATTGAATATTGGGAAGACCGAAGCCATTGTTTTTGGTCCCCGCCGCAAACTTCGTTCCCTAGCCACTGACTCCATCCCTCTCCCCAACTCCTGTCTAAGACTGAACCAATCTGTTTGCAAACTTGGTGTTATATTTGACCCTGAAATTAACTTTTGACCACATATCTACAGCATAACTAAGGCCGTCTATTTCCACCTCTGTAACATCGCGCGTCTCCGCCCTTGCCTCAGCTGATTTGCTGCTGAAGCCCTCATGTTTCTATGTTTCTATTTTCTATGTATGTTTCTATCCATGCATTTGTTACCTCTAGACTTGACTATTCCAACACACCCATGGCTGGCCTCCCACATTCTGCCCTAAGTAAACAAGAGGTGATCCAAAACTCAGCTGCCCATGTTGTAACTCACGCCAAGTTCCGCTCACCCATCACCCCTGTGCTCGTGACCTACATTGGCTTCCGGTTAAGCAATGTCTTGATTTCAACATTCTCATCCTTAATTTTCAAATCCCTCCATGGCCTCGCCCCATCCTATGTCTGTAATCTCCTCCAGCCCCACAACCTGCCCCCTTCCCCTCTTCGCCCCAAGATATCTGCGTTCCTCTAGTTCTGCCCTCTGGAGCACCCCTGATTATAATTGCTCAACCATTGGTGGCTGTGCCTTCTGTTGCCTAGGCCCTAAGCTCTGGAATTCCGTGCCTAAACCTCTCTGCCTCTCTACCTCTTTCCTCCTTCAAGATGCTCCTTAAAACCTACCTCTTTGCCCAAGCTTTTGGTCACCTGCGCGAATTTCTATTTATGCGGGTCGGTGTCAAATTTTTATTGTATGATACTCCTGTGATGTGCTTTGGGACGTTTCACTACGTTAAAGGAGCGATATAAATATAAATTCATTGGCTGTAAAACATTTTGAGATTTCCAGTGCTCGTGAAAGCCATAAATGCAAGGACTATATAAATGCAAGTCCTTTTCTTTTGGTATTGAGGACACATTTTTGAATTGTGTCCTTAATACCAAACTCCAGTATTTTTCCAATATAGCTGCCAGATAAATGACTTATATTTCCTATGATCATGCTTTTGACCATTTCTAAAGATTGAAATCAATACTCCTGGTTCATTAACGACAAGTAAAAATTTCTACCTTTTCACTCCTTATTCTCTTCCAATTATATTAATACTCTCAATGAAGTTTCATGATCCTTCAAGTACTTCACTTCACACACCACTTTTTGCTGAGCATTATTTTCTCTGAAGCTAACATCCATTCCCCAGCACTTTACTTGTTCGCCAATGAATACAGTGATGGCAGTTTTTAAAGCTCCACCAGTTATCTTCCCCATCTCACTGGTCCCATCCTTAAGGGACCCCACATAATCTTCAATGTTTTGTTTGCAACAGACATATCCCAAGGATTTTCTTTCAAACTTTCTGTTGATGTAAACTGTGACTTTCCTTTTTCTGTATTCCTCTTTGTTGGAATATCTCCCCTGTTTTGGTATATTTTGTGATCTTTTCTACTTTCTTGCATAATTTAAATATCTCTTTCGTTTTTAAATTAACAATGGTTGACTTCCTGTGATGTTACAAAGTGGGAGTGAAGACCAAGTGTAATAATGTGCAACGGGATTAGAGGGCGGGGAGAATTGGTCCTGTGAATGCCGACGTCATTAAGTCCCCATTTTAAAGTTGTACATTCTGTCTTTTAATTTATATTTCTGATATAAATTTCTATGTTCACATTTATAATGGAACTATCTATGTCAACTATGCTGGGATTACATCCTCCTGCTGTAGCGCCGACATTGGTGGGAGAGTATTTTTATAGTGTGCCAAGTTTATAATCAGCCGTTTTCATTCTATGAACATAGGGATTTATAATGGCAAAAAATTGACTGCATGTGCATGCAGATGTAAGATTTTTAATATATTCGATAAATAGTAATGTAATTCAGGCAGACAGCGACCATCTGGCCTGCCTAGCCAAACAATCTCTTTCCTTCCTTTGTGATATCTCTGTATATCATCCATAAAATGTAATAAACAGGATTCCCTTTAGATGCCAGAAATTCTTATTTGTTTTATTGCCTTTTAGAAAACCCCTCACGTTTCATGTTCAGCCACTGACACCAGTAGCCTATTTTACATTATTTTGTTACTAAGGAAATTCAGTTCTGAATTCTACACATTTTTTGTTTTCCTTACCTTCAATCTCTTTTCTTAGCTTTATCCTTACTATTTATTTAAATTTAGGTCTGTTATTACCGTCTAAACATCAACAACCAGCATAGTATTGTGATGTTCCAATTTGTTTCATGAAGAGAGTTAGGAGAGTGGACCAAAGGCCTGGTTGATAAGGTAGGATCTGGGGAGGCTTTTGAAGGTGGGAAGAGATGTAGCAAGGTGGAAGGATTTAGGAAGATAATTCCAGAGCGCAGGGCTGTGTTGGCTGAAGACTCTGCTACTAATGATGAAGGAGATGAGCAGTAAACCTGACTCAAGGGTGGCATCTGAAACAGGGCAGCAAGAGATTGCAGAGGGAGAATGGAACCGTTACTTCAAGTTGGTGTGCAAGAACATGTGTTTTGTGACTTTAGGCCCAACAACTTTTGAATGGATCAATCCTCCCGACCTGTCTCTCCCTCCTATCCTTCAGTTCCTTCTATCTTAGTCTTTTGAACATTTTCTCTCTCTTTCAATGGTTTTTCTTGTGAAATTCCATTATTTTTTAGATGAAGATGTACCAACAAGCTTCCCTCCTTCTGTACCTTATTTGTAACTTGTATCAGTTGGTGGTTGAGCCTTTCACAAGATGTCGAGATGAATCAGACCTTCAGTGGCTTTTTGAACTTTTTCAGTTCAGGTTCTGACTTTTCTGCATCTTCCTCTTTGCAGATGTGAACTTTGTGCTTTGTTGCTTTTATGGAATCATAGAAATTTACAACACGGAAGGAGGCCATTTCGGCCCATCGTGTCCGCACCGCCCGACTAAGAGCTATCCAACCTTATCCCACTTTCCAGCTCTTGGTCCATAGCCCTGTAGGTTACGGCACTTCAAGTGCACATCCAAGTACTTTTTAAATGTGGTGAGGGTTTCTGCCTCTACCACCATTTCAGGCAGTGAGTTCCAGACCCCCACCACTGTCTGGGTGAAGAAATTTCCCCTCTTATTCCCTCTAAACCTTCTACCAATTACTTTTAAATCTATGGCCCCTGGTTCTTGACCCCTCTGCTAAGGGAACTAGGTCTGTCCTATCCACTCTGTCTAGGCCCCTCATAATTTTGTCCACCTCAATAAGGTCTACCCTCAGCCGCCTCCTGTTTTAAAGAAGCCCAGCCTACTCAATCTTTCCTCATAGCTAAAATTCTCCAGTCCAGGCAACATCCTCGTAAATCTCCTCTGCACCCTTGCCTTGTTAGCCCTCCCCAAATGCATTACCTCACACTTCTCCAATTGAATTCCATTTGCCACTGCTCTGCCCACCTGACCAGTTATTGATATCTTCCTGCAGACTACAGCTTTTTTCTTCATTATCAACCACACAGCCTATTTTAGTATCATCTGCAAGCTTCTAAATCACACCCCCTACATTCAAGTCTAAATGATTGATATATACCACAAAAAGCAAGGGACCTAGTACTGAGCCCTGTGGAATCCCACTGGAAACAGCCTTCCAGTCACAAAAATACCCATCAACCATTACCCTCTGCTTCCTGCCTCTGAGCCAATTTTGGATCCAACTTGCCACTTTACCCTGGATCTCATGGGCTTTTACTTTCATGACCAGTCTGCCATGTGGGACCTTTATCAAAAGCCTTGCTAAAATCCATAAACACTACATCAAATGCATTACCCTCATCGACCCTCCATGTTACCTCCTCAAAAAATTCAATCGTTACTCAGACATGACATTCCCTTAACAAATCCATGCTGGCTATCCTTGATTAATCTGTGTCTTTCTAAATGAAGATTTATCCTGTCCCTCTTTTTCGCAGGTGCATGGACTTTCTCACTTAACTTCTGCTCACAGGCTTGGACGCTGCTCGTATCGTGCCTGTGCCTACTCTTTGTAGAGCTATCCAAAACTAACCCACTTTCCTGCTCGCCCCAAATATTTATCGACTCCTTCCCTTAAAAGATGCAAAGGCCTCTGCTCAACTGCTCCCTGTTGTAAAGCATTCCATCCTCCAATAACTTTGTACAAACACATTTTTCCTAACCTCTTCTCACTCCACGATAATTTAAATTGATGAAGCCCTTGTCAATGAAACTTCACCAGAAAAAATAGCCTTTATTATCTCTCAAAATCCTAATAATTTTAAAAACCTTGATTTAAATCTGCTACATAAGAACACAAGAAGCAGAAGTAGGCCATTTGGCCCCTCGAGCCTGCTCTGCCATTTAATAAGATCATGGCTGATCTGATCATGGACTCAGCTCCACTTCCCTGCCCGCTCCCCAAACCCCTTTATTCCCTTATCACTCAAAAATCTGTCTATCTCCACCTTAAATATATTCAATGACCCTCGTATCCTTCTCTGGTGAAAATTTTGTTTGTTCTCATAACTGTAGTTTCCTGGTGAATTTATAAATTCTCAAAAATGATGAACAGGAAAAGACTAGCTGATGCAATTTATCCACACTGTGCACCATCTATCCACTGCACCCCCACCCCCAGGCAGCTTCATAATCTCCTGGAAAAATTACTCTCTCATCCCCAAAGGCAACCAAAGAGGTTCCAAGAGAGCACAGTGACTGGGAGACGCATTTCCCAGCACCCCACCTAATTTCTGTGCATTGTGTGTCGGCCTCAGCCAGAAACTAGTGGAGCTTCCCTTTAAATTTTTTGCCGTGAATCCGTTCTCTCTGCACGAGCTTGCAACTTGTTCCATAGGTGGAAAAGTCTCTGCGATAAGAAATGCCTCCTGCCATCGAACCTAATTCTGATGCTGTACATTCTCGACGGTTTTAATATCCTTTTTATACTGGGGATCCCAAAACATTGCCTTGTATACATTTCGTTATGACTCCTTTATTATTCTGCTCATTGCTGGGTGAGGGTGGAAAGGTCCTCTGGGATGTGCACTGCTGCTTTCTTGTCATTGTCTCGCTTTCTGGGGACCAGTCCCATTCGGGCAGAATATGCTCATCCGAATGGGAGCAGATCAAGTATGCAGATGAGGTAAAAGGTGTCAGCAGTAAACAGCAAAATTGGCAGATGGAGTTCAACATGGAGAAATCAAGAATCATAGAATGATATGGCCCATCGTGCCTGTGCCGGCTGTTTGACAAAGCTATCCAATTAGTCCCACTCTGCTCTTTCCCCATAGCCCTGCAAATTTTTCCTCCTCAGGTATTTATCGATTTCCTTTTGAAAGTTATTATTGAATCTGCTTCCGCCGCCCCTTCAGGCAGCGCATTCCAGATCACAACAACTGGCTGTTTTTTAAAAAAAAAAATCTCATCTCCCTCTTGGTCTTTTGCCAATTGTCTTAAATCTGTGTCGTCTGATCACCGATCCTACTGCCACTGGAAACAGTTTCTCCATATTTACTCTATCAAAATCCTTCATGATTTTGAAAACCTCTATCAAATCTCCCCTTAACCTTCTCTGTTGTAAGAACAACCCCAGGTTCTCTAGCCTCTCCACGTAACTGAAGTTCCGCATCCCTGGTACCTTTCTAGTCAATCTCCTCTGCACCCTCTAAATCCTTGACTACCTGACTCAAGTGCGGTGTCCAAGATTGGACACACAACTCCAACTTTGGCCTAACCTAACCAATGATTTATAAAGGTTTAGCATCGTTTCCTTGCTTTTGTACTCTATTACTCTATTTATAAAGCCAAGGATCCCATATGCTTTTTTAAACTAGCTTCTCAACTTGTCCTGTGCACAAACACCCCAGTTCTCTCTGTCCCTGCTCCCTGTTTAAAATTGCATCATTTAGTTTGTATTGCCCCTCATTCTTCCTACCAAAATGAATCGCTTCACACTTCTGTGTTAAATTTCATCTGTCATATGTCTTCCCATTTCACCAGTCTGTCTGTTCTCCTGAAATATGTTACATGCAGTCGTGTACTGACATCAGTATACATGCTGTCGTGTACTGACGTCAGTACCCGACTGCATGTATACTGATATCAGTACCCGACTGCATGTATACTGATATCCGTATACATGCAGTCATAAACTTCTGATGCAGCAGAAACCATGTAATTTCATCTACTTTCTACATTTGAATTGAGGACCCTTCTACTATGAAACTCAGTAACTCTTCTGCCTAGTTCTCATGTTACTAGCTTTCACTGTTCAAAGAAACAGATAAGGAGCCAAACATATCTGTGCAATTGTTTAATTTGTGAAAGATGACATTTTCTACTGTTTGATTCTGTGTAGGACATCTGCTATTTCCAATCCAAACAACTGCCTCAGTTGCGATAAATAGACTTGCTAGAGGAAGAAAAGTGCTCTTTTTACTTTCCAGTACCTACATAAGGAGGATTAGGAAACTGCTTCACTGACCTTTTGTATTAAGACCCTTTTGAAAATCCAAGTATTTAGGGAGTGGGGGTGGGGAGAGTGTGATATTCCACTGGCCTGTTGGCTGATTTTACCAGACTGATAATTAAAATAATGGTAACATTAAACCTAGAAAAAATGAGTCTATTTTAGCTTTCTTTAAAAAAAAGAGAAATCCAGGAATCTGAGAAATCATTCGGTTATATTCATTGTGAACTGCTGCTCATTTTCCAAGAATGTCTGTGGAATTGAAATAAATCTTGATCTCTTTGCTGTTAAACTGCTTTATCTGAAGATGTATTTGCTTAACCTATTTCTAGGCTCTATATATTTTCCTGGGCCAACAAGTTTCTATTGTAAATGAAGAGTTTTACCATTTTCTAATAACTTCACTGAAGTTTCTTTTAAACTTTTAACATTTAAAAGGACGTGTGAAAACATGGCAAACATTTTTAGTCAGGGGAGATAAGTAGTGCATATTGTTTTCTTCATGACGTCGTACTGAAGTGACACACATTTTTGCCATCCAGCTATGTGTTTGCAAACAGAAGATTCACTACACATTTTAGAGTGAAGTTAGTTACTCCTTTGAGGGACCTGTTCAGTGTTATGTGCAAGTTATAATGTAAATTTTTTTTTCTTGCATCCAGATCATGAAGGCAATAAATGTCTGTTAATCAAGTCATTTCAATCTTGAGGGCTTTCTACATGAGAGTATTTAAATAAGAGTTGTGTCTCCCACTGAATTATGCTTCTAGTTTGACATTAAGGTTAATACTGAGACCAACTAAACCAGAAGAGCTTTCTGCACTCTGCAAAACAGAATTTAGTTTGTTACAAGACAGGTGTGGAAATGTCCTGTGGAACTAAAGCAAAAATTCCATACTTGTATTTCAAATGAGTTTGGCATTGTGAATCTTGGTCTGTCCAGGAGATGTTACATAGTTCAGGACCTGGAATATTAGGTCCTTCATTGAAACACCTGTAAACTCATCTTTTTTTTTTGGCGTGGAAACAAGTCATCCTCGTTTCAAGGGACTGCCTTTGATGATGATGATGATGATGACATACATGATTATAACTCCACCTCCTTTCCCCTCTTTCACATTGGTCATTCTGAAGTTATATTGCATAATGAAGTTCACATGTAAGTTGGTTAAAATCCCGAATTGTTGTACAATGAGAAAACCTGCTTGATTAATCTCAATAAATTCAACAAAACAAAAATATGCTGAACAAAGTAAAGGGATTCAAGGTTATAAGGCTGAACATAAGTAAAAACGATTAAATACTATGTCCCCAATTATATTGAGACCATGTGAATTTCTTCTTTTGAATATGTCTGGAAACAATTGTATCGACTGCAAAGTTCGATTAATATCCGAGTTTTTCCTTGGTTGGATTTGGAAGTGTTGCCTGTGGCTATTTCTTCCTCTTAGGAGATTGACTAAATTGAGACTCCATAAAGGTACAAGTTTCATTGAAAGGAGCAGACTGAAATGGCCATGTCCACATTCTGTGCTTTCTAGCACAAACATTTATCAAACACTTGCAGCAACAATGGTTATGGTCTGCTTTGCTTTGGTACTGCTGTGAACCCTTGTTGGTCAGTGTCGATAGTGGAATGACCATCATTTCAACAGCTGAAAATGTGCTTCTGTTTTTCTTTTGAAAGTCTTGGTTGGCCTGCTGATTCTGTCATGTGAACACAAAAGGAAAAAAATTGTCACCATTGGTGTATAATAAATTACTTTCCTCTCCCCTTCCTACCCCTGCATCCGCTTCCATTCCCCCTCCATGGGCCCAAGTTTCGGCCTGAGTTGCTCCTATTTTTTTGGAGCAACTAGTTTAGAATGGAGTATCTTAGAAATTGCAATTCTCGGCCTTTAGTTTGTTCCAGTTCTAGGGAGATAGAACAGTTTCATTTTCGAACAGATTTTCTTTTCAAAAGGGGGCATGTCCAGCCACTTACGCCTGTTTGCAAGTTTAGGCAGCGAAAACTTAGTCCAAACTAACTTAGAATGGAGTAAGTGTAGATTTTTGTACGCTCAAAAAAACCTTGCCTACACTTAGAAAATCAGGCGTAGGTTACAAATCAGGCGTAGGGAACGAGGGGTGGGGGCTAACAAACACAAAACACTACACTTTTTTTTACAAATAAAGAGCCATCATCAATAATAAATGATAAACCAATAAATCAATCCAAATAAATTTAAAAAAAAATAAAAAAATTAAAATTTTTTTTAAAATCACTCAATAAATAAAAAGATTATTTCTATGTACCTAGTGCAGCACCAGGGAGAAGAGGGGAAGAGAAGATGATGGCGGGGGGGGGGGGGGGGGGGAAAGAAAGAGAAGAAGATGGGGATTGGGGGGGGGTGGTGGGTGGAGAAGATGATGATTGGAGGTAGGGGAGAGAAGATGATGCCGGGCTGTTGCTGACGCCGCCGACTCTTCGGGCGGGGCCCGCCCCAGCAAGATGCAGGGCGGGCGGGCCCCACCGAGGACTTTGGGCGGGGCCCGCACGCAGCCGATGCCGGGCTGCCGACGCAGCCGCCAATTCTATGGGCGGGACCCACCCCAGTGAGAGGTTAGATGGGCGGACCCCGCCGCCGAGGTAAGATGCGCAGGCCACTCGGCCGGGGATAGGGGCGACGTCCCTTCGTCCTGGGATAGGGTCGTCGCCCCGGAGACAGGACGCCGGCAGCTACTGCGCACGAGTGCAGCCTCCACTGTACACGCGCGCAGCTGCTGGCACTGTTTACGGCGCAGGGCTTTAGGTCCGCCCCCAGCAGCTCCTGCTGTGCTGTGCCGAGGTGGAATTGGGCCTACAGCTATTGGAGAATCGCGAGGTAAGTATTCGCCGCAATTTTTATTCTATAAATTAGGCAGGCCTCTCCGATGTGCACTGTTCTAGCGGGCGGCTGAAACTTCACCCCATTGGTTCTGGGTCTTATCCCTTCTCCCAATAAATCTGTGTCCTTTCTGTACCTTCCTATAATTCTCTCCATGTGTGTCTGTTTCCTAATCTTCTTACCCTACCCCATAAAAAAATAAAGACTTGCATTTATATCACATCTTTCATGACCTCAGGACATTCCAAAGCTAATCAATTACCTTTGAAGTACTGTTGTAAATGCAGTAGCCAATTTGTATATAGCAAGGCCCCACAATTAGAAATTAAATAAAGGACCAGATAATCTGTTTTAGTGATGTTGAGGGATAAATATTGACCAGGACACCGAGGAGAACTCCCCTGCTCTTCTTCGAAATAATGCCGTGGATTAATGAATATCCACCTCCACTTGCTGAAAGCATTTATTGGGTAATACACACACAGCGCACAGTCTTCTGTCCATTACTTTTAATGTAGTGTTGTGGAACGCAGACTGAAACATTCATTGTCATAATCATTGCAGTGAATTGAAGGACTGTGCTCATTATCTTATCTTGATGTGTCTCTCCATTTTTTTTGACATCTTATTTAACTGAAGCATTGCATGTATGTCATGTCGCACTTGCTATGTCACAATTTGTCAGTTAATTCGAGGCAAATGTATTCCTACTAGGTAACTTTTTCAACTGATTGGTTTAAATGCAAATTTCTTAATTGTATATTCACATTATAATGAGTTTTAAAATTATTATTATAAGCATGTTCACATTGAGCTCGTAACTCACTCCTCCGTGACCGAAGAGCTAGCAACACCTTCCTGACTAGCCAGCGTGCAAGAAAGAAAGAAAGACTTGCATTTATATAGTGCCTTTCACGACCACCGGACGTCTCAAAGCGCTTTACAGCCAATTAAGCACTTCTGAAATATAGTCAATATTATAACGTGGGAAATGTGGCAGCCAATTTGTGCACAGCAAGCTACCACAAACAGCAATGTGATAATGAACAGATATTCTGTTTTAGTGATGTTGATTGAGGGATAAATATTGGCCAGGACACCAGAGGGAACTCCCCTGCTCTTCTTTGAAACAGGGATCTTTTACGTTTACCTGAGAGCGCAGACGGGGCCTCGGTTTAACGTCTCATCTGAAAGAGCACGTCCCGACAGCACTCCCTCAGTGCAGCACTCCCTCAGTACAGCCCTGGAGTGTCGGCTTAGATTTTTTTACTCAAATTTTTGCAGTAAGACTGGAACCTACAATCTTCTGACTTAGAGGTTGTTTTGTGATAACTGGACTATTATATCAGGACGACCTCAATATTTGGTTTTTAATGCTGAAGTAGAGCAGTATTTAAGTTCTCCTGATCCATTGGGAGGTGAAACTGATCTTGGATAATATTGTGAAGTGACCAATAGCCAATTCATTGGACAAGAAAATTGTGAGAGGTTTAAATGGAATGACGATTTGCTATCATCGAGAGCCAATTTCGCCCCCTTAATTCCAGAAAGTATTGCTACAAGTACACAAAGCCTGAGATTATTCATATTTAGTTGCTGTTTGATCATGGAACTTTGCAGATGGAATGTACTTGTCGGTATTAGTTGCAGTTCAAGAATATCGAGAATCTTAATATTCAGATTCAGCATGTGCATTCTGACAAATCAACTTTAGTATACAGTATTACTAGCAAATGTTCTGTGGCACACTTATGGTATGTCCTGTTTTTATAAGGTCAGGTACATTGCACCTTATAAAAGATTAGGGGGCCGAAGTTCATCGTTCCCTTTGGCTACCGTGGGGCTTGGGCGGCAGATCGGAAAAAAAATCACTTCCACTGAAAACAGCGGGGTGAAGCCGCTGTAAAAGTAATTTTCCAGCGGAGAGCTCTGCAGCGTACAGGCCGCTGGAAAGCGGCAAGGACCGGGATTTTCAGCTGCGAAAAGGTAAGCCCTTTCCCAGCAATGCCTTGTGAGATGTTCGATGCGGTGCTCGAACCTGACACTGCTGGAGTGCTGCTGTGATTGGGGCCGTTTGGTAGGGAAATAGTTTTATTAATTTTAGTGTTTTCATTTCGGATTCCAGCATCCACTGCATTTATCTTTTCATACAGTTTTATTAATTGTTTTGGCTCCATTCAACCTGCTGAGTGCTGCTCAGAGGTTTTCACAGATTTTTGTACAACTTTCAGGTCTTACTCTTTAGTGGAGGCCTGTGGGCTGCAGAGACCTGCTTGGCGGGGTTCACCGAGGATGGAAGGAGTGTTGGAAGGATGACGCCTGGTTCACCTGCTCAGAAACAGGGCGACAAGCAGGAGAAGGTGTCGCCGTTAACACCATGCAGAGAGGCAGCGGGCAAGGGAAGCAGCAGCCATGATTCGTTCGTTTTGCGCGAGACCAATGTGCCTGCCGTCTTCACCGGCCCGAATCAGGATTGCGGTTGGCTGCTTGGGGACAAAGGATATCCCCTGTCCACTTGGCTGCTCACTCCACTGCGGAACCCCAGGACAGCGCCAGAGCATGCATACAATGACGCTCATTGTGGCCACAATGAGCATCATCGAACAGTGCATAGGCATCCTTAAGCTGTGGTTCTGGCGCTCTGGTGGCACCTTGCAGTACTCTCCTCAATAGGTCTCCATCATTGTTGTGGTCTGCTGCATGCTGCACAACCTGGCCATCATGAGGGGACAGCCGCTGGAGGCCAAGCCAGCAGTACTACCTGAGGAGGAGGAAGAGAAGGAGGCACAGGAGGAGGAGGTAGAGGAGGATCCTTATAGCCCCAGAGCTAGGAGGCGTCGACCCATTGCCACCCTGGAAGGGCCGGGTGCAGACTGGCCAGCATCCTCCTGGGAGGGTGCATCCTCACATATATGGAGGTGCCTGACACCTCCCCTGCAATCTCCCTCCATACATTATGTACTGGATGTTATGTATGTAAACATTATAACTGTGTAAGACTTGCCACCAGAGAACGCACCTGTTGGAGGCCCAAGGGTCACCTGCACACCTCATGCAAGCGAGTATAAAAGGTTGTCTGCCATGCTGCTTTGGCACTCGAGTTTTATTAAAGAGACTAAGGTCACATCAGTTTAAGCTTGCAGTACTCAGTCTTGTGGAGTTATTCTCAGCAGAGGTGGGAGCAGCGTGGTGAGGCCTAAAAAAGGCCCAGCGGGTGTTCCACAGGCAGCGGCAGTCGGCGAGAGGCGGGAGCAGCGTGGTGAGGCCTATAAAAGGCCCAGCTTGTGCAGCTCCAGCCGGGAGAAAAAGCAGAAAAGAAGTAGAAAGGAATCAAAAGG